>NC_080540.1:197503028-197844278 GCF_028640845.1 Ahaetulla prasina
TGGTTAACAGTACAGTTTCCATTCAATGGAGGTCCACAAAACTCTTCCATAGTGAACATGTAAAAGTTGATTAATGTTCTTAAGCAGCATCAGAGCCTGGCAATGGCCAGTTTTGTACTTAATTAAAATTCCTTCACAGTCCTGAGACAGCACATTAAGGAAAAGCCTAGTTCTTAGGGCTGGGAAAGTCACAGCCTATGCTCCGAGAAAATTCAGAATACGGGATGGGCAATCTACAGCGGCAGATTGGGATTACACGGATTACGCTTGTTTTCCTCTTCATAATGAACAAAATCCAAGAATACTGAACCAATAGCCGTGTCCACGATTAGATAAGAAGCAAGAGTGCAGCCTGGGATGGGAGACCGCAAGCAAATTCTGGGCGTTATTTTATTTTTAACAAACTCTGCAAAAGCAGACAATGGCAAACCATCGACACAGCGGGGCAGAACCGCACAGCGGTGCCCAGAAAGTCAACGGGAAAGCCCTGTGGAGAACTGACTTCGGAAACTGCAACGTTCCGCGTGGCTCTTATTTCTAAGTCGCGCGCGCCTGTGAAGCTGTGTCATTATCAGCTGCAAAATTGGTTTTTTAATATATATATATATATATTTCTGAACGTCAACGCTCACATCAAGCGCCTTTTCTGAAGAAGCCCGCTTCCCCAGCGCCCCTCGCAAAGGGCTGAAGGTCTTCCCCACCTGCCTCCCCCTCCCTCGGCCGCAATGCCCTCCCCGTCAGAGCGTCTCGCTCGCGCACAAAAGAGGAGGGAGGGGCGAGTAAGCGGCCTTGGTTCCTTTCTCCTCTGGCTCCGCCCCTTCGCTTTCCCTCTCACCCCAGCTCGCTCGTACGTGTGTGTGTGTGTGTTCTGCAGTGACTTAGCAAGCGTGCGCCCTGCCTATCGAGCGCGCTTGCTGCAAGCGGGCGGATCTTTCCTATTAGAAGGGCTGTCTTTTTTTTTTTTTAAAGCGGGTGGGAGATAACAAAAAAAAAAAAATGGATTTCACCACTGGTTAACAGTACAGTTTCCATTCAATGGAGGTCCACAAAACTCTTCCATAGTGAACATGTAAAAGTTGATTAATGTTCTTAAGCAGCATCAGAGCCTGGCAATGGCCAGTTTTGTACTTAATTAAAATTCCTTCACAGTCCTGAGACAGCACATTAAGGAAAAGCCTAGTTCTTAGGGCTGGGAAAGTCACAGCCTATGCTCCGAGAAAATTCAGAATACGGGATGGGCAATCTACAGCGGCAGATTGGGATTACACGGATTACGCTTGTTTTCCTCTTCATAATGAACAAAATCCAAGAATACTGAACCAATAGCCGTGTCCACGATTAGATAAGAAGCAAGAGTGCAGCCTGGGATGGGAGACCGCAAGCAAATTCTGGGCGTTATTTTATTTTTAACAAACTCTGCAAAAGCAGACAATGGCAAACCATCGACACAGCGGGGCAGAACCGCACAGCGGTGCCCAGAAAGTCAACGGGAAAGCCCTGTGGAGAACTGACTTCGGAAACTGCAACGTTCCGCGTGGCTCTTATTTCTAAGTCGCGCGCGCCTGTGAAGCTGTGTCATTATCAGCTGCAAAATTGGTTTTTTAATATATATATATATATATTTCTGAACGTCAACGCTCACATCAAGCGCCTTTTCTGAAGAAGCCCGCTTCCCCAGCGCCCCTCGCAAAGGGCTGAAGGTCTTCCCCACCTGCCTCCCCCTCCCTCGGCCGCAATGCCCTCCCCGTCAGAGCGTCTCGCTCGCGCACAAAAGAGGAGGGGAGGGGCGAGTAAGCGGCCTTTGGTTCCTTTCTCCTCTGGCTCCGCCCCTTCGCTTTCCCTCTCACTCCCAGCTCGCTCGTACGTGTGTGTATGTGTGTGTGTTCTGCAGTGACTTAGCAAGCGTGCGCCCTGCCTATCGAGCGCGCTTGCTGCAAGCGGGCGGATCTTTCCTATTAGAAGGGCTGTCTTTTTTTTTTTTTTTTTTTAAAGCGGGTGGGAGATAACAAAAAAAAAAAAAAATCTTCTCTGATTTTTTTCCCCCCTTTTAAACTGGCGTCTTGCGATGCTTTGCATACGAAGCTGCGTCGCCAGACCCGGTATAGTGAATGAACGGGATTCTTTGCTCGCGCAGCGACACCTGTAAGGGGAGAGGGGAGGGAAAGCGTAGGCGGAGGTGTGGTGCAGACGCGGGATCTGAGATCTTTGCTACAGAAAGACAAGACTGGTACCAGACGGGCACCCAACCTAAAAACATTAAAAAAAAAAAATCCAGCCTGCATGACCGTCACGAAGGTAGGAAACCGTTGCAATTAAAAAAAGGAGGAACTAAGTCGATGAACCTGCTCTTGAATAATGTCCGAAGAATTAAACTGGCCAGGCTTTTTTTTTTTTTTTGCCAGCTGTAAACGAGCGGCCGATTTCACATCTCTCTTATAAATACTCTGTAGTTATAATATTCTTGGTGCGCTATAATAATTGTGAAGTTAGAGAGAGCTTCTGCTCCTGGAACTGAATGATAATTCGCGAGGTGGACAAGACTGCATCATTCTGCATCTGAAGGGCGGGGTGAAGCAAAACAATCGAGAGAAAATCCTAGTCCTTGAATTTACATATATTTGGCAGATAGGGTCCCTGCGGTTATCACAAAAATATGGGACTTATTTTGTAGAGACCCGGGGTAGATTCCCCATCCCAGCCTTTTCTAGACTTAAGAGGAACTATCTACCAGGAAGTTCTTGGGTAAGAAATGTTTCTCTTCCTGGAAAAGAAAGATATATTTTCTATTATAGTCTAGAAATTAGACCAATCAATTAGATGCATTGATCTGTATCTGCATTCTTGCAGATCTGACAAAAACTAGAGTTTATTTTTCAACGTCGTCGTGCTTGGAGATGAATAACATTTGTTTCTAGCATCAGGAAGTGAAGAGGGTCATAGTTTGTAGAGATTTCTTGAATTGGGTGGAGCAGGGAATTAAGTGAACTTGGGCAGTGCTGGCAGTCTACTCATTGCTTTTCAGACTGGTAGCTATCCTTTGCATCGTTGCCTATGACAAGGTAAGAATTTCCCCCAGTGAAAAATCCTTTCCTATTGGAAGTAAATTCTCCTTTTTACTGTGTCTATATCACAACTTGACAAAAATGGACATTAGCTTTCATGGACATATCTTCAATGTTGAAATATTGACTTCTTTTCAGAACTTTAAAAAAAGGGAATGCTAGCTGATGGACAGCCTTGGTCAGCTGGTTAAGTCAACAAAATGTGATTTAATGCTGATACATATTCCCATTTTAAATTTTCTATTAATTAATTAATTTACAAAATTAGATACTCAGTGTTTATTATATGGCTGGTAGAGATACTTTCTCCCACCAAATATCTCTTAGATGTGTTCAGACTACAATTTGCATAATCCCAAACCAGCAAAGATATGTGGCTGAGAAGAGAATTTGTTTATTACCCTTATTATATCCCAGCTTTTGGAATAACAGTTTTCCCAAAGTGGCTTGCAAACAGTGTAAACAATTGTAAATGAAAATACAATACTACACCCCCTTCTCTTTCTCCTTCTCCCTCTTCCTTAAAAGACATTTCACTGACATGTTGGAGGGAGACCAGATGAAGGCTGATCTAAATAAGGGGATTTGTTGGAGGTATACTGTAGATAAAGCTGTTGACGAATGTAGTAGAATGTGTTTATTGCTCAGCCTTTGCCCTGGGGTTTTCATGCAGAAGGAATGTTGATGTGACTTTGTCCCTGGGACCAAAGAAGCTACACTGAAGTGTGCAAAAGGATTGCTTTTTTATTATTGTAATGAGACTTTTGCTGAAAGAAAGACTCACATTAATGATGTTTATAATTTATAGATGATGAAAAATATTTTTGTGCTATGAGAAGCTTGTGGGTGTCAGGTAGTTGTTGAAAGGGAGACCTTACTTAGAGTCTGTGGAGGTGACTATTACCTGTCAGGTATCACTTGCATTGGAAGTGCATATCAGCAGCATTGGAAAACATGTGATTTATCTGAACCTTGAAATGATGACTTGGTCCCTGTTTAGCCTAACATATTGGTTCCAGCGCTGAGCGCTTCTTAAAGTTCATAAGCAAAATATAAAGGTAATAGCCACCTACTACATTTCCCTTTGCCATTTCCTGCAATTAACTGGAACTTCAGTAATGGATCTAAGAAATGTTAATTTCTTTCTTTGTTAAGACATACAATGTTCTCACCCTTCTTTTTCTTTACATATCCTACTTCCAGAGCCCCGTGGCACAATAATAACCATTCTCAGAACATAATACAGCAATCCAGTAAAATCTTTCATAAATAAAGCTTACAGGCTTACATCAAATTTGTTGTTTATGAAGTTGAATCTTCATTTCTTGAATTCCTACTGCTCCTCAGTGATTCTTGGCTGGCTGCTTTTTCAGATCCCCAAACTATCTTTTTCAAAAGAACTGTTGTTTGTGCTGGTTTCTATAGATTCTGAGCAACTGTTTCTGAGCAATTGCAGGGCTAGAATAGCAAGGCTTCATCATTGTGACAGAAAGGTGGCTCAGTCATTCATCTCCACTATATTATCCTTATTCTCTTCATATCCTCTCCTATTGGCCTTCAATCCCATAAAACCATAATCTGTAGGGTTTGGAAGAATTGTAGAAAGCTTCAGTTCAGCTTATCCACATATGTCATCATCTGTTCAAATAGTGTTTCTGGAAATTGCTCACGATTGAACTCAGTAAACCTCAAGGGGAAGGGTGTTCCACAGTTTTCTGGAGTAGCTACAGATAATGCAGTTTTGCATGGTTACTTGATGTCAGCTTAGGCAATTCCAGATGTTTTGTTTTCCCAGCTATGAGACCTTATTATGAGGACTCTTACCAGATTTGTATAATGGTTTCTGTCATGTCAGTACTAAACTTGCTAATACTTTCAGACTAGTGTAAATCAGTAATGTTTGGCTTGCTCAACATCAAGCTCATCGTATCATATGGATAGCCAGCCATATGTTGCTCTTGCATGATTCCACCTTCCTCCAGAGATCTAGTAAAGAGAGGAAGGGGACTGATAGGGAGGAATCCCCTACTATTCTTGACAATTGAAACTAGCCCTGAGGGTTTTCTGAAATCCGCTAGAATCAAGAAAGTTCTGTTGACTTTGGAGGTATGGCTCAAAGACTGAGCTGTATCTTAACCATGCACTTGGTTATCAGTGGCAAACTGGATGTTATTATAGCCACAAAAGCGGTGCCATATAACACTGATTAATATCATTAAAATATTTAGATCATATTCTTCATTTCATAGTCACCAGGCAGTCTTTTAAACATATTTTAAAATCCTAGTGGGCTGTTCAGTTTAATAAAAAGCATCAACTAAATCAGTTAAAGGCAGCAAACACATCAAATATTCAACACATATCAATCAGCTTAATAAATTAGTTTCAAATGTCTAGACAAAAATCTGATTTGGATGCTTAAAAAAAAAATAAGCGTGTCAGCATTGATTGGGTGGCTTCTTCAGAGTCTGTGTGCCACTATAGCAAAGGCACAATACTTTTTCATCTTTGGCCATTGGAGTGGAAATTCTGGGTGTTGCAATCCCAAAGCATCTGGAAAGTCCCAGTCTCCTCAAAGATCTAGTGATACCTCCTTTGGATAATGAATTTATAAATGTTAGCTGTGCAATTAAAACAAATAGATTTATAAATTTTGGTATGATTGCTTCCTCACAGCTAGTTCCCATCTAGATCCATTGTGTATGGAAATTTGATTTCATAAGTAGCTTATTTCACATGAAGTTTCATATTCCAACAACGCACAAGGTGAGGGGGAATGGAACAGGTCACTGGAATCAAAAGTACCGACATGGAGTGGGTGAGACATGTGATTGAAGTGGACTGGGATTATCCTGAGTTTTAAATGTATTTTAATTGATATTCCATGCTCCCTGTATATAGAGGTTGCAGTATGCCTAACATTCAGATGAGATACGGAATCATATTTAAAATATAAACAAGAATTTGATAATTTAAAACCAGTTCAGAGATAATGTGTAAAATATTATTTTGAACTCTCAAAAGTGCTGTGAGTCCTGTTACTATTTTTAATTATTCCTATGAATGAACTTGTACTAGTACCTGGTAAAATATTGGAATAATATCCAAGAACAACTAAAAAGAAATTCATAGCAAATATCTTCACCTGTTTAAAAATGGGATACGTATCTTGAACCACTTGTGAGTAGGTTTTGTGTGTTGATGTTTCAGCCCTTGGAGTGCAGTGCAGAACTTTCCTATTTATTAATTAGACAGAGCAATTTTCTTTAAAAGTTTCCATGTCTTTCTGAAGCTCAAATTATCAAGTGGTTAATTATGAAATCACATTGTGCCATCCTTTGGAAAGTACAATTATGTTTATTAGAGAGAAACACTGGGACATAAAAAAATGTGGTTGTACAGTATGTTATAGAAAAGGGGATGGCCCTGTGAACTAGCAAGCTTGGAGTATATCCAAAAAGAATTTCCAGTTGATGGATCCTGAATATTAGGAGCTGCTGTGATTTATGAACATTGGATCCTTCTAGAGAGGAACAGTAGGGACAACTCCCTGTTTGAGCAGCAGTTTTATTGAATTCTGATATATTTCTGCTTTCTTGATTGTGGTTTGGACTTTGGTCTTGCCTCTTGGACTTTTTTATTTTTTGGAAATAATACATACACACACACACACACACACACACACACACACACACACACTGAATACTCGTTGGTGTGACATTGTATTGGATTACAGCAGGGGTGTCAAACTCAAGGCCTGTCCGTCCCCCCCCTCCACCGAGCTCCGTTTTCAGTGACAGAGGGCTGCAGGAGGCTGTTGACTCTGAAAACGGAGCTTGGGAGTCCGTTTTCGCTGGCAGAGCGTTCAGGCCACAGGCGCCCCCGACACGACGGATGTCAAACTGGCCACACAACCCCCCCCCAGGTCAAACACAACCCTGATGCGGCCCTCAATGAAATTGAGTTTGACACCCCTGGATTACAATATTACCTATAATCCAGGGGTGTCAAACTTGAGTTCATTGATTGTGTATATTGCTGGTTCTTACAACAGTTAGCCAGTCTTATGCTGTACTGGGCTTGAGTTTACTCGGTTGCTCCTTCACTCTCTGTATAATACTGTATTGCATCCATAATACAGCATGGGTAGTGAATTGTGGAGACTTCAGTAGAGTTTATTTGTCTGTTTATTTAGATATATGAATTCTTCAGCTAGTTCTGTTCTGATCAATGTGACCAGCAGCAAAATGTCACAGCTTCAGGGATCTTTCGTAACCATCATAAAGACAGAATATTAATCGAATAAATGAATAAATAATCTAGAGACACCAAGGATTGAACTGGGGAACCAGATCATCATGTTTATATTTGTCACTGAGTATTTTTCTTACCTTGCTTCCCCCCCCCACCATCTGTCAAAAGTAAGGGATGGGATATATTATTGCAGTATTCACAGGCTGGCCTTGGTTATGAAGTTACTTATTATTAAGGAACATATCTGGTGCAAGATATATAGACTTGTAGCCAATGACAGTTTTGCAAAACGAACTATTGCTTTTAAAGGTTGGGAATTCATTTTTGACAATTCCTGCTTCCTTGCTAATATGTGGAAATAGCATAGGTTATGGTAGGGAGAGTTGCAGTAATTATGGGACAGCTAATGAATGAGGAACCTGCATTCTACATTGTGCTAAACTATGATTTACTTAACTAGGATTTGTTGCATATTTTTTGTTGACCAGCTTCCTATACTTAAAGTGAGCACAAAGCAAACCATACCAAAGATCAGCATGTTGTGTTAATCCAGGTCAGGTTTCAGGGGCTGGTTAAATGTCACGTTAGAGAATAGGAAATCTGTGACATGCTGTTCCAGATTTTATTAAATCACAGGTCTCAGCAGATGCAACCACAGATATAAGCTGGTTCAAAGATCAAAGATACTGGAAATTACAGTTCAACACATGGAAGATAACATATTAACTGTAAAGTCATTGTTAAAGATAAAGAAAGACCTCAACCTACATCCTTCCAACATTCCTTCACTGTCTTGTAGGGATTACTACCTATATTTCGTAAGTGTGAGTTGGCGGTTGATCATGTTGGAGAGGATATTATGCTTGTAGCTGTGGATCTTGTTACAAGATTTCATGTTTCATTATTTATATCCCTGTCTATTAATCTGTACCAGCTCTCTAAGCACAGCTGGCTCTGTGGTAAACAAAGGAAAAATGCCGATTCCCTGATTGTTGCTATGATTGAAAAACCACTGCTGACGTTGCTGTTTGACAATGTTGTGGGCTGGGCCTGTTGAGGAAATCTTAGGTTCTTGGTCAGCAATGACATGTTTGCCTCTCTTTGGAAGATAGAAGAAGACCAAGGTGGAAGATCAAGAAAACTATAGAAATAGGCAAGTTCCTAGAATAACTCTTTTTCTTTTTCTGAAAAAGTACGTTCTAAATGGATTGAGCTATATGACTGAGGTAATGAATGACTCACTGTATATTATCTTCTTTTTGGATTGATTTAATTATCAAAATGAAGACAGAGACTTTGGCAATGATTGCCCTCTTATTTAAAAAAAACCAATCCACTCCCTCACAGTGCTGTCTAATTTAATTATGGTCCTAGAAAATGTATTACTCAACTGTAAGAAAATAAAGCGTGAATTAAAACTCTTCCGTTTTGCTACCATTTCCACTTCCCGCCTCTTCAAAGACGATCACAAATTGTTAGACTGAGAACAAAAAAACCCCCAAAGATTATTCCACCATTGAGTCACCAGTAGCTCTGTAGCAAGAAAACTTTCTTCACTCTCACCCCATTAAAAAAAATAAAAAATAAAAAATTGTCTGTGCCCTCTTCCACAGTCTCTTCCTTTATTTCACAGTCCATGATTTTTTCTAGTCATATGCAAAATAATAAAACAATACAATACAATACAATACAATACAATAATAAAATAATTCAAGTGGTTCTTGTAAGGGGGTATTGAAAAAAATGTCAAATATGATGAAGCAGCAGTTTATGGACATTGGGAAACAGACATATTGCAAGCTATGTAGAGCCACAATTTTTTAGGGAATAAAAGTTTCAGATGCACTGCGACTGAGCTAGAAGTAAATTAGTTTACTTGATGAAATCACCTGACAGGTGTGGGATTATAGAGGTCCAAAGCTGCTTTCAAAATGTTATGGAGTTCTCATTTGAGAGTACCTTACGTTGGGACCAGAGGTGGTATTCTGGAGAACCGGTACTGGAAATTTTGAGTAGTTCGGAGAACCAGTAAATACCACCTCTGACTGGCCCCGCCCCATCTATTCTCTGCCTCCCGAGTCCCAGCTGATTGGGAGGAAATAAGGATTTTGCAGTAACTTTCCCCTGGAGTGGGGTGGGAATGGAGATTTTACAGTATCCTTCCCCTGCCCCGCCCACCAAGCCATGCCATGCCCACAGAACCACTAGTAAAAAAATTTGAATCCCATCATTGATTGGGTTCATTGCGATAACATAAGATAGGTTTTTTGAATGATGAAATAAATAGAAAATGTTGCTGACATATGTATATGCCAGTCTTAGTACCCCCCAAAAAAATCTTTTCATAATTAAAATGGAGCAGCTTTAATTAATTCTTTGGTGGCTTCTACAGATAGTCCTAAACTTACAACCATTCCCTTAGTGATTGTTCAAAGGTTCTGAAAAGCACTGAAAAAAATGACACGACTGTTTATCACACTTATGATCATTGCAGCATTCCCATGGTCACTTGATCAAAATTTGTGGCAACTGGTCCAAATTTATGATGATTACAGTGTCCAAGGGTCATGTGATTACTTTTTGTGAGCAAAGTCAATGGGGAAGCCAGATTCCCTTAACAACCATATTCCTAACTTAAAAACTGTACTCATTCACTTAACAACTGTGGCAAGAATAGTCATAAAATGGGGCAACATTCACTTAATAGCTGCTTTGCTTAGCAACAAATTTTGGGCTCAATTGTAGTTGTAAGTTGAGGACTTACCTGTATTTCCACATCAAGGCAAGTTTATTTAAAAACAATTCTGTTGAATGGCAGGGTGGCCAATTGTTGCTGCTTTTTCTTTGCTAGTCTCCCGGAATCGTCCAGCTTATCTGTGTTTCCTCCTCCCTCTATTCAGGACACAGAAACAATGAAAAAGCTCAGATTCCTCTATGATTTTTACTTCCTTTGTACCTTCAAGTCAGTGCTGATGCCTGGCAACTGCCTAGACTAGTCTCTCAGTTTTCTTGGCAAGATTTTTCAGAAGTGGTTTATCCTTGCTGCTTCCTAGGGCTGAGAGAGAGTGACTGGCCCATAAGTTTCCGCCTGGTATCTTAACTACTGTGCCAAGCTGGCTTTTCTTTTATGTATCTGTATCAGGCTGAAGCTAATTGCAACAAGGATGCAAAGCATTTCTATGCTTCCCCTGGGCTTCCCTACCATGGGAAGTAACAGAAATAATTAGAACCTTCATATCTGACTGGAGAAATCTCTTCCCTGCATTATGATTCATTGGTTGGTTGATTGATTTGCCAACACAAAGTAAAATGCAAGCCTGCAAAGGAAAGCTGAATACATAATGGCTTATTTTTCAGCAGAGACTGAATCTCAAATTGTTGCAGTTTTATAAATAGATAAAAATCCACAGGAAAATCCATGGGAGACAGAAAACTCCATCAACCAAAGCAAGAGATGTTACTCATAGTTTCTGAGAATCTTCCCACTCATTAGACCAGGCATATAGAAGCTGCGGCTTTCAGGATCAGTGATTTTCAAAGTGATCTTCAGACCATTGGTGATCCATGGATGTCTAGCATGTGCCCATTTCCCTTTCACTGCTGATCAGTTGACTACAACCCATTCACTGCCCCAGCCTCTGATTTTCAATGTTCACCACCAGTCAGTGGATCAGACCAGAGTCCTCTTGCCACCTCAATCCCACTTCTCCCCGTTCAACACAAATCAGCTGTTTGAGAATGGATCAGTGGCTGAAAACTTCATGAACACAGGAAGAATGTGCAAAGAGCAATGTATTTAAATCCATAAAATGACAGAAGTCAACAGCTCTTGAATATCATTGACTGTGAGTCCACAGGTATTCTCTTATGTATAACAGTGATCTCAGACAAGCAGCCTCAAAAGAGACACATAACTAAGAAAGAAGATGATGAATAATGATTCATTATTTTAGATTAGATTAAAAGCCCTGGTGGTGCAGGTTAAAAAATGCAGTATTGCTGGCAAACTCTGCCCACAGCCTGGAGTTTGATCTTTCTTTCTTTCTTTATTTATTTATTTTGTCATAACAATATATGTAGGTATCATACAAAAAGATTATATAATATATAAACACATATATGGGTAAATATAAGGGGTATAAGCATATATGTATATAGGAAGAAGAAAAGAAAAACAACAGGACAGGAACGGTAGGCACGTTTTGTGCGCTTATGCATGCCCCTTATGGTCCCCTTAGGAATGGGGTGAGGTCAATAGTAGACAGTTTTTGGTTGAAGATTTTAGGATTATGGGAAGAGACCACAGAGTCAGGTAAAGTATTCCAAGCACTGATGATTCTGTTACAGAAGTCTTAAAGTTGACCCATCCTTCCGAGGTCAGTAAAATGATGCAGATTGTTGGGGGCAATATGTAAATAATGCTTACATTATAAACCTCCCAGAGAGTGCTGTAAAGTGCTATGGGGTGGTATATAAGCATAGATGCTATTGCTATTGCTAAAATTGGGATTTTATTAAATGGGAATCATCTTTCCCTGTGTTCCTCAGAGATTTCTTTACCAGCATATTTGTCCTAATAATTTTTAGGCTGGCAGGGATACATAAAATAATTTTAACGATATATAAATTCTTAGTTGGGATTATGATTGGTGTAGAATTTCATTTTAAGAGCCCCTTTTAAAATAGAGGGAATGAGAAGACATTTCCAAATGCAACTAGATCTATTACGATATTCACTGAAAAAAAATGTGAAGACAAAAACACTGGGAGTGTTCAGGGTGTGTGTGTGTTTGATATATTTGGTCAACGTTGTTCAAACTTTTCTTGGTCCATAATGGCATAAAATTTGAGAAACACAGTTTTAGCTCTATTGGAAAAATACCCGGCAGTTGTAGGCAACAAGACAAACAATGCTGGAAATTGTAGCACAATAAACTCTTGAAGACCACATAGATACCCTAGCTTATATTTATCTATTGATCACAGTTTCTTACCCAAAACTCCTTGAGGCAATTTTGTCTGCAGATGGAAAAAGCCAATAACTCAGTAATGCTCTTTGTTGACAAAGACCATTGTGCTGTCTCTGTTCCTCCCCCCTAAGCAATATTCATCCATTTTCAGGAATTTCTTCTCCGCTGAGAATTACCAGAGCTCTGTGGGTGAGGTGCATTTTACTTTATACACTTTGCAAGAAAATTTATGTCAGCAATTCTGCTATTTTGTTGATAATTTGTTACGTCTTTTCTGACTCTCCCTGTTATTTGGATGCATTCTCTAATTTTTATTTCTATTAATCCTGCCTTTCTTTGCTTGGTGGGATTATCACTAGGGAATTTAGAAGTCATCCAACAATTGCATTCACATTACAGCAAAGAGGCTTTTGTTATCATCTGGTGATAGCTGATGATGCTAGAAGTGGCTATAATCACTATGGGGGAAATGGCTTTTAGTCAGTGGGTTTATCATACATCCACCAGCTGTGGCCCAAAGATGCAGTGCTAACCATTTTTAAAGGACATGACCTTTGTTTCATACCCAGCTTACAGCAGAAAGCGTTAACTATTTCAGTTTTGAAGTAATGTTTGTCCTCTTTTCCCAATAATAACATCTGGAAGATGGCCTGACCTTGACTCTATGTTAGAAGCCGACTTGGATAACGTTGAGAATACTTAATGTTTTTGTTTTGTTTTTTCTTCTCTTCTGAAGACTTTAAAAGGAACTAACTTGCACATAACTGAACTTTACTAAAATTGACTATTGGATTATGGACTGGAAAGATTGGAGGAATATAATAGATTAACTTGGACTTGGACTATTAATGCTATTTAACAGAACACTCCATGAGTCAAAAGAAGAAAGGTGTTAGAAGAAAAGAAAAGGGGTGGGGGAGATTCTAAAATTTGGACAATTGGGAAGATATATAATTGGGAAACTTTAAGGTTGTAAATTAAAAATTTAAGGGTATAAAAGGAGATTTAAAATATTGAGATACTGGAATTATAAAAATATACTGAGTAATTTTCATTACATTGTTATAAAATGGATACAGAGGTATATGAAGATATAATTTCAATGACAAAAAGTATGGGGGAATTTTTAAAGAATGATAAAGACACAAATGAATGTAGAAGTTATTCAACAAGTAAAAGATATTCAAGAAATAGGTGAGAATTTAGTAGAAACACAAAATGAGATGCAAGAAGTTAAAAATAAAGATGAGAAAGGAATAAGTAGGAATCAACTAGATAACTCCCCAAAAGCTAACAATAGAATAGAGAGAAAAGAGAAAAACTTTCCCCCAAAAAAAGATTTAAAGGGAAAAAAGAGAAATATATTTTTTAAAAAGAAGGAAGTTTTGTTAAAGGGTGTTCAAACAATACAGCAGAAAGAGATAAAGGGTATTCAGAAGGGAGTATTTGGCAGGCACAAAAATATCAAAAAGACCTTTAAGACTCCAAGAGAGAGAGACAAAAGGCTGACTAAAAATGATGGGACTCTAAAAAGGTTAAGAGATGATGGATAATAATAAAATAAGAAATATAAATATAAGAAAATAGATTAAAATGGAAAATTTAGGAATAAGGGGAATATATACATATTTATATATAAAACCAAGATGAGTAGATGGAAATTTAGGATTAGGAAATTTAGTTGTATTATTAATATTTACAGTGTGTTAAAGTACTGTGAATTTTATATATTAAGGATTGGAAATTGTGGAGACTTTGAGATACACTCTCAGGATTGATTAAATATGGTTAATATTTGGCTCTATTAATAATCCTACACATTTGGAATCTGGAAGTTATGGTGGTATAATGAGTAATTTTTAAAATATTAAATAATAGCATTTACTAGGGGAACAAATACACGGCGTAAAGAAATGTCATTTGTGTTTAAATGAATTATTGGGAAAACGACAAAGGATTATAAAAAGAGAATAGCATCATTGAAGTTGGAAGATTAGGACTATATATACTGATTTGTTCTATTAGTGTTAACATTGTTAAAAAAAAAAAAGACTTGACCCAGTCATTGTCCACAAAATATGTTTATGGATAAAAAAAAATATTTATAAGAAAACCCCAATGTGGGTGATGGCATGGTTAGCGTTTGGGACATGCCCAGCTCCTGTTGCATTTTAAGAGGCTGTGTTGGCATGCCTCCTCTCCTTCATGTCTGTTCAGCAATTTTCTACCAGAAGAGCTATAGTAATCTGGTGTCCAGTTGCATGGATCATCTCCATCTCCATCTCTCTCTCTGTCTCTCTCTCTCTCACTCACTCTCTCTCTCTATATCCCAGTATATATATTCCTTCCTTCCTTCCTTCCTTCCTTCCTTCCTTCCTTCCTTCCTTCCTTCCTTCCTTCCTTCCTTCCTTCTCATCTGTCTGTCTGTCTCTGTCTCTTTGTGTTTGTATATGTGCTTTGACAATTTGGTGGGTAAAGAGCTGACTCCAGCTCTTGTCAGCCAACCTGAAAAACAAGAGACAAGCACTGAAGATATTTCCATTTCAGTATCCCCAGGGCCTGCTGGGTTTTCTTTTTTCAACATGCGCTTAGTGCTCTTCCAGAAGAATGATAAACCTCTGTTTAAAAATAGCTCTTAAAAAACAGATGAATGATGCAGGGAGAGCAGTTGCATGGTGAAGTGGGGAGATCTCTCACTGGACTGAACAATCTCTTTTCATTGCCTGATGAAACAGCCTTCTCCACTTGAGGATCTGACGCACCTTTACCAGGCAGGTTCTGACCAGTGGTGCTTGTGGGAGGATATCTTAATGAAATAGAAAGCCTCTCTTGGTAGATAGTGTCTACCATTCCAAGGATCAGTTGCGAGTCCAGTGAGTGATCTGCTTTTCTGGGCCGTCCCTATCTACTCCACATAAATCAGCTCTCTGAATAATGTGCCAGGTTTTGACAGATAGCTAAAATTGAGGGTCTAGCCACTTGTCAGAACTTGTCTCTGCCCCAGGTTAACCATGTTTAGGATAACTGATTGATAAAAGTTTTCCTGCCACTTATCAGTATTTGGTGAGAAATAAAGCTTGGAGTCCATCAGTCACCAAATACCAAGCTCCAGTGGTACAGTATTTATTTCACTAGGATTCAGGCCTGGCCATAGGACAGAATAGTATTCATTGCTCGGATAGATGACTTTCATTGAGACCTGAATATAGAAAATACAACTTTTTTGATTTTGCTTGACTTTTCAGCAGCATTTGGTCCTATTGACATTAATATCGTTCTGGATTGCTTGTAAGATTCAGGGTTATTGTGTTTCTTCTCCTTCCTAAAGGAGCAGTGCAAATGAATCCTAAAGGAGCAGAGAGATCATCCCAATGTGCCCTCTATTGTGGGGTCCTCTTCCCCCTTCTTCTTAATATTTAAATAAGTCCTGTCAGTTTCGGGGGAGCATGCTGATAATTCCAGTTTTACTTCGTCATCCAGGCCAGGTCAGAGACTCTATGGTTCGTCTGGGCCCAAGTGGTTGGAGATTGTGGAGTCTGAATGACAAGAAGTAAGTTGGAATTAAACCCTAATAAGATCAAGAAAAGGGACATGGTGGCTCAGGGGCTAGGATGTTGAGCTTGTCGATCGAAAGGTCGGCAGCTCAACGGTTCGAATCCCTAGTGCTGCCGTGTAACGGGGTGAGCTCCCGTTACTTGTCCCAGCTTCTGCCAACCTAGCAGTTTCAAAAGCACAAGTAAAAATGCAAGTAGAAAAAATAGGGACCACCTTGGTGGGAAGGTAACAGCGTTCCGTGCGCCTTTGGCGTAGAGTCATGCCGGCCACATGACCACGGAGACGTCTTAGGACAGCGCTGGCCCTTCGACTTTGAAACGGAGATGAGCACCGCCCCCTAGACTAGCACATACCTTAAGATCAAGACAGCATTTGTCCAGAAGCCATGCTTTTATCTTTGGATGAAGAAACAGCTCTTAACTTGAATATTCTCCTGGACCCATGGCTTCTGTTACATTTGCAGGTGAAGGCTAAGTTTGAGGGGAGCTATGTTTGAGAGTGAACAACTTTGGATGGTGTGCCACTTAATGCATTACCTGGAGTGGCAGGCTGTGACTACAGTACTCTTGCTCTCATTACTACCAGATCAGATTACTGTAACATGCATTAAGGCTACAGATACCTCAGTGGTACAGGAGGCAGTTTCTGCTATGATATAGGTGTGAACCATCACAGCCATGTAGCACCTAATAAGCAGGCATTACACTGAATTCCAGTAACTTTTCAGATAGCACTCAAAATGTTAGTTTTGACTTTTAAAGCCTTACAAAGCTTGGCTTACAGGTAGGTATCTGCAAGGCAATCTTTTCTAAATAGGACTCTCCTGTGTAATTATGTTCATCTTGGTTGAGGATACTGAATGGTACCCAGGTATGAATAGGGCAGTCTTTGTTTTGTAGAATAATCTTTAGTTTCTGGCCTAGTTAGCACTAACCCTGTTATCTTTTCACAAAGCTGCCCAAAAACAGTTTATCGCCCAAATACCTGATGGTTAATATTGCTTGATTGTCAAGATGATATCAGTACAATTGAATGTATTTATTGTTTATTTATTTTAATTGGTACATTGTTGTTATTGTTTGCAGTTGTTCTGTTGGTGTGTTGTCAGCTGCTGTCAGTCACAGATTTAACTGAGTAAAATCCATTTCTCTTTGTTGATATGGGCCAACCTATCACACACAGAGGCAAGCAAGAAGTACTTCCCAATAGTAAGGTTTCTAGCATAATTGGTGAAAAGGTCATAGGAAAACAGTTTTTTTTTAGATCTTTGACCAGGGTTGGCAAAAACTCTCTGCCTCTTTTGTTTCTTTATAGTCATCATAATGCCTAGAATCTGATAACTAGTGCTGTACAGACTCTGTACAAAGAAAATAAAAACAAAATAATCAAATATGCTGCTGCAAATCTGGATGTGCACTAGATCCAGCTTTTGGTTCATTGATCATGATGGGGTCACCTTTGAGTGCTTCCATGTGAAACATTTCTTATACAATTGCTTAGACTCGTTTGCAGAATTTTCTGTGGGTTGGGTGCTCAGTGATTGCTATCTTCCATTTGTAAGCCTCCAGTGTTTACCAACTTTTTCATAATGAAGAATCCTAAGAAAGGAAAGATGGAACAGTCGAGCAGAACCTCTGTTGCTGCTAATATTGCAACCTCTTACCTTGAGCCTTCGTCTCTCACGATAATCCATACAAAAGCACAGTTATCTCAATGGTCAACACCAATTGGCTCTAAGTCTGAGGCAATAGTATGCCAAAACAGCAGAGGAGAATGTGTTGAGTTCTGATATTCAATATATTCTGTACATTTTTCACTGGCTCTCTCTGAAATGTTTCTCTTAAGAGTGTTTACAGCTGATGGGCTCTAATGCATACCTCTTCCCACTTGGACCAAGTTCTTCTCTATCTTTGGAGTATCACTTTGCTTTTCTTTGGAGGTGTCTTGACCAGGGCAAGTATATTATATTCCTCCAAACTTCAAGAAAATGACTAAGAAAAAGCTTTGTAAGCTGGAATTTACCATGTCATTGAAACTGAAGGTGCCTTATTACTTATGGAGAAAACTGATAAAGGAGCTATGGATTTTTAGCATCCAAGCAGCCAAGGTTAAAGTGAAATGAAGCTTTGTCTCTCTCCAGAAAGAGGATTTGGATTTTAATTACTCTTCTTAGTGATTCTTTTTATATTGGTACAGAAAGCTGGAGTGTGAAAAGTAGTGTTTATGCAGGGAAAACATTTGCAAGAGACATTCAGATTCTCATTCTGTGTTTTGCTTTACTATATCGATATCTCATTACAAAAACCCAATAGCAAAGTTCACGAATTTTAGGTAGCTCTAGGATTTTTGTTTAAAGATGTATGTTGGAAAGTATATCCAATCTCAACTTTGGTTCCTTCTCAGCTTGGCCAAGTTTTCCCCTTGACAATCAATCGGCAAGTCTCTAATTATGTAACACCATAAATTTAACATATCCTCCAGATATGTTTGACTACACCTCCCACCACAATAGCCAACATGCTTAATTCTCTGGTTGGATTGAGATAATATTTATCTCCTTGCCTGAACACTGATTTTCACATGAACACCTTTCTTAGTCTTTAATTCATTTAGTGACCATTCAAAGTTACAACGGCACTGAAAAAAGTGACATGATTGTTTTTCACATTTAACAATCACTGCACTATCCCCATGGTCATGTGATCAAAATTTGGATGCTTGGCAACTGGTTCATATTTATAACAGTTGCCACGTCCTAGGATCATATGATCAGCTTTTTCAAGTTTCATTGATAAGCAAAGTCAGCAGGGAACTCAGATTCACTTAACAATTGTATTACTAACTTAATGGCAGTGATTCGCTGAACAATTGTAGCAAGAAATGTCGTAAAATGGGGCAAAACTCACTTAACAAATGTCTCACTTAACAACATAAATTTTGGGCTCAATTGTGGTTGTAAGCCAAGGACTACCTGTATAAGCTTCTGGTCTTGTGGATTTTTATGACAACCTTGTTCTTTCTCCGTTTCCTTTTGATTTTATAGACCTTTTCCTTCATTTGTTTATATTGACCTTTTGACATTTGCAGATGACATTTTCATTAGGTCTCCATCCTGTTTTTTGTAGAGATACCAGGTCTTTAGCTCCACAGCTTTCCCAGCTCTACCTTAATATGACCTCAGGAGAACCTGAATGATTATTATTCCTTCAAAGAGATCACCTATATCTTTCTAAAGACTAAAGTTAAACTTTGAGATAAGAACCGGTGGTGGCCTACAGGATGTACTTAGGGGTCTTAGTAAACATAGCATTGGAAACTACCTTCCTGTGAACCAAATCTGAGTCGCATAGGTCTCGTCCACCATCCTCCACAACCCCTTCCCAATGCATAGTTTTCATTTCAGCATTTTCTTTAGAAAATGTTTTCTGTCCAGTTATTTGTATCCAAGCTACCGTATATACTCGAATATAAGCCGATCCGAGTATAAGCCGAGGTCCCCAATTTTACCCCAAAAACTGGGGTAAACTGGGGACTCGAGTATAAGCCGAGGGTGGGAAATGAGGCACCTACCGGTTGGGGAAACCCTCCCTCCCTCAGCTGAGAAGGCTGGCGGCTCCCCCGCCCCGCCCTCTCACTGCACCGGCAGGGCTTCCCCGCGCTGTCCGGTAAAATGTGAAAAAAAGAAAAGAAAAAAAACCTCGAGTATAAGCCGTATATACTCGAGTATAAGCCGAGGGGCTTAAAAAAAAAAAAAAACTCGAGTATAAGCCGTATAGACCCGAGTATAAGCCGAGGGGACGTTTTTCAGCACAAAAAACGTGCTGAAAAACTCGGCTTATACTCGAGTATATACGGTAATAACATTGGGGCTTTACAATCTTGTCTTGATAGCTACAGCTCAGAATTTCCCCACAGAAACAAATCTATGTGGTAGGTTGGAATGAAAGTCTGAATGAGTACATGAAGGATCCAAAGTCACCTAGTAAATTTCTGTTGTGACCCAGGCCCAAGTAGGTAGTAGAAAACTCAGTCAGTGAAAAAACAAACAAACTTTATTCAAACAACTGAGAATTACTTCGTTTTCAGCGTAGTTCAACTAAATTAAATCAAATTCCTCCCAAAACAAATTTCTCAGTCCTATCACAAACCTTGGTCCAATTAGGCAAACTGCCAAAGGGCTTTCTTGGCAAACGTTCAGAAGACATTGATACAAAACTAAATGCAAGAAGACGAAGCTACCAACGTTGTTTTCCGGCAAAGCCCAGACGCCATTGCTGGTCTGTTTTAAGCCTTATGGGAGGGGCCAATCATCTCTTGGCCCTACTCCCGAGTCGTCCTCTTTGCTTGAGCTGCTCTTGCCTTCTGGCAGCTCTTCTCATGCGTGCTTTAGGAACAGGCTCCTCCTGTTACTCTGCCTCACTACTATCAGGCTCTGGAGGCTCTGGAATCCGCACTTCATTTCCTGATGGCCCTAACCCCACCTCAGCCTCTGACAAAGAGCCCTCATCCAGGCCTTCCCCAGCCTCATCGCTGTCTGACTCCGTTGCCAGCTTTGCTGGCTGCTGGCAGACCACAACAATTTCCATGTATGAGAATGGAATTCAGTCTGGGTCCTTCCCATAACTTCTTAACTACTATACCACATTGGTGGATGCGTGTAACTGTTAAACACATATAGAAATGTAGGGATTTCTGTAGAAAAGAATGGGAGGACCTGGGATGGCTTGTTCCCCAGTTCTCAGTTTAAAATATAGCTACTATAAGAATATGTGTGTGCCATTTAGTTTTATTCCTATTAAGTAGAGGTATCACAACTGGACTGCAAAATATAGACAAAAGTCTAGAGTCTTGTAACGACTAGCAAAGTACAAAGTTTAATAATTTGAGAACGGAACATTCCAGAGAACTACAGTAATTCTCATTCCCCCTCCAGACCCCTCTTTTCTAGTTTGGAAGATTTACTCCCAGAAATGTCAGACTACTCCTTGTTTAGTCCAGTTCTATGTTAAGTTATAATTTCCCTAATAGGTTTAACCATTCAACTCTTTGGATCATATGGAGCAAGCAGCATTTTCTGGGTTTATACCCATAAACGAGGGATGTCAAATTCAAGGCCTGGAGGCTGGATCTGGCCCTTGGGGTGCTTAGATCTGGCCTGCAGGCCCGCCCTGGTGCCTCTGCCAGCAAAAACGGAGCTCAGGAGAACTGCATGGGGCCTTCCCGAGGTCCATTTTTGCTGGCAAAGGGTTGCAGGCCACCAGAGGCGCCCCTGACATGAATAACATCAAGCTGGCCACGCCCATGCCCAACTCGGCCCCCTGAGGTCAGACACAACCCTGTTGCATCCCTCAATGAAATCAAGTTTGACACCCCTGCCATAAACCATAATATAATTTTTCATTTTTTTTCCACAAGCACTGTGTGAACCAAACAACATGTAAATGTAAACCATGAATTATGAACATAATGTGTGGGCTCAAGCACCCTGATTTATTCAGCATCTGAATATACCTAAAATACACTGTGGCTTAACATGATATGTGGCCCCTTCCTAATCCAGATCATAAAAAAAGTGGTGAAGACAAAACAGGATAAGCCCGTGATGGCGAACCTATGGCTCCAGTGGCACACAGAGCCATATCTGTGGGCATGCAAGTGTTGCCCTAGCTCAGCTCCAATGTGCATGTGTGTGCCGGCCAGCTGATTTTCGGGCCTTCTGGGCCCACTGGAAGTCAGGAAACGGGCCATTTCCAGCCTCCAGAGGGCCTCCGAGGTATGTGTGGGGAAGGCCATTTTCGCCCTCCCCAAGCTCCAAGAAAGTCTCTGGAGCCTGGGGAGGGCAAAAAATTGGCCTACTGGGCCCACCGTGCCATCATGTGCCAGGAGCGCAGGGGGTCCTGCGTGCATGTGCGGGGAGCGGGGTGCATTGAATTATGGGTGTGGGCACACGTGCACGACCCCTCCCCATGCTCTCCCCACTTTTGGCACACAATGGCAAAAAGACATCACTGGTCTAAGCACTGCTTAGAGAAATAACATTTGTTCTCCTTTAGTAATGCTCAAATCCCAGAGTAATCATTTTATTGGGCCTTGAAAGAGATGGGTGCAGAGTATTATTTTAAAGGGCTTTCCTGATTAGTAAGTGCCCTTAAGTTGGCAGTGGACAAAGGTTTTGAGATAAGAAGAGTATCAATTATAGTACTTTGTTTTTATTGCTCTCCTTTCTCCAAGACTCTCTCTGCCAGTAATACATCTTGAGGTGGGGAAACTCAGTTGTTTACTTCTCTGTTGATAAGACTTTCTTCCTTTCTTTCCCCCAACTCAAGAATTAGAGTCAGTTAAAGGCTATCTTTGCTACTAACCAGAGAGGCTCTCTTCTATCTGTGGAACTAGATTTGGGGCACAGATTCACAGTCTAGGGGGGAAAAGTCTACTGTAGGCAAGTGTAAAAGGAGTAGAAGTGCTATTGTTAAACCCCATCATAGCTTAATATGCAGCTTACACCTGGCTCTAGCACACACATACCCTTTTTTCTTTTTCTTGTTCTGCTTTAGACACGTTACTAGAAAATTTCCAGAAGCCCCTCAGAGTCCTTAGTTAGAGAGTAGGGGCTGAGATCCCCTCAACCAAGCTTCCCAGATGTGTCCTAGGAAGTTCAGGAATCATCCTATCCTGCTGAATGAATCTGTGAGGGGAAAATGACTCTTTAGATGGAATCAAACTTAGGCATCCATTTGAACCCATAGTGATGTCATACAAACTATGACATTCTTGTGATGATGTCATTTGCTCTCTCCTTCCCCACCCCATTGCATATGGATACCTATGGTTTCAAGGTTAATTTGTATGCTGCCCAGAATCATGTCTTGTGAGATGGACTGCTACATAAATAGGATAAATAATTCACCTGTAAAGCCACATTGTAATCCATTGCTAAGATGGGTTGATACATTACCCAAAGTCAAAGTTTATTCTTGGCATCTGAATTGGGTAGGTATAGAAATGGAATGAATGAATGAATGAATGAGAGAGAGACAGACAGACACACACAATGACTTGTTTCACATATCTGTGGCTCAGGCTGCTAATGCAGTCTGTTATTAACAGCAGCTGCCTGCAATTATTGCAGGTTCTAGTCCCACCAGGCCCAAGGTTGACTCAGCCTTCCATCCTTTATAAGGTAGGTAAAATGAGGACCCAGATTGTTGGGGGCAATAAAAGTTGACTTTGTATGTAAATATACAAATAGAATGAAGACTATTGCTAACATAGTGTTAGCCGCCCTGAGTCTCCGGAGAAGGGCGGGATATAAATGCAAATTAAAAAAAAACACATCATGCTAAGCCATAAACCGTGGTTTAAAGTCATATTGGGTGTGGTCAAGGCAACGTGCTAAGTAAAATCAAAACAAACCACATTATGTGTTAATATGAGCTGCAAAAGAAACTTTTTGTGACCTAGTTTAGATGTACTCTTGAACTTGGAAACTGCATTTTTCTTTCTTGCTGAGAGAGATGAATCTTGGCTCTTATCTATCCCAATTCAGCAAACTGAGCTTATGGTTGTCCTCAGCACTTGCTCAATAGCATGTATCAATGTATATATTTTAAACCCTGACTTCATATTTAAAGCTCTGGTTTTTGAAGTCCTGGGTTTTAGGGTATACAGTATGTATAGAGTTTTGTGTTAAATCAGACAAATAGAAGATCACATTGTGTATAAGGTTAGAAGGCAGTGCAGTTATCCAAGAACCTTTTCTGGCTTGTTCAAGGAGTGCCAAACATTGATGAGATGTTTCAAGCTGCTTTCACAAACATTTAATGATCGAATTGCTTATAAACATGAACATTAAATAGTGCTATAACTCATGCAGAGTTGTTGGGAACTTGACATAGTAAAGCTAACTACTTCGAAAACCATTCCTTTACGCTAGATCACTCGACAGGTGATAAAAGTAATGTTGACCCATTGCTACAGATGTAAACAGTGGCTGAATGGCTCTGAATACTGCTTGATTTTATGATGTAAGAACTGTGGGAATGCGTAAAGCTTCTAACTTTGAGAACTGGAATTATGCAGCTCAACGGTGTCCTCACTTGTGAGAGCTTGCAGGATCTGTGCACCACAGAGACGTCACAATGAATAACTTGGCTATCCACTGGTATTGATGCCTCGCCCAGCCTGTGGCTGACTCCTTAGCAACTCTGGTAAACAGAGATGATT
Organism: Ahaetulla prasina; assembly: GCF_028640845.1. Lineage (NCBI taxonomy): Eukaryota > Metazoa > Chordata > Lepidosauria > Squamata > Colubridae > Ahaetulla > Ahaetulla prasina. The sequence goes on from NC_080540.1 coordinate 197,527,093, forward strand.
TCACAGAGCTTGTGGTTGGTTTATAAAACTGCTCTGTCCTAGCTTCTAAGATAAAGTAGCCTATGCACCTGGTAACTTCTTAAGTCCTCAGGTGGGAGCTGGGCCAGGCAAGGTTCTATCAAGATTCTTTTAAGGAAAATAAGTATTGTTTTGATGATTTAAAGAAGCTTTAGGCCAGCCATGATTTTCATTTCCTGAGATAAATCTATTGTGTTACAGTAAAACCTTGATTTTATAACACTCATTCAGCAGATTTTGGAATCAACACCAAGCTATATCCCCAAAGAATGTACATAAATCTGTTATTTGGCAACTCAGTTTGGATACTTGTCTTATATTTGTGTAAATATATTTGACTTATTTTTGTCTGTGCAGTTTAGACAGGACCCTGGATTTGCAGGACATGCTAGATGACAAGATGGTTATGCGTCTTGTAACAATTTGGTTTAATTACCTATTATTTGGTTTAATAAAACATGCAGTTACAGGGTGAACATTCTGTTTCCTTTGAAAGGGAATCAACATTTAGGCTTAGTTCTCATAGGTATGGATACTAGCTAATTTCCTTACAGTTGAACACTGACTGAGATCCATTGAAAACATTCCATTTCAGGTGATAGTACAGAATGGATGGATGCGTGCATGGATAGATGTGTGGATAGATGCATGGATGATATGGGTGGGATAGATAGTAATGGTAAGCATCCATATATCTTTTAAGTAATGAGCAATACATACAACTATACCATAAATAAAAATTATTATGTGATATTTGCCCTCTGATGAACTTCTATCACAATTTTTAAATTTTGTGTTTTATTAATATTGGATAAAAAGACAATGTTTTTAACAGGATTAACTAACTGTTGAGGTTCTGTCTCTTTCTATAAGGAAAGACTTGTAGAAGAAAGAGACAGGACTTCAACTGTTAGTGCCACCCTGCCTGGTGCTTCCAGTGTCACAAACATGCACCCTTTGAAAATTGTTCTGCTGCAGGGGGTTGGACATAGGATGCAACGTTATGGCCAGCATCTAGTTTTCTGTGGATGCTGGAAAACATAAATGCTGTGTCACTTCCAGAGTAACCAATCAGAATAGCAAAAAAGTACAATATTGCTTAAAAGTATGTGAACCTTTTTGAATCCTTTAGAGTATTCGATATTTCTATATAAATATGACCTAAATGCAATCTATTCTCCACACAAATTCTAAAACTAGATAAAGAAAACCCAATTAAGTAAAGGAGTCAAAAACCTTATACTTGTTCATTTATTTATTTATTGAGAAAAATGACCCAAAGCTACATCTATTGCTTTAATAATTGGTGTTTATTAGTTCTTTGTTTATTCATTTTTAAAAAGTTTTTTAGATTGATAGTTTTTAAATGTGAAACTTGGGCTGCATTTCCCAAAATCAAATGGGTGAAAGCAAAGCCTAAGCTTTAAATTAATTTAATTTACATTTAATTGGACTACAAGAATCCAGATAATCAATAGATGGCAGCAGAAAGATAAAGAAAAGTCTATTCTGCCATCTAGTTGTCACCTGGGTTTTCATAGCCCAAATCTAATAGTCTGGTTCTGAAAAGTCTGTCTCACCACCTGGTGATTTTATAGATGGATGTTTTTCACCTTGACAGTCCCTGTGACAATCCATGGGTGTTCCATAGTCATTCTTTTTTTTTAAAAAATTAAAAGATATATAAATATATTTTTGTTTCCTTTATTCCAATGATATACCTGATTCTTTCTGTTTGCTTTATCCACTGTCTTCTCCTTCTTTTCTCAACTTGGAACAGCGTAGACATTTTTTCTAACTAATAATTTATTTATTTATTTATTTATTTATTTTTATACTTTTATACTTTTATACATCTTCCGTAGGACTCAGGGCAGTTCACAGGCATATTAAAAATACAACAATAATAAATAAGCAATTTAAAACCCAATTAAAACAAAATATTATAATCGCCAAATCACTAAAACGGTAAAAAACCGGTTAAAACCCATTAAAATTGACTAAAATATTTTATTCTTAGGCTAGTCCAGCTTGTTGAAATAATGAAGTCTTCAGTTCACGCCTGAAGGTCCGGAGGTCAGGGAGTTGCCGTAACCCTGGAGGAAGCTCGTTCCACAGAGCCGGTGCTGCCACAGAGAAGGCCCTCCCCCTGGGAGTCGCCAACCTACATTGCTTGGTCAACGGCACCCGGAGGAGGCCCGCTCTGTGGGAGCGCACCGGTCGTTGGGAGGCTATCGGCGGCAGAAGGCGGTCTCGTAGATACCCCGGTCCTAAGCCATGGAGCGCTTTAAAGATGGTGACCAGAACCTTGAATTGTACCCGGAAGGCTACCGGCAGCCAGTGTAGGCCGCACAGGATAGGTGTTATATGGGAGCAACGCGGTGCTCCCTCTATCACCCGCGCGGCCGCATTCTGGACTAACTGGAGCCTCCTGGTGCTCTTCAAGGGGAGCCCCATGTAGAGAGCATTGCAATAGTCCAGGCGGGAAGTGACGAGGGCATGAGTGACCGTGCGTAAGGCATCCCGGTCAAGGAAGGGGCGCAACTGGCGAATCAGGTGAACCTGATAAAATGCTCCCCTGGCGACGGCTGTCAAATGTTCCTCTAAGGACAGCCGATCGTCCAGGAGAACGCCTAAGTTGCGCACTCCTCCCCTGGGGGTCAGTACTTCCCCCCCCACAGTCAGCGATGGTGTAAGCTGACTGTACCGGGACGCCGGAACCCACAGCCACTCTGTCTTGGAAGGGTTGAGTCGGAGCCTGTTCCTCCCCATCCAGACCCGCACGGCCTCAAGACACCGGCCCATCACCTCAACGGCTTCGTTGGGGTGGTTCGGGGTGGAAATGTACAGCTGTGTATCATCAGCGTACAGATGATAATCCACCCCGAAACCACGGATAACCTCACCCAGCGGCTTCATATAGATGTTGAACAGGAGAGGCGAGAGAACAGACCCCTGAGGCACCCCACAAGTGAGGCGCCTCGGGGTCGATCTCTGCCCTCCTGCCAACACCGTCTGCGAACGGTCAGAGAGATAGGAGGAGAACCACCGATAAACGGTGCCTCCCACCCCCAATCCCCCCAACCGCCGCAGCAGGATACCATGGTCGATGGTATCAAAAGCCGCCGAGAGATCTAATAGCACCAGGACAGAGGAACAACCCCTGTCCCGGGCCCTCCAGAGGTCATCCACCAACGCGACCAAAGCCGTCTCGGTGCTGTATCCGGGTCTGAAACCGGACTGGAACGGGTCTAGATAGACAGTTTCCTCCAGGTATTGAGGAAGCTGATATGCCACCACACTCTCAACAACCTTCACCAGAAAGCGAAGGTTGGAGACTGGACGATAGTTCGCTAATACAGCCGGGTCCAGGGAGGGCTTCTTAAGAAGGGGCCTCACCACCGCCTCTTTCAAGGCGGAGGGGAAAACACCCTCCAACAAAGAAGCGTTGGTAACTCCCAGGAGCCAGCCTCGTGTGACCTCCCGTGTGGCCAGTACCATCCAGGAGGGACACCGGTCCAATAAACATGTGGTGGGATTCAACCTACCCAACAACCTGTCCATGTCATCAGGAGTCACAGGATCGAACTCAGCCCAGATAACATTCTCAAGACTCGTCCCCGCCATCCCACCCGGATCTATCCAATCAGTGTCCAAGCCATCCCGAATCTGAGCGATTTTATCAGACAGATACTGTACAAAATCCTCAGCTCGTCCCTGTAAGGGGTCCTCCCGAGCCTCCTGCGTGAGGCTTAGTGTCTCCTCCTTTACTTAACCATGATCAATTTCCATTTGGTGGCTACCTGAAGGTTTTCTCCCAAGATTTTTCAGGGTACTTTGCTGTCATCTCAGGCAGCATACTGCCAGATTATACAAAGGGCCACAAATATTTCTAATGTAACAATTTTCCACTTGAAATTGCTTTTTTTTTCTTTGCGGGAGAAAAGGCAGGAGAAACAATGGACAATAAGCAACAAGGAGAGCTAGAGGTTAGAAATGGGAAAACAATGCCCAAACAAGGAAGAAAGAATTAAACAATCCTCTCATTTCTATTGATCTTGAAATGTTTTTTCATGATCAGTCAGCCCAGGAAGAATAAATTCAAATGAAATTTCTTATTTAATTTATCTCTTTAATCAGGCTGATTATGAGCTCTCTATCAGAGACCATTAAACCAGAGGAAGTAGAGAAGCAAAACATCTGTATCATACTTCTTTCTCAATTGAGATGAACATTAATTTTCATTGTTACACAAAATTGTTTCCTGTTTTGACATTTCTAGATGAATTACTCAAGGAAGAAATCATTCATTTGGGGGAGCTACTTTTTCAGTGTAGGTGAAATGTCTTCTACAAATTTCCCTTCATAATTTTCCTAACTGGGTTATTTAATATTTAGTACTTTATGTTTTACAGATAATGATGGACAAATAGCCCAAGCTATCACTATCTTGTTTCTCCAATTATAAAACTTTCTTATGTAAGATATTTTTGAGATGGGATACAGTCTTGAGGTAGATTAATGTAGGTAAAATTATACTCTCAATAACTGATATTGCTGTTCAGGGTTGTTGTTTTTTTTGTTATTCTTTTTAGTTATTTGTAGCTTAGTCATGAAATACACACTAAATTAATGAGTTTTATGGTATTTCCTGAGTATTTTTACATCAGATATGAAACAAAGAATTGTTGAATCCCTTTCTGTAATTCTCTGATCCTAAATCATTTCTGCACTTCTTTCAGGTTACATGTCCAATGCAATTTTCTTGGTTTTATATATTTGATTTCTCAGTATGTTCTTGCAAATCTGTGGAATGATTTACAGCTATGTTTAAATACAATTTTCATCTTGAAACATCTTTTTCTCAACATTGCTATAAAAATAGATTCCCATACCAGCAAGGATTCTGGAAACCATTATGTCAACTGCAGTGAACTGGAAACTTCTTTGTTATCAGACTTGCTTCCTTGCAGGATCTTGTGAAGATTGTTGGATAGAAAAAGGAGAAAATCATCACTTTGATTACCATAGGGATATATTACTGTAGTTGTAAACTAAAAAAAAAATCAATTCTGGAATTCTTGTAACCCACATTTTTAATTTCAATAAACCTTGTTAAAGAAAACACTGTGGGAATCTGGTTTGGAAAAGAATTACTTTCAGTTATAGATTGCTGATAAAGAGTTTGATAATCCTTATATAATCTAGAGAAAGCATCCTGAGAGAGGGAGTTCTCTTGATGGTTATAAGTAGACAAATCTGTATTAGGGACCAAGAAAGTGAAAGATTCACCTTTCAAGGAATTCAAGTCTAGCATGCTTCTGTGGCCTCTGGAAGATGGCAATCATCTGATGGGTAAACAGCTCATCATTATAGATTTTATGGCTGGGCAGATGATACTGTAAGAAGATGGTCGTAGAACATCAGGCCTGAATGGTTTAATTCAAACCTGAATGGTTTAATTCAAAGTGACAACTACCACCTAGAAATCAACCAACAACCAATGCAGCTCTCTGAATATAATAAAAATGTTGCCCGATGCCAAGCACATGGTAACAGTCCAATTGAAAAATGACTGAAACAGGAGTGACAATGAGTAATTCTCCTACCTACTCCAAGAAATGTTGCAATTGGTTCAGAAGATGGAGCTGCAGAAAAGCCCTTGTGGCCACAGCTGCCACCTGCTCCTTAAGAAGGAGTTGAGAGTTGATTCTCAGAATTACATTGTTTTCCTTCCTGTAATTATAGTTTGCCTCCATAGAAGAAAGCGGAGCAGCAGGGATGTTACTTTTCCAGTAAGCGTGCCAATAATTCATTAGGAATTGCAGGTTAAAATATTTAGCAGACCACAAAGTTTGCAAGTTAAACCAAACACGTTTCAGGAGATACTTGTCTCAAGAGTCCTAAGCCACTGAAAATTAGAGCATATATCATGCATAAGACCTCTGAGGAGTCTCATCTATGTTTCTTGGTCGTAGTGGTGTGATGGAATCATGGTGAAGAGAACAGAATGCTCAAAAGGGACATGTCTTGCCCTCTAATCACTGTTAATTGCTATACAGACCAGAATGAGAACAATGGGTAATTGTACTTATGGTTGGCAGTATGAATAAACCTCTTTGTAATAAGTGCACGTCTGTCCGTGTGTGAGAGAGAGATGAGCCACAAGCTCTGCTTATCAAGAAGACCTGTTTTGTGCAATTAATCTTTGAGGTTCTTCCTCACTTTTTTTTAATCATTATTAAATGATTAAAATTTAATAGTTCCTGAGGAACACCTGAACTGCTCAAAGATGTATCAGCTATGGAAGGCAGATTTGTTTCCTTGACTTGTTCTGATGAGGGGAGGCATAAATATAACAAATTCTACACTGTAGTCTGGACAGTAGATTGGATTGCACAATTTGCGATCCAAAGAGCCAAACACTTTTTAGTATATGGGGGAAAAAACCCATTTGTTGTTACTATAGAAATAGTTGAGTGGGCATCCCAGTAAATTTGATTTGGCAAGTCTAGTTTCAATGAATTAAGCATACATGCCAAAAGTGCTTTTTCCCTGGGTAGCTGAATTTGCACAACATGCTTAACTTAGTCGTGAACTAACCCATTCTCTGGGTTCACACAAGGTGCCACAAAGAAGAAAATTAACAAAGATTAAAGTGAATGAAATTTAGAATGATGAGCAAATGAAGATTCTAATTCTTAAATAACCCTATCAAATAGGTTCAAGCATGGATAGAGGATATGTATCTTGTTCTGTTTTATAATTCACTGTCATTTCATTTAAGGTATAAAATGATGTCTGATAGTGCACAGCTCCACACCCCATCACATTTTGAAGATGTTTGAAAAGGCTTTTTGGATTATTTCATCATTTTCAGCTACATATTTCTATAATAAGCGCACAAATGTGCCTTCATTCTATTTGTATATTTTTTACAAAGTCAACTTATTGCCCCCCCAACAATCTGGGTCCTCATTTTACCTACCATATAAAGGATGGAAGGCTGAGTCAACCTTGGGCCGGGCTTGAACCTGCAGTAATTGCAGGCTACTGTGTTCTAATAACAGGCTTCGTAACAGCCTGAGCTATTCCGGCCCCTTTCTGTATGATACTTACATATATTGTTGTGACAAAATAAATAAATAAATAAATAAATAAATAAATCTATTCTGGGGGATTCCTACAATATTCTGCTCCCCACTCCTGGAAAATATTACCCTTCAGATGTAAATCTGTTTTGGGTTCCTTTGGGAACAACTAGATACTAGGGTGTTAAATATAAGTAATTTCAAGTAAAAATATAGTAACAATGAGAAATTAGCCCAAACATGCCTTAAAGAAGGAAAGACTGCATAATCAGAAAAATGGTTCTGTGACTAAGATGAATCACAGTGCCTGTTGAACTTAGTGTCTTTGCTACAGTAGCACTGATGATGTTACCTAGTTTAATGAAGTATCTGCAAGAAAACAACCAAGCTTAATTTCTTTTAGTTTATCAGATAATCTGTGCTGCCAAAAGATGCTTTTTCTTCTTAATTCATTCAAGGTAGATATGGGGGAAGATGAGACCAGTTTGTGTTACCCAAACTATGTAGCATCATCAGTGCCAGTAAGGAGTGGGGTTTAGTCTCATTTTATAGTCTAGTGCGGGGGTCTCCAACGTTGGCAACTTTAAGACTTGTGGACTTCAAGTTCTAGAATTCCTCAGCCAGCAAACTGAGGGAGTTGAAGTCCACAAGTCTTAAAGTTGCCAAGGTTGGAGACCCCTGGTCTATTGACTCGCCCTTGTCAGTGTAGGTGGGAGTGGCCTTGGAAGCTCTATATTTGGTCTGTTTACTGTTGGCTTGTTTGGCAATTCCTTGCTTGAGGTATTGCTTGCTTGATTGTTGGTCTGATCTGATATTAATCTTGTAATTAATCTAAGCTCATCTGGGTGATTATTGCTGGTGGGAAGTTCGTTTGGTCTTTTTTTCCTTTTTGGCTTGCTCATTGTCTCTTTAATATATAGATATTGTTTATGTCTATGTGTCTATTGATGGCTAAATTGTCAGAGTGCCAGGCTTCTAGAAATTCCCTAGCATTTTCGGATTTGGCTTGGTCTAGGATGGTCACAATTTCCCAATTAAAACTATAATTAAGTCTGTCCATATATTATGAAATTAAAGAGTTTTTATCGTATCTTGTGACTAGTTGGTGTTCATGAATGCATTCTCATGAGACATCTGCAAGAAAACAACCACGCTTACAAAGCACCAAGACCCCGTTATTTCAACCCTGAGCTACAAATACTCTTTTTTATTGAATTCTCATTGTTTGTCCTGGTGCTAATATAATTTAATATACTTTATTTTTTTGTGGTTAGTTTCTCATCAGCAGTATACTAAGCACTAACTGTATAATCTTGGTAATGGCTTATCCACCTACTGATAATAATAATGATTTACAGATGATAATAATAATTACTTACTGATATTAATAATGACTTACAGATGATAATAATAATAATTACTTACTGATAATAATAATTAGTATCAACTAAGAAAAAAACAACAAGCCACAATGGCTGATTGTACTCAATACACTAAAGCAAAAGCAAAATCATCTTTGCAACATATGAAATGCTGCTATAAATGGATTTCTATGTAAAATAAGCCAGACAGTGGACTATGGTTGTACCTTTCTTTTTTTACTGTTCTAAAAGACATATTTGGAATAATCATTATTCTACTGCAAGAAAAGGTGGCCGACAATAATACTGTGGTCTGCCGTCTTACATTTCTTGCAGCTTGCCACTAAACAAAAGGACCCTTCATTTAGGTAGGGCATCTAGTGTAATATGTCTTGATGTGAATAGAAGGAGCAGATGGCAAGTGTCTGGCAATTTGTTAAACAGCGCAGCCTGTAAAGGAGTGGAACGGCAGCAAGTTGCAGAGCCAAGCTGCCCATGTCATGTTCTTTCATCAAGTGGTTAAGCCAGCTGGATCCAGGGTTTCAAGACTGTACATGTAGCAGTTTCTACTTTAGTCTGAGATTACTTTAAAACACGGAACAACATCTCTTGGCCTTCCTGTGAAAGATCAGCATCCACACGGGGTCACTTTTTCTACTGGACCGTTTCCATTAAGAAAGAAAAGAAAGAAAGAAAGAAAGAAAAAGAAAGAAAGAAAGAAAGAAAGAAAGAAAGAAAGAAAGAAAGAAAGAAAGAAAGAAAACAGTATTAAGGAGATTGTGGTGGTGGAGAAATTAAAGGACAAAGACAAGGGAATGCAGATAATGCAAACTGCAGGTGATTTTACACTACAACTAACTGTTTTATATGTGAGGTTTATGGCTAGGAATCGTCAGAGCTACAATATTAGTTGCTGAGGGTGTTGGGAATTTTCTTTCTGAGAGCTGTAATTTTTCTTTCTTACAAAATTGCAGAGTTCCCTTTGACGAGGGAATGCCCATATGCAGTTTAAAATTCCTTGTGTGTACAGTCACACTTGGTCAATAAAGGATTCTGTTCTATTCTGTCCTATCTTATCCTACTCCTACTCCTACACCTACTTCTACTCCATTCTAAATATGTCTCAAATGGAAGAAGATGAGCATATGAGACCAATTTTAAAAAGGGGGGTCTGTTCAAAGTTTTCAAACAAAGAAAAAATTCAAAAAGTTGAAAAGTTCGAACTGTCCCTTTGTTTGTTCCTTTCCTTTCCTTTATTTACAGAAAAGGTTGTGCATCTTCTAGACAGCTTGGTGCCCCCTAGTTCTGCTTTGAAACTCAATTTCCAGAATTTCCAGCCATCTACATGGGGAATGTGAGAAGTTGAACTCTCAAGAGAACTGAAGTGCCCTAGGTTGGGAAATGCTGTTCTTAGAAGAAGAATAAGTGTGTTTAAAGGAGTGTTTTCCAATTTTCCTTAACAAATGTCTTGGCATACAGCTGATTTATGATACCTCAGTCATGGTCAGAACTGACATTTGCTAAGTTCCAGTTGGCCGGGTTAGACTGCTGCAGGCACACCTCTTCCTCTCTGACCAGGAGGAACTATTCTCCCTGGGATATTTTCACTTGAGATGCAAGAGAAACCAGATACTTGGTTTCTGTAAAGGCATTAGCCAGTTCTGTGCTTGACCCACCCTTCAAAAAGCGCCATTCAGACATTATGCGGGCTCTTTCTATACAAAGTTACCCGGTTGGCAGTTCTGCTCCTAGTTGCTCTTGCCTTAGTGACTTTTTGATTGGATTATTGCAGTAAAAAAAAGAGAGCAGGCTGCTGATGTGTTGAAACTGGGAAGGAAATGTATTGCTGGTTCTGCTCCAAGTGTGCATTAGTGGTTTTGTTTTTGCCAACAGGGTTTTCGCATGGCTACTTTCTGCTGTCTTTATTGCTTTGTGGGGGGAGGGGCAGTGTTATTTTGCATATTTCATGAGATGCTTCTGGGTACAGCCATGACTGCCAGCACTGCCATTCCCTTGCATTATTTACTGTACAGCTACTGGGAATCTGGGACGAAATTGACAGGAGCTCTGCCAATTTTCCCATTTAATTCAAGTGAGTGGGAGGCCTACCTGCCAGTCATCGGGAAGAAGGGAAACTTTTGCCCCCAAATAACCCAGTTGATAGGTTGGTAAGATAAAGGATGACTTGAGAGGAAAGGGAAAAAAGAGCTCACTCTCAGTGCATGGTGCAGACTTTTTTTTCTACTTCATCAATCACTTTCCCTATTTCAAATCCGAACCAACCCAGAAAAATAATACCGATACTGATTTCTGCAAAAATAAAGATACAAAATGTGATCTTGCTATTTTATGTTCCAAAATGTCAGTTTGTTTTATTTTATGACTTGCATTTCCTTTAGTACAAATAGTCCTCAACTTAAAGCTATTCATTTTGCAACTGCTTGAAGTTACAACAACACTGAAAAAAGTGACTTACAGCCAGTCCTCCCAGTTACAACCACTGCAGCATCCCCATGGTCAGGTGATCAGCATTCAGGGACTGGTTAACTGGCATGTAGTTATAACAGTTGCAGCATCCCAGGGTTGTGTGATCACTTTTGGGACCTTCCCAAACAGCTTCTGACTAGTAAAGTCAGGGAGGGAAGCCGGAGTCTCTTAATGACTATATGATGCCCTGAACAATTGCACTAATTTGCTTAACAACCATGGCAAAAGCTGTAAAATTGGGCATGACTCACTTAACAAGCACCTTGCTTAGCAGTGGAAATTCTGATCCCAGTTGTGGCTGTAAATCAAGGACTACCTATAGTACTTTCTCATATGACTTCATTTTGTTAATTTACAAGGTAAACTAATTAGGGAGTGGATATCCTTTCTAAAAGTATATTCTCTTAGTTTATGAGAAGTGTACATTCAATGGGATGAAAAGCAGATGAAGGTGCAATGGATATTTTTTGCAAATGTAAGAGGAGATCCTGCGTGTAGAAGCCGATCAAGTCATGAATGGTTTGAGAAATAGAGATAAACTTTTCTTCTCTCTCCTTCATTGAAACTTTGCACACAAAAGAAACTGGTCCATCTAATGAGACAGTCTGGTACCTTCTTCCTTTCTGTAATATGTGACCAGTTGTTACTGGCAGGAGATCTGTGGTGGATGGTCTGATGCAATCAGTTTCTTCTAATGTTAACTTTCCCTTCAACTGATCTGAGGATTCTGGGAATTATAGGGATCATTAGATTAGGGAAAGCTGTTAGACCTGTTATTTTCTCTATAGGACGGTTCACAATAGGTATTACTTCATATTTATGGGTTGGCTTCACCATCATGTAGAGGTAATAGAGACTGTAAAATCCAGGCTGTCCATGGAACCTTGGGCAGAGTTGAATTTCAAATATTGCCCAATAACTTTTGGAATATCTGGGCTGGGCAATTGGCAGTACGTTGAGATGAACCAATATCAGAACCAGAAACTATGGATAATCCAGTAGTTGCCTCAAAGACCAAATTGGAGCCAGAGCAAGAACAAAGTGCAAACCAAAGAACAGATACAGTCAGATCTCTTTTTTAAATTTCCAGTGGAAATAAGAATTCTGAAATTCTACTGCTCTGGCCAAAAAGAAGCAGTGATCAATCTAGGAGGAAAAAAATCCACCTAGGACAGTCTTGGGCCCACCAAATGCATGGATTTCAACACCCAGAATTCCCAACCAGTGTATCTGAAATCCATGCATTTGGAGAGTACATAGGTTGATGAGGTGGAAAGTCTGAAGAAAGTTCACCAAAAAAAGTTGTGTACAGTTCATTGGTTTACTACAGGAAAGCACACAGAGATCTCCAAAGTGTCTGACAGGAAGAACCTGACATTGCCTTAGTTTGAATAAAAGTAAACACAAATCACATATTTTTCATCCTAGCCAGTACAGTAGTCCCAAAGGTGCTTTTTAAGAGGCAAAAAAACTTCCTTGTTTTTCTTTGAAGAAGTTTCACTTCTCATCCAAGAAGCTTCTTCAGCTCTGACTGGATGGTGGGGAATGGAAAGATTTATATTCCTTGCAGACAGCTGGTCATTTGCTTTCTTTTAAGAGAGTCATTGAGACCACTTGGCCTTTTATAACCAAGTGGGATGCCCAGCCAGACTGATCACCCTGATACCATGTTTTCCCCCAAAATAAGCCCTATTGGGTCTTTTGGAGGAAAAAAAGAGACCGGGTCTTATTTTGGGGGAAACAAGGTATAACAAAGGCTCTTACTTAACCCAATGACAGTCCTTTAAGCAAAAAACAGGTGCATTACTTCTTAAAGTCTCACCCTTTTAAAGTCTGCTGTGGAGATTTTAAGAACAGCCATATTGGGAATACCTCACAGTCCCTATCCATTCTTTTAGCACTGATTTCGTATCTAAGATATGAAATGAGATGTAGATCCATATCTGGGGCAAATAAGACAGTGTTAGATTGGCTGTTTTCCATGTGACTACCAGTCGATTTTGAACTGGAATAAAAAAGTAAAATTCTTGTTCTGTCCCATTTTCTTAATAAGGTAAGTTCTGTGTTTAAGGACATGCACATTTCTATCTAGTGCATATTTTTAATTAGATGTTACTCAGATAAAATTCCTAACTTCTTCTTATAATGGATTGTACAGGGATTGAGACTAAATTGATTCTGAATTTAATAACAGCAGCAAGACTGTTGATTGGACAATACTGGAAGAAAAAAGAGGTACCTACAATAGAAGAATGGATATTGAAAGTCATTAATTTGGCTGAGATGGCTAAAATCTCAGCTTTTTTAAAAAACAATATGCAGGAAAGATATTTAATTGAATGGAAAAAATGGATTGATTATCTACAAAACAGATATCAGATTAAGAAATATCAGATTGCCTTTGAATAATTAGGAAGTATTATTTTATGTAATGGGGAGGGGGTTGGGAGATGAAAAGATTTGGATGAAGTTAATTGGATTAGAAGGGAAAATTTTACTCTATGTTTGGTTTATGTATACCTTGTGATTGACCCGGGAAGTCGGGGGGGGGAAGGGAGGGGGGAAGGGGGTTTTTAGGGAGGGAGGGGGGAAAAAGGGGAAAAATTTTTTTTGTTTTTTAAAACTTTTTCAATAAAAAAAAAAATTCCTAACTTCTTCCTGGGTCATTCTGCTGTGTTATTCAAAATGGTCCTTGTCTCTCTCTAAGTGTTTTGTAGCTAGAAGTGGAACTTCATCCCTGATGTGTGATTAAAAGCTTTCCCATCTCTAGCTGGACTTTGGGGTTGAATCAGCCTAGCAAAGGATTGCATGAATTTGTCAGGATAAGAAAAAAGGCTATTTTAGAAATTTCAATGATCTAAGATAGTACAGTTGTTTTGCAACGGATACTGTTCTGATCTAACAGCTTAGTTTGAAGATGCCTCTGGTGTCATTTGGGTGCCAGGCCAACTCTTTCTTTTTGCATCCTTTATTTCAAGATTATACTCAGACAGCAGTGGCTTCCTACTTCCCAAAACCAAACCAGGTTGCACAAAACGTGTATTTTTGAAGGCTGTTTTTGCAAATAATAGTTTTGACCAGGAGAGGGCATTTGTCAGCCAATGGAAATATTCTTCTGGCAATGGTGAATCTTGCAGTTATTTCACTGCATTGCCTCGTAAGAGAGTGGTTAGATCAGCAGGTTTTGCCATGAAGAAAAATATCCTACCCTGCCTGGTTCTTCTGTGAAATCCGCAAGAAGTATTCCTGCCCCCCGCCCGCTAAGATGATGACTCTAATAGTATTTATTTGTTTATTTATTTGATTTCTATACCGCCCTTCTTCCGGAGGACTCAGGGTGGTTTACAGCCAGAATAAAACAACATAGACAAAAATTAAAACATTTTAAAAATCTGATTCTAATATGGCCAAAATAAGTTAAAACTATGATAAAACCCTAATAAAACCCACCACATTTAAAATTATGTTAGGCCATGTGAGTCTATGTGAGATAACAATTTAAAAGGCTAAGAAAAGAAAATTGATCTATTCTGCCTGTACATGACACTGATTACCGGCATCTGCTGATTATTGGCATGTGCTACTGTCTTGTTTTCATGAATGTCTCATTTCATAAGCCCTCTACAAACACACATCTTTTCTCTGCTGCGCATGTGCCTTGCTGAATATGCTGACCTGTTACATTAGGTTTACAAATAGTCGCTCACTAAGAAAAGAAAGCACTGAGAATGGTTTTCAACAACAACTATTTCAAGGCAGAATCTCAATTCTGGGGAAATAGCCCTATGTTAGCATCAGACTGACTGCTTGTCCATCGAAGTAGAGAATTGGCTTGTTGTCAGAATTTAGAACATCTTGTTCTAAAGCCAAGCAAGCATCATGTGGAAGAGTTCACAAGCAGAGGCTTGCTTCTTTTTAGGTTACGCAGTGTGCAAGATAGATAATCTAGGGTCTGTTTATAAAAAGTTTTAGAGCAGGGATGTCAGACTTGATTTCATTGAGGCCCACATCAGGGTTCTGTTTGAGTTTGGTGGGGGCGTGGCTGGGGTGGCCATGACCAGCGTGGGCGTGATCATCTCGATGTGCTTCAGATTGCACATGCACACACACACACACACCCGGGGTTCCATTTTTGGCTGTGACGGCTCCTGCAGCCCTCTGCCAGCCCTCCCAAGCTCCGTTTTTGCTGGCAGAGGGCTGCAGGAGGCTGTCGCAGCCAAAAACAGAACTCGGGAGGGCCGCACGCAGCCCTCCTGAGCTCTGTTTTCACTGACAGAGGCACCGTGGGCCAGTCCTTCACTGTTTCCACGGCGGCCCCACAGACCGAATTTGGCTTGCACCCCACAGACTGGACTCGGCCTGTGGGCCTTGAGTTTGACACCCCTGGTTTAGAATGTCAGTAAAGATTGGATTTGAGCTGCAAAAATCCAGAAGACCACTATGTGGGAACAGGAGTTACATTTGCTTTTCATTGCTATTTATTTGGTGGCTGTTCTTGAGTTTTGCAGCCACATCTTGTGGTTATTTTAATCCACCCAGGTTATGAAGCCATGTTTTACATAATGCTATTTGCATATGCCACGTCTTTTATGTGGCATTTTGTCATTCACTATCGTGAAAAATCTCTGGGCATTTCAGAGAATATTAGGACAGATTTTGGCATGTCCATATCTCATGCCTAACAGTGGCTGAGAGTAAAGGATCTTACTTCCACCTCACCAGAATACTGTAGCTTCTACAAGATTTGTTGTGGTGACACGCCACTTCGGGGCAGTGTTGTTGTCATTTTCTCACAAAGGAATTTTTAATGAGTTTTTTAGGAACATCAGCCTTACTCCTAGCATGATCACAAAGTTTTGCCAGAAAGCATCACAATAATCCTTTAAAAAATGTTTAAAAAGGAGCAAGTATCTTCAAATTATAGATAAGGGATTAAGATTTATACTGATTGTTTTTCAGGAACAATGCAACATTTAATCTCCAAAGACTCCCTTCTTTCCTTTTACCATTTTTGAGGTCCATTAGCAGTCTATATTGTGTGCAAGTCAGCCTGCTGGCAAAGATTCAGAAGAGCATTTTTGGTTCTCCACCTCCTCATTTCTGGAGTAAGGCATTTACTGAAGTGCAGATCTTAGCATTTTCTGGAAGCACTTGATGCTCACTCAAACCTGAGCACCTGGTAAAACTATTCCACCTATTTGTTCTCAGAATTACCAGAAAGGGAGGAAAGAGAGAGAGAGAGTGTGTTTTAGGAGTAATGGTATTACTTCTTAACTGAATTTCAGTTAAACTCTAAGCTTAACTCTACTCTGATGTTTTGTAGATATGGTCAGGGGAGTTGGAAATGATGATAAATTGGCTTCATTGGCGTTCCTAGAATATTGGAATTATGGTGGAATATTGAGTAATTTTTAATATATTAAACTATTAGTGACTTAACAGGGGACAAGTACATTGTACGAAGAAATGTTATTGATGTTTAAATGTATTTATGAAGAAGTTGCAAAGAATCATAAGGAGAGAATGGTATTGTTTAAAGACAAAGATGTGACTGTAGAAGAAATGGAGCAGGGGAAAGATGAGTACAAATTGGGAAAATAGTATTACACACACTGATATATAATAGAATTTATTATAATTACAATATGCATGTTAAGGTTAGAAGTTGAAGGACTATGATTATGTATATTTTATTGTGTTGTTATTGTTAGCATTGTGTAAAAAGTATATTTATCTACAGTAGGGGTCATTGTTTGCTTATGTTATTGAGTTCATGACTGATATTTTATCCAGAGACTTCCTGCTTTGTTGTTTCAACTCTCTTCAGTCACTACGCTGAACTTGAGAGAGCGCTTAGAACTGCTTTTGGTCCACAATGAGAGCAATTTAAACAATTAAAACAGTATATTTTAAAAAGAAACTTACAAATAAATATTTATCATATTATAATTGTCATTTGATATTCTCATAAACACCCTGAAATCAGAAATTGTGTCAGATGGATGGCGGGCAGAAGAGAATGATTGAATAATATTATTGGGGAGGAGTGTCTTCTGCTGTGCTATGTGTGGATCAAATGGGCAATACTGGGCAGGAAGCAAATGATAAAGGAAGCACTTTGAAAACAGTAGGCTTGAATGAGGAGACGGATTGTGCACGTGTCCTTTCAGAATGAGGATTACATCATACCTATCTAGATCTTTCCCAGGTATGTTATTCTATGTCACACTTGAAACATTTGTCCAATACACACACCCTACCTCAGATCTGGGTATTTTACAGCCTCTGAGCCACACCCGGCCCTTTGGCTGTCCCTGTCCAGCCTACGGGAGGTCAGTTAGAAATTAGAAATCAAATATAAATAAGCATACGTACATCATGTACGTAATACAGTGGCACTGCTTTTATTTTGAAGGTGACTGCTTTTTTCCTACATATTTACATATTTACGTGCATGCACACGTACAAACCTTTACAGCCCTAGGATTTGGCCCTCCATAATAGTTCCAGTTTTTCATGTGTGACCTTGGGAAAATTAATTGGCCACCTCTGCCATCTCTGAACACAGCCCTGCTTCAGAGAGAGAAAGATGGAGAAAGAAAAATATAATGAAGCAGAAAGTGGTTTAGCATTCGCGTGTGCCTGTCATAAAGAGAAAATCTGTTTAATACAAGCCCTTGGAGATACACTTGGACTTCGGCTGCTGCCCTCAAGAAGGTTAATCAAACAACAGGGTAGGTCACCGATACCCTGAAGTCACAGGTAGACATGCCAAGACTGCAAAATGAGTTTATTCAGCTGATGGTGAGGAGGCAGCTATGGCCACACCCCAGCAGATGAAGTTTCAGCTTCCAGTGATTTGTTTGCTTTGGACATAGTGGATGGAGGCACAGGCTGAGAGGAGACGTGTGTAGCCAGTGGGCATGGCTGACTCATTTCTGTCAGGATTGTTTTCATGGCTTCATTTGTTTTGTTTTTCGAGCCACCCCACATTTTTGCTTTCATGGGGGTGGCAGAATGCAACCTATGCAGGCGGTAGAAAGATTAAAGTGACTGGGAACTGAGATCAAGTCAGTGAAAGGTAAGCATCCTTGCCAGGTACTGTTTTTGGGATATATAGTCCCATTAGCCTAATGTTGGCCGATACAACTTGTGACCTTTCAGATTTGACCAGCAGTATGGCAGCTCTCCAGGAAAATGAGAAGTTTGGGGTGTTTCTACTGACTTACCCTGAGATGCCAAGGAATAAAACAGGTTGTTATACACTTAACAAGTTACACTAATGTGGCTGATAGGTAGGGTGTGCTCATTGACTGGCAACACTGCATGAAAAAACTTTACCCATTAGTAGCTAATAAAGGTGCAGTTAGAGGTATAAAAAGTGCCCTATATGGACAGACAGACAAATGGACAGACAGACAAACAAACCAACTAATATGTCTATGCACAGAGTCACATAAAAATATGTATGCAGAAATCACTCTTTCTCTAATAATAATAATAATAATAATAATAATAATAATAATAATAATAATAATAATAATAATAATAATAATAATATTTTAATTTATAGACCGCCCTTCTCCCGAAGGACTCAGGGCAGTGAACAGCCAGTTAAAATACAAAGCAAACCCATACAATAATTAAAAACTACCCCTAAAAAACTTAATAATAATAATATTTTAATTTTCACTTGCCTGCTATTATTAGTAACCCTGGCTTGATTGGTAATTTACTGTAATTAATAACTGTTCTCCATGCGACAAGCTTTTCTCCATATTGCTGTGAGACGTTAGAGGGCAGCAGTGCAGAACAGGCTTTATATCTCTTTTCCTGTTCCTCCAATTATTATGCTTTGTGATGTGCTAAACATCTGTTTCATTTGTGACTCTCACATTGAACAACCAAAACCAAACTTTGATAATGAAGTAAATAAAATAAATAATCACATGGAGTCAAGCTCAACTTAACGGTACCTTTTCTTTTTTTGGTACTTCATAGTTGAAAGTACCGGTAATTGGTGAAACCAAATATAGAAAACATAATATGCAAATAGTACAGCAATGCATCCTTACAGGCTTTGGAATGTAGACACCTACGAAAAGGATGTGCTGAATTAATGAATGAATTAATGAATTAATGAATTAATAATGGTTATGTCAACATATCCTGGAGCCAACAACCTATAGTATGTCTTTAAAAGGAGATAATCATCTTTTCTCCTTTAAATATCAGGAAATCTTGATTGCTGAGTTAGTTCTCAAAATAAATCACCTAGGGCTGTGATGGTGAACCTATGGCACGCGTGCCACAGGTGGCATGCGGAGCCATATCTGTGGGCACGTGAGCGTTGCCCTAGCTCAGCTTCAGTGTGCATGCGTGTGCCAGCCAGCTAATTTTTGGGCCTTCTGGACCCACCAGAAGTCGGGAAATGGGCTGTTTCCGGCCTCTGAAGGGCCTCTGGGGGAGTGAGGCTGTTTTCACCCTCCCCAGGCTCCTAGAAAGCCTCTGGAGCCCAGAGAGGGTGAAAAACAGGCCTTCCGGTCCCACTGGAAGTCAGGAAATGGAAGTCATTTCCCGCCTCTGGAGGGACTCCAGGGGGTGGGGAAGGCTGTTTTTGTCCTTCCCAGGCTCCTAGAAAGCCTCTGGTGCCTGGGGAGGGCAAAAAAATGGGCCTTCTGTGCCCACTGGAAGTTGGGAAATGAGCCATTTCTGGCCTCTGGAGGGCCTCCGGGGGGGTGGGGATGGCCGTTTTCGCCCTCCCCAGGCTCCAAGAAAGCCTCTGGCACACCATGCCATCGTGTGCCAAAAGCAGGGGGACCACAGGGGATCACGCACATGCATGGGGAGGCGGGGCACATTGAATTGTGGGTGTGGGCACACGCACCCCCAGCTTTTGGCACACAATGGCAAAAAGGTTAGCCATCACTGACCTAGGGCATTATCAGTTACAGTGCATAAAAAAGGATTTAAAAGGATGTTAGAATTTAGCCTGAAGCTCTGCTTTGTAGAGTACTTGACCTTTTCAAGTTCCGGTATGCTTTAATATTTAAATAAATAATAAAAAATAAAAAATGGCAAGATATTATGGTATGTATTCTTACCGTACAGTATTGTGCTCCCCCCACCCCGCCTCCGTGCCCGCAGGATCTGGCAGCAACTTTACATTCTTTGCAGCTTCCTGGTTTGTTTTTGTAGCATTATATGTGCTTGTATTCACACAAGGCAGTAATCTGTCATATGATTTGTTTGATTTTGATATTATACGGTGTTGAGCAATTCAGTTGTTTCTGATACAGCTGCCTGGGGGTTGATTGGTACTGGTTGCATAAAAGACATCTTCACAATAAAATTGTCAAAAATCTAAGCACAGATTAATATTTCATCAATGACTTTTCAATTCTAAAAGGTTCTGGATTTTTAGGAAGATCTTTCTCATGAATCTTTCCCAGAGTTCCTCGGCCAAGATCTTATATTAAGTGACCTTCCTATTGATTAGTGATTGGGAAACTAGTCCAGCTCAGCCAATGACATTTTTAGGAGATTCCAAGCAGTCAAGCTTCCCCTTAGGCTGTCTCAAATTTGTCTGAACTTCCACAGCATAGTTGAAAGATAACTTTAACTGTAGATCAGGGATCTCTAAGTTGGCAACTTTAAGTCTTGTGGGTTTCAACTCCCAGAATTCCTCAGCCAAGTCTGGAGACCTCTGGAATGGAAAATTCAAGTGTCTGAAGACTTCATGTTTGTATTCTCTTTCTGTCTTGCAGATGTCATGGAATCCGCAGTATCGGAGTTCTAAATTCCGCCACGTTTATGGCAAGGCCGCCAGTAAAGAGAACTGCTATGACAACGTGCCCATCACCCACAGTGTCTATGACAACCAGTTTTGTGCTGTCAATCCTCGTTTTATTGCCGTGGTGACCGAATGTGCAGGCGGAGGCGCCTTTCTTGTTATACCAATCAGTCAAGTAGGTATCTCCAAGCCTGTCCTATATAACTGGCTTATCGATGTGGGGCGGATAAAAACATGGGAGGCCAAATGTTGATAAAGCCTAAATCAGTAACTCGTTTTCAGTGAGGGCTTTGTTTTTGCCCTGAGTGGTCACTTCAAAAATTAGCAATATTGTCTGCAATAACTCCATAAGTTGATATACAAGCAGTGGGTTCATATACATGTAGTCCTTGACTTACAACCATTGTTTAGTGACCATTTGAAATTACAGAAATAAGAGACTGATGACTGTTTTTCACACGAGCGTTGCAGCATCACCATGGTCACAAGGATCAAAATTTAGATACTTGGAAACTGGCTTATATTTATGATGGTTTCAGTGTCCTTGGGTCATGTGATGATCTTTTGCAACCTTCTGCCAAGCAAAGTCAATGGGGAAGCCAGATTCACTTTATAACCATGTTATTAACTTAACAACTGCAATGATTCACTCAAGGTCGCAAAAGGGGGCATAAATCGAGGATTACCTTTGTCTCTTTCCTTCCACAACTCAAGCTTTTCATGCTTTGAATCGTTCTGTTGTCTGCACCTCTTAAACCCAACAGACCTTATTTATTTATTTATTTAATTAATTAATTAATTAATTAATTTATATACCGCCCTTCTCCCGAAGGACTCAGGGCGGTTTACAGCCAAATAAAAACAGATTACACAAAAACTAAAAGCATTTTAAAAATCTAATTCAATTAAGCTGAAACAAATTTAAAACTATAATAAAACCATAATAAAACCCATGTTAAAAAATTACATTAAGCCAGCCCTGCGCGATAAAATAAAAAGGTCTTTAGCTCGCGTCAGAAGGTCCGGAGGTCAGGGAGTTGACGTATCCCTGGAGGCAGCTCATTCCAGAGGGCAGGCGCCCCCACAGAGAAGGCCCTCCCCCTGTGGGTCGCCAGTCGACATTGTTTGACTGACGGCACCCTGAGGAGACCCTCCCTATGGGAGCGCACAGGTCGATGGGAGGCTATTGGTGGCAGCAGGTCCCGTAAATAACCTGGTCCTATGCCATGGAGCGCTTTAAAGGTGGTCACCAACACCTTGAATTGCACCCGGAAGACCACCGGAAGCCAGTGCAGCTTGCGCAGGAGAGGTGTCACATGGGAGCCTCGAGTTACTTCCTCTATTACCCACGCAGCCGCATTCTGGACCAGTTGGAGCCTCCGGGTGCTCTTCAAGGGGAGCCCCATGTAGAGAGCGTTACAGTAGTCCAGGCGGGAAGTGACGCGGGCGTGAGTGACTGTGCATAGGGAATTCCGGTCTAGGAAGGGACGCAACTGGTGTATCAGGCGGACCTGATAAAAAGCTCCCCTGGCGACGGCCGTCATATGCTCAGGTTCTGTCTAGTTTGATGAGAGAGAAGTGCTTCAGGAGCCCTGGTGATATTTAAGCCTGGATGTAAAACCTACAAAATGTGAGAAAATCTACAACCGGGGAGGAAGTCGTGTTCATATTATCGGTTGCTTGTGATGCCAGTGTTATTTTATTAATCTCCTGGATTGCACGAAGTGCTGTAGTAGCTTAGTATAATTATGTTATAACAAATGCAAATTGATCTCCATTTACCTGAACTCATGGAGGCCAAAGAAGAATAGGGGCAGGACTCCATGGTCTCATAGATACATGGTCCAGTTTGAAAGAAAGGATAGTTGGGCACAAGGAGCAACTCATCTCAAGAGTGAGAAATCTTTCTGGGGCCATTCTCATGTTTCCTTAAGGTTGGCATGACCAAGTGTTAATCCCTGATACGATACTTAATTCATATGTGCTCATGACACGGTCGTCTCATGCACAGCAAACATCAGAGCAGCTTAAAGTTGTCTTTAGCAGTTCCAGTATTCATAGTAGTCCTCGACTTACACCAGTTCATTGAGTGACCGTTCAAAATTACAACAGCACTATGACCAGTTTTCTTATGACCAGTTTTCACACTTACAAGCATTGCATCCCCATGGTCACATGATCAGAATTCAGATGCTTGTCAATTGACTCATATTTATGGTGGTTGAAGTGTCCTGGGTCACATGATCCCTTTTTGCGATCTTCTGACAAGCAAAGTCAATGGGGAAGCCAGATTCACTTAACAACCATGTTACTAACTTAACAACTGCAATGATTCACTTAACAACTCTGGCAAGACAGGTTGCAAAGTAGGGCAAGACTCACTTAACAAATGTCTCACTTAGCAACAGAAATGTTGGGCTCAATTGTGGTCATAAGTCGAGTACCTGTATTATTTTTTCTTATTTCAAGTTTAAGTTCCTCAGGTAAGGGATGAGATAAGAGAAAGGCAACATCATTAAGATGTAGCAGAACAAAACTGTCTCTGGTACATGTTTGTTCAGCTATTAAGGAAACTTCACCTCACAGGTTTATTGTTATGGAGAAAATAGGAAGAGGAAAGAGTATCACCTATGTCCGCTGCCTTGAATTGAATTAGCAATTAAGTGATAAGGGTGGGATAAAAATTGTGTGTGTGTGTGTGTGTGTGTGTGTGTGTTTGTTTTCGTAGGTTTAGATAAATCTGAACTCAAACCCAAACTCTGGCTTAGATACGTAGATGACACTTTCGTAATTTGGCCACATGGAAAGGAGAAACTAGACAACTTCTTCACACATCTCAACAGCCTACACTCCAAAATACAATTCACTATGCAAATAGAAGCTAACAACCAACTCCCCTTTCTGGACGTCCTAATCTACAAAAAACCCAACAGCTCCCTAGGACACACCATCTACCAGAAAAAAACACACACCGACCACTACTTAAATGCACAATCGCATCACCACCCTGCACAGATCAACTCTGTAGCCAAGACTCTCATCTCCAGCACCAAATGCCTAGCCGACAAAGACAACCTGAAAACTGAATTACACATTCTCACTCTCAACATATTAATCTCCAACGGATTACAAAGAAACACAATTACCAACCTAATCCATAGGGAGACACCGCCCAAGAACCAAGACACAGAACAAGACAGCGGCATCGCCCTCCTCGCATATATCAAAGGCACCACAGCTAAAATCAGCAAAATTCTCCACAAACACAGCATCAAGACAGCCTTCTGCACAGACCAAAAAATAGCCAACATCTTAAGAAACCCCAAAGACAAGATCCAGCTAGAAAACCAAGGAGTCTATGAAATACCATGCAAAATCTGCCCAGCCACATACATTGGACAAACTAATAGGAGAATAAATGCACGCATTGCAGAACACAAGAACGCAGTCAGAAAAGAAGAAAAAACCTCCTCCCTTTTCCAGCACCTTAAAACTACAGGACATGAAATTGATTTTGAAGGACCAAATTAATCTCCAAAACTGAGCACTACAACAAGAGAATAATTATGGAAGCCATCAAAATAGAGAAACACCCCCACAACATGAACACACGTGATGACACCTCCTGCCTACCAGACATCTGGAAACTAGCCTTAGTTAACAAACGAGTCCCAGCCACGAAAATTGACACCGGACCCAGGATAACACACGATGCCACCACCAATCATCCTCACCAGATTCAAACCCAAACCCATTCCACAGACGAAACACAACCACCATCCAGAAGCCAGACCATGCTGGCACCACTGGTTGCTGCGCCCCCCTCCGATCCCTACACAAAGCAAGCTGACACACGCCAGGAACACATGACAAGACCTTGGACTCAGAGCCAAACCAAAACCCGGGATGCTGCATCACAGCCATCTGCTCAGGACATCACATCACAGAACTCCAGAGGCCACAACACCAAAGCTCAGGACATTACAACACAACCTACCATCCAGGATGTTACAGCACAAGATTCAGGAGGTCACATTCCCAGAACTAAGGACATTTCCAGGAAGCCCATTACCACTACAGGAGGTCACATTCCCAGAACTCAGGATGTTTTCACACAGCCCATTAACAGGGTCGTCACAACACAAAAGACTAATGGGCACACAACTAGGACCACACCCACACAGGATGCTACGAAACAGCCGACTAATCTGCAAACACCCACTCCATCTACCAATCAAGATGGAACCACACAGCCAACCAACCCGCTTACAGCAACACTCCCCACCTCCCCACCAGTATTTATAGAGAGACGGCAGCTCTGACCACGCTTTGCTTGCACAAGCACGAAGCCAAAAGCACCAGCCTGAAGATGATGAGTGAGACCTCGTCGAAACATTGCCAAGATACTCTCAACCTTACATGGGAAAAGACCCGAATATGCCAAGACCTACATACCTATACCCATGAAAACCTACGAAAACATGTGTGTGTGTGTGAGAGAGAGAGAGAGAGAGAAACAACCTATATATTCTCTGCATAAAAAACTCATAAAGGAGGCATAAAGTTTGCAATGGACTTTGCTAGATGGCAGCCTTGCATTATTTAATTAATTTGTTTTACAGTGTACTAGTATTTCTCTCCCAGCCTCCTCTTGGAGAATGACTGCTTTAATAACTGTTGACTATAACAGTTAACAGTAAGGAAGCTAGCAGTAAGACATGCAGATGCTGCTTTTTGCTCCTGCCCCCCTTCCTCTAATCTACCCTGTTACATCTGTATGACTCCATATTGGCCTGGCTCTGCCACAGTTTGATAAAAGTCTTGCTGTTATGCCCGCCACCCCCCACCCCTGTCGGAATTATTATCTGGATCTTCTACTCCCTGAACTTCTTGCTTGGCTCTTGTTTTGCCAAATACATTTGGGATTTATTGCTGTGCAGCCTGGGTGCAGACAGCGCTGGGCTGGACTAATTGCAGCCAGAAGCTGTTTGAGGTTTGTGTGGGGGTTTGTTCTCACTCTGCTTTAGGACTTGCCAGTAACGTGGGAGTGTTTGGGGAGATTTGGAGCAATAAAGGGGCTATTTGAATTGCCAGCTGTTTGTGTTATCTCTGTGCCGTGCCCTGGGTCATCACACTTGCGTTGTGCTCCCTATGTGTTACGTTTATACTGAAGCTATTATTTCTTTCTTGTTTCCTTATTTTATATATGCCTAAAAACTTTATATATCCTAAAAACTTTATCCTAAAACTGTCTACTATTGACCTCACCCCATTCCTAAGAGGACCATAAGGGGCGTGCATAAGCGCACAAACGTGCCTACCGTTCCTGTCCTATTGTTTTTCTTTTCTTCTTCCTATATATATATGTGCTTATACCTCCTAATATTTACTCATATATATGTTTATATACTATATAACCTTTCTGTATGATACTTACATATATTGTTGTGACAAAATAAATAAAATAAAATAAAAAAATAAAAATAAAGCATGTAAGGTGGCAAACAAAATATGAAAACAAAACATAGAAAATTTTAAATGAAAAATAAAATTATCGGTACCAGTTTTTAAAAAAAATTAATTATCCTAAACATTTTATAACATTAAAATTACCTGATAAAAAACTGGGAACCCACATACATCTTTGCAGGTTTTCTCTGCAACAATGGAGTCCAGATGCATATCCAAAAGAGTTTATTTCATGACTTGGGTACAAGACATGAGAAGACTCTCTTCCACGTGCTATAAATAGAAGCTTCTCTTTGTACAAGGGGAGGCCTTGACCCTTAGACCTAGATCTTGAATTGGAGCAGCTATGTATCTCCTTATTCAATGTCGTCATACCTTTGAATGGCTGTTAAGTGAATGGTTGTTAACCGAGAACTATCTGTACAAGAACATAATGATAGGTAATATTAAGTTGAATTATATATTAGAGAATAAAGCATTTGGTATTTTAAAAGGGAGAGATAAATTAAAAATCAGCCTGCTTTTGATCCAAACAAATGAGACCACAAACATGCATGCTACGGAAGATTCAACTTTATTAGCATTGTTATTACATACACAACAATGTGAAATCAGAGCTGCTAGTTCTTCAGCTGGTGTTTGCCTTAATATGCATCAAGTTCTTCCCAAGGGTGTCATAATGTGTCAGTTTGTATATGTGTGGATCCAAGCAGTATGGCCTTTTTATAATTGATAGATGGAAATTTTAATAATGATGATGATGATAATAAATATCACAAAATATCATGACCTGGCCATCGAAACTACGCAATTATGGATGAAACATGTGACAGTGATACCCATTGTCATCGGGGCACTTGGCACCGATGTCCAAGAATTTTACAAAATACATCAAGAAATTGTAGCTTCCTGTAATAACACCAGCGGAACTGCATAAAACTGCGCTACTTGGAACATCGTACATTTTAAGAAGATGGTTGATACCTAGGATGCTGGTAGCAACATGTATCAACCATCAGTGCCATTCAATGATATTTATGATGCATTTTTAAATGTTCAGTTGACTGAGTTTCATGTTTAATGAATAAACGTATAATAATAGTAATAATAATAATAATAATAATAATATACAAAGACCTACAAATAGAAATAGAACAACTGTGACAAAAGCAAGCAAGGGTAGTAGCAATAGTAATAGGCGCCTTGGGTGCAATCCCAAACAACTGGTGCACCACTTGAAAACCATAGGCATTGACAAATTTGCCATCAGTCAATTGCAGAAGGCAGCTTTCCTTGGAACAGCTTCCATCCTGCAATGATATCTGTGACACTATCAAGCATCCACATCTGCCTATCCCAGGTCCTTGGAAAGGACTCGTTAGTTAGACAAAAATGCCAAACCCAGCCTGAACATCTGGCTGACTGTGCGATGATCATCAATAATAAATCTGATAAATAAGCCTTTTCAGAGAACTTTTCATTATAGGATTAAACTTTTCCATTTGTTTTTAGACAGGAAAACTTGACCCGCATTACCCTCGCATCTGTGGGCATAAAGGAAATGTATTAGACATCAAATGGAACCCCTTCGATGACTTTGTAATAGCATCATGTTCAGAAGATACCACAGTAAGTCAGAGTTACGAACCTTTGCCTGAGCCAGGCAGAATACTGCCGAATTTCTTCACAAACACAATCAGGAGCACAATCACTCAAGTGTCCTTTTCTTGTTTGTTATTCCAATTAGTTATGCATTTACAGCTGGATAGCACAGTCTATATCATGGATTTTTAACCATGGTGGAGCTAGCCAGATCAAATGAAATCTGATGTTGCTGGGACAAATGATCACATAGCAGCATTCCATGGACTCTATAAAAATTTGGGTAGGATGTCCAGTGTGTATTGTGACATTGCAGTGCAAGCTCTGCCCCTGCACATGGTTGTGTGATGTCATGATGCATGTTCAAAAGGGATAAAATTTACATTGCAATTCATTATTTGCCTTCCCCCCACCCATGCCGCTGGAATCCCTTTTAACTGTGAAAATGAAATGATGCAGAATCCATGTGCCAATCCAGTTGGTTAGCAGACCGAACAATGTCACACCTGCATTGCTTCTAACATCGTCATTTTTCTGAGACCTTCCAAAAGATCACTGTAAATTCCCCAAATGACGTTCTAGTTTTGGATTTAGATGTTTGGGAAATCAGGTTCTCTTCTCGTTGTGGAGTGGCTAAAATGCCATATTTTGGAGAAAAGGTGGGAAGTAAATTGTAACAAAAAAGAAGTGCAAGTGAAGAGAACATTTCCTTGGAAATGAAAACATGTTTGATACGTGGCCTCTGTTCCATCCACCCAGAAATGCAGGGATTAAGCACAAGCAAATGCTTTCTTTTTGATGAATGCCAAGGCTACCTTCTGCTGTGCAGGGGAACCTTTCTCCTTTTCTTATTGGTAATCCTGTGTGTAGTACTGGAACATGAAATAACAGTCAAAGGACCTGGACAGGGTTAAGGTGGGGAGGCAAAAGAGAGTCTCTTGTCCCCTTCCCTTCATTGCTAATCACTTCTCCATTTCTGTAGGCTCAGCAGTTGATTAATATTGGTCTTTTAGGCTATACTACTAGTCTACAAGGAGAAAACCTCAGAAATGATAGCTTAATTTTACCCGATATGGTTACTAATAAAGGAAAATTAAGTCCTGAGTATTAATTGGATCCAGTTTCCAAGATACAGCTTCAGGTCTAAATAATTCAAAATGATTCAAAATTATGAGGGGGATGTGTGATTATGCTCCATAATTTTTCTGCAACATGTAATATAGCAGTGAGAATGGTGCCACACCAATCATTATAAATTTATCTTATTAATGATACCAATAACGTAACTTTCCACTCATTTATTGGTTTTTCAAGCCACATTTTCATGCTTTTTGCATGAAAAACTAACAAGCTCTAACAGATTAAATGACAAGGTTCCATCTTTATTCAGTATCTAAACTGCGCTTTTTGGCTTTTCTCTTGTGAACTGCAGTAGGATCATCCCTGGGGAGATTCCAGCAATAATCAGTAAGCATGGATGGACTTCATTTCCCTTGGTATCTTTTCTCCATGCCTGCGATATCCTGGTGGAATCTCTCTCCCTGCTCATCACTCACTGCCCCACAGTTCAAAGGGAAATAGTCTAAATGTGAGTGTAAGAAGTGAATTTTCAGTAACATGTTTGCACCAAGTGTTTTATAGGATCTAAACAAATTTTCCGTGTGTTTTTCATAATCATCTGCCTTGCTGTTCACAAAGTGAAGATAAATGTATACACTTCAATATGGTGCCATTTTCATTGTTCTACTGTACTTTGTCGCTGAGGCATCATGATCATTAGATACCTCCCTCCCTTGTAGGCAAATATGCTCGCCTGTGTATAAATCTTTATTGTGAAATATCTTGAAAACGTTAGCCAACCAGCACCTTTATCACCTGTTTTCTAATTCATCTAATCAAAATATGTAAAATTAACAGATTTTATCTTGGAGGTCCATAATTTCCCAAAATTTGTAGACCAGCACTATTGCTCTTGAACGCTGCTCCATTGAATGAGATAATTCTCATAATAAGAATAAGAATAATAAGAAAAACACAGACTTCAGAGGATAATTAGAACTGCAGAAAAAATAATTGCTACCAACTTGCCTTCCATTGAGGACCTGTATACTGCACGAATCAAGAAGAGGGCCGTGAAAATATTTACGGACCCCTCACATCCTGGACATAAAATGTTTCAACTCCTACCCTCAAAACGACGCTATAGAGCACTGCACACCAGAACAACTAGACACAAGAACAGTTTTTTCCCGAAGGCCATCACTCTGCTAAACAAATAATTCCCTCAACACTGTCAGACTATTTACTGAATCTGCACTACTATTAATCGTTTCATAGTTCCCATCACCAATCTCTTTCCACTTATGACTGAATGACTATAACTTGTTGCTGGCAATCCTTATGATTTATATTGATATATTGACCATCAATTGTGTTGTAAATGTTGTACCTTGATGAACGTATCTTTTCTTTTATGTACACTGAGAGCATATGCACCAAGACAAATTCCTTGTGTGTCCAATCACACTTGGCCAATAAATTCTATTCTATTCTATTCTATTCTAATTTGGGTTAATAGAGTCTTCTTGGATTGTGTTGCATCTTCTGTCTTGCAGGTTAAGGTCTGGAATATCCCCCAGCATTTGCTAACCCAAAGCATCACAGATGCCCAGAAGGATCTTCTTGGCCATTCCAGAAGAGTGGGGCTTATCGAATGGCACCCAACTGCAAGTAACATCCTCTTCAGCACTGGTTATGATTACAAAGTGAGTTGAGATCTTAGGAGCATTCATTTCAACCCTGAAATACTGCTAGGCTTCTTCATGAGAGTCTTGTGAAGGAAACTTGGGTGATGGAGGAGAAAGGAGCACATATGCCACAGTGGAAGAATTCCATTCCAGTTATTTATTTCAATCTTCAGTGATGATAGTATAAATTGGCCAGGCAAAATGAATCCAGTCACTTTACAACTTGAATACTAAGTGTTTTTGGAGTCAGTCAGACCAAAATAGAATTAAATAAATAATAGTTTACCTTACAACGTCTATAAACTAAATATATGAACTAAAAATTACAGGTAAGAGAAAAAGTCATTCTTTTGGTCATTTCTTTCCTTTGAAATCACAGCGTTTGTGATATATCATAGAAATTTAGAAAATTTAGAACTCCGCCGCCTTCGACACGACCTGAGCTTAACTCATAGAATCATCTGTTACAACGTCCTTCCTGTTGAAGACTACTTCAGCTTCAATCACAACAATACATGAGCACACAATAGATTTAAGCTTAATGTGAACCGCTCCAATCTTGATTGCAGAAAATATGACTTCAGTAACAGAGTTATTAATACTTGGAATACACTACCAGTCTCTGTGGTCTCTTCCCCAAATCCCCAAAGCTTCAACCAAAAACTATCTACTATTGACCTCACCCCATTCCTAAGAGTCTGTAAGGGGCTTGCATAAGAGCACCAGCGTGCCTACCGTTCCTGTCCTAATGTTTCCTTTGATTGTATCCAATTTCATATAGTTATTACATACTTATGATTATATATATGTTTATATATCGTATAGTTATTTCATGCTTATGCTTATATATAATGTTGTGACAAATAAATAAATAAACAAATAATATTGAGACAAAAAAAATTGACACTGTCTATATGCTGGTCTGAGACAGTTATAAAGTTTTGATTTGATTTTGTCATGCAAATTATACTCCCCACAGAATTAAACTTTTGCTCCAATTATTTTAAGCACTCACTTTCTCATCCTTCTCCACTCAGCTATGGTGTCAGATTTGGGTCCGCATTGAATGAGATAGTATTTCCTCGTGCATCACATTTGGGGCCCAGTTGCTGCATAGTTCTTTTATAGTCTGCTTACTCAGTGGGTGGAAAGTTCAGAAAACATTCCCTGATACCTGTACTTTTGTCACAGGTCATGATCTGGAACCTTGATACCAAAGAACATACAATTCAGACGCCAGTAAGGACAATCGGTTTCCATACAGATGTCATCCTCTCCATGTCATTCAACATGGATGGCAGCCTCTTAGCCACAGTCTGCAGGGACAGGAAAATAAGGATCATTGACCCGCGAGCAGGAACCATCTTTCAGGTGTGTTGGTTGGGGAGAATGATTGGTATGAATGGTAAGGCTGATTCTAACTAGGAAAGAGGCTGCTGTTTGTAGGTGGGATCTACAGGATGGTTTTAGCCAGAAGGTGAATTGCTTCTTTCTTCAAAGCAACATTGTTAGAGGCAAGCTATCCGGTTGGAAAGACTGGCTCTGAACCTGGACCAGATTTACAATATTTGGAGAGATACAGTCAGACAAACCCAAATCTACAGTCTTGTCATGTTTTAGAGATAGAAGGACTTCTAAAAAAACCACTTCCTGAGAATCCAGCATTTGAAATGAAATTCTTCCCTTGACTTATTTCAAACTATATTAGAGAAAAGATGCATGGAGTCTTCTAGCCTCATCTTAAATTCAAAAGATCTTTGCAGGTGATCCACTTATTTGAGCTTTGCACGTGATCCACTTGTTATTCGTTAATATGGGTACTATTTTTCATTGCTAAGAAACATTAGTTATGCAGATTAACAAGACTTTTTATGTCCAGTTTTGTTCTCCACTCACATAACTCTGTACCACCCAAGAAAAAGCTCATCTGCCTGTCTTCTTATAAATGCTTTCCAAATGTTGCCAGATTTTCAGACCACAAAATATAATGGTAGTTTAATATTAATTTATTAAATTTATATGCCACCCATCTCACCAATAACATAACTCTCCTCCGATAATTGTCGTTGGATTGGACCCATTATTTTACATCATCATCAATAATTCAGGCAATGAGTTATTTATTTTTAAAAATTGCTGGGCAACTAAAAGTTCTTTCTATCAGAAGCACGGTTGCCCAATTCAGTTGCTCCTCTACTGAGTCTTAAGGATTCCTTTCAGTTCTGCAGTGTTTAACTTTCACTACTGCTGCTGAAATGTTTTCAAATGCTTCCTCTCAATCTTCTCTCCATAGGAAGGAACTTATGCATAGAGAAGATCCCAGGATCAATCATATTTGCTTTGGGTATGACTTTCAGATATTAACTGGAAGCCATCAAAAGTCAAATTAATTGCACCAAAGTAGTGCACTTGAGCTGATCTGTTACCTTACTCGTGGAAGTCAAGATCTCTGTCCTGTTCTGATTTTTCAATGGTGTAGAACAGGGGTAGTCAACCTTTTTATACCTACCGCCCACTTTTGTATTTCTGTTAGTAGTAAAATTTTCTAATCGCCCACCGATTCCACAGTAATGCGCCGTATATCGTCGTCTGTGCATGCCCCTTGCACATTGTGGATTGGGTTTGGGGGGGGGGCGCCGGCCACCAGCTCTGCTTGCCTGTTACAGCTGGGTGGTGTGGGGGGAGATGTGCGAGCTATTCTGGGATGAGGCTCTTTTGTTTGCGGTCGCACTATAACGCCATTTAGTTTCACTTACGCCATTTAGTTTCACTTACGTAACGTAAGCTAAACTTATGTGCGGGTGATACAAATAGTATATTTTCAGAAATTTAAATTGTCATGGGGAATTTTATGAAAACCTAATGAAAAAGTTTTTAAATAATGCTATGATTTTTTTTAAAAAGTCAATTAAATTTAAAAAAAGGAAAGTGCTTCAGTATCAGGGCTCGGGTACTTACGGGACCACCTGCTGTTACCTTATGCCTCCCACCGACCCGTACGCTCACACAGAGAGGGTCTTCTCAGGGTGCTGTCCGTCAAGCAATGTCGGCTGGCGGCCCCCAGGGGAAGGGCCTTCTCTGTTGGAGCACCTACCCTCTGGAATGAACTTCCCCCTGGTTTGCGTCAATTACCTGACCTTCGGACCTTTCGCCGTGAATTGAAAACGCACTTGTTTATCCAAACGGGACTGGCTTAATTTTTTAAACTTTTGAATTTTAATAATTTTAATTGGGGTATTTTATGAATTTTATGGGTCAAATTTGATGGTTTTAAATTTTTGGCCATTTATAGAATATGTTATTTTAATTTTTGTTTTAATTTGTATATTGTACTGTTTTTTAATCTGGCTGTACACCGCCCTGAGTCCTTCGGGAGAAGGGCGGTATAAAAATCTAAAAAATAAATAAATAAATAAATAAATAAATAAATAAATAAATAAGTAAATAAAAAATAAATAAATAAATAAATAAATCAATCAATCAATCAATCAATCAATCAATCAGACAAAACCCCTACCGCCCACCATGAAAGCTGGAACGCCCACAACCTGGTAGGGACCAGGTTGACTACCACTGGTGTAGAAGATGGGCCATTAGTAGACTTGTCCTTTGTATAATTTCTCAGTTCTAGTCATTCATTCAAATGGTCTTCAATTCATAGTGGACAAAAATGGTTTGATAGGAAGTCCCATGATCTAGGCCAGGTGTGTCCAATCTTTCGGGTTGCCTAGGCTGCTTTGAGTGAAGAGGAAGTGTCTTTGGCCGCATATAAAATATATAATATAGCTAATGTATATAAATGCACATCATGTTAAAAGTTTACTGTTTGGGGATACCACATTATTAGCTGTCCATAATTGCAAGGCCCATAAGCCCTTGGGCCACAGGTTGGAAATACCTACTTTTAATAAGCTTACTTTTTAGTTGAACTGCTAGTATTTCTTAAAATATATTGCTTTGTCAACTAAATGTAACTATGCAAGGGTAACTATGCACGTGGGTGATTGTTGAGAGATTTCGGAAGACTGAGGAATTAATTAAGGTAGGCAGATTTCCCATGAAAAGAATAAATATTTGGGGTATTTGATTTCCTATCATTTAACATGCTATGCCTTCTTACAGGAAGCAAGCAGCAAATCTCACCGAATGAATAAAGTTGTGTTTCTAGGAAACCTGAAAAAGCTGCTCACCACAGGGACGTCCAGATGGAATAATAGGCAGATTGCCTTGTGGGATCAGGTGAGTTTCATGGTAAACCGCCATAAGATCATTTCACTGATCAGCCAATCTCAATACAAGTAGTTTTAGTCTACTTGGGAAACTGATTTCCTGGTCTGGAGCTGGGACTGACAACCAAAGACTGTTTCAGCCATTTGTTTAGCTGTTTAGATCTCAAGAGCTCTGTTTTGAAAATGATCTCTGTCCCTTCACTTGCCGGAGAGATCTAGAACAGCTGGATTTGAATCCTTTAGTTTAATCCATGCTTTCTCCTCTTATATCACAGCCTCTGAAACAGCTGGTTCTGTTGCTAGCTCACTTTTATACCCAGAATGTCTGGGTCACAATGGGGCCTTAATAGACTAATATTAAACATTTCCAGATAACTGTCTATAGGAGGTGAAAATGTTATCATTCCTCTCATAAAGAACACATGCCCTAATAAATTTCCAAATAAACCTGGGTCAATCCAACAATATGGTTTGTACTTAATTGATTTCTGTGTTCTGTGTCTGCTTGAATTTGAAAATTCTTACTGCAAATGCGTATTGATCAGAACACTATTGGTAATTGTAGATGAATCCTGGAACATTTCCAAAATAGCGAATTGCTCTGGGATTGTCTTTCAGATGTTCAATTCAAATGCACTTATTTTTTCCCCTAGATTCAGCAGTCAGCTCTCGGGTAAGGGAATCACAAAGTTTTACATATTTCCAGCAGAAAATTGAAATGCACAGCACTATTAGTTCACCCCAGGGGTGAAATGTAAAATTTGTTGCTACCGGTCCTGTGGGCGTGGCTTGGTGGGAGGGTAATGTGACTGGGTGGGCGTGGCCAACTTTTTTTTTTTAACTTTTAAAAGCATTTTTTCTACAGCCTCTTTGGCCAAAGAGGTTGTAGGAAAAATGCTTTTAAAGGGTTCTGATGATCCCAGCTGAGTTGCCTGATCACCAGAACCCTTTAAAAGCACTTTTTTTTACAGCCTCTTTGGCCAAAGAGATTGTAGAAAAAATGCTTTTAAAGGGTTCTGACGGTCCCAGCTGAGCTGCGTGATTTTTTTTTTTTACTTTTGAAAGCATTTTTTCGGCGGAAGAAAAAATGCTTTTAAAAGTAAAAAAAACCCCTCTGATGACCACGCGGCTCAGCTGCGCAGGGCAGGGGGGCGGGGCAAGGATTTTTGCTACCAGTGCCACCATCGCTACTGGATCAGGCGATCTGGTCCGAACCGGGAGCATTGCACCCCTGGTTCACCCCATAATACCACTAAGATCAGCCAGAAGTTCATAGTCCTTAATTTAGTCCCTTAAAGTGTAGATATATGAAAGAAAGTGAAGGTTCTGCTTGACATATCATCATAGGATAAAAGGCCCATTCGCTGGTAGAGGCACATCATTTAAAGTGCCAGGAGGTAGCCAAGCCTACAGAATGCCTTAAGATTTCACCTTTACACGCTCCTGTCATATTTATGTCCTAACGTTGCAGTTCTCTTTGCGCTGCTTGAAATGATATTGGGGCCTCAGTTATATTTTTTCCCCAAGTTCAGGTAGGCTGAGTTCTCTTTGTGATGGGAAAGTCTGCTTTGCATTATTTCTGGTAGTGAGGACTGCTAGGACTTCAGCACAGAAAACCTACAGCACCATTTCTTGGACCTGGATGTAAAAGCTGTTTACTTAGTTTGTTTGGAGTTCCTACCTGAAGTTTTTTTAGCACTAATTCAAACTTATCATGGCAATGAGAATAGGTCCATTTGACATTATTGGGGTTGGGGGTTATGCTAATTATTTGTGTTCTCTGATTTTTCTGGATACAGTGAAAACCTTGTAGCAGTAATTTCTGTTTCCATGATCTGTATACACAGGATGATCTTTCTGTGCCTTTACATGAAGAAGATGTGGATGGGTCATCAGGCCTCCTGTTTCCTTTCTATGATACAGACACACATATGTTGTATGTCTTAAGCAAGGTGAGTTCTTAGCCAAAGACCAAGTTGAAATAATTGGCCGTGGCAATATATTGTGTAGTTCAAAGCAATACAAGTTGGTGCTGTGATTAGTAATTTCTACAGCGCAGTGTTTCTCAGCCTTGGCAACTTTAAACTGTGTGGCCTTCAACTCCCAGAATTCCCACTGATGTATTGCCTGCCAGCTCCCTTCCAACAAAATTCTTGTTTTCTAAGTCCTCTTGCTGAAGATAGGAGATACTCAGATGTGCTGTTTGTCCAATATTGCAATTTTTCTGGTTCCCTTCCCCTCCCTTTTTTACTGGCAGAATTTAGGATGTTGATGTGTTTTGCTGTGTGAGTTTCAGATCCAAGATATATAAGAAGCTTATAATTGTGCCGGTCTCCAAGACTGATTGCACTCATTATAACTCTCAAGGGAAGTTGAGGATTTGTTGAGGATATTTGTTACATGATTTTTGCTGGTCTAGAATATGGCCTTGGACATATGCCATATTCTCACCTAATCTGGCTAGGCTCCTTAGGTGAGTAGTCAGAGAGTCATTGTGATGTAAATGTTCCAACTCTGAAATCCTTTACTTAGTGGGTCCTTTAAGTGTGGCCTCCCTGGTGAATCTGTGAGGTGGCTAAGATCAGAATAACAGAGTTGGAAGGGACCTTGGAGATTTTCTAGTCCAACCCTCTGCTCTAGCAGGAGACCCTATACCATTCCAGTCAGACAAGTGGCGGTCCAGTCTCTTCTTAAAAGCCTTCATTAATGGAGCATCCACAGATTCTGAAGGCATCCATTCCACTGGTTAATTGTTCTCACTGTTAGGAAATTTCTCCTTAATTCTAGGTTGCTTTTCTCCTTGTTTTAGTTTCCATCTATTATTTCTTGCCTTGCCTAACAAGCCTTTCCAGCTTAAGTAGAAATGAAAGTACATATATGGGATCCCCCTAACCTTGCTCAGACTGAATTAGCTACTTGGATAAGCAGTGAAATATTTAAAGCTACAAGAAAAGAAGTCCAATTGCCATGACAATTTCCAGACCAGGAGCCACATGTTATTCTAAACTGCCAAGAATAATTTAATCAAATCCAATCTGAGTAAAATCCTGGATTTCCCAGATCCATCCCAGAGTGGCTTCCTTTTGAAAAAAAGAACTCTTTTATGAATTTGCCCCCATCCAGCTCAAGCTGCTCCCCTGGAAAGAATGAAATATTTCACTTAATAGGAGAGGAAGTGAGTATACATTGAATTTGTATGTCTTACAATTATCTTTAGGGAGATGGGAACATCAGGTACTATGATGTAAATGTGGAGAAACCATACCTACATTACCTGACAGAATATCGTTCCCCTTTGCCTCAGAAAGGAATTGGTAAGTTTGCAGCGGTTTCATTGCAGATTGTATGCTGGGTGAATTAGAACAGGGTGCCTGTGAACAACTGATGCATTGAGGGAGGGGGCAGCTGATCACAGGTAGATAATAAGCATTAGCCTTTTTTCCCTTGCTTCACTTGTCATGGCTGCACAGCATTGGCTCATGACATTCATTTTTCTGTGCCTTTATCTCTCAGAATATTCATTAAACCAGCCTTCCCCAACCTGGTGTTCTCCCATATGTTGAATTACGGTTCAGATTATCCTTACCATTGACATTGGCAGGAGATGATGGAAATTGTAGGCAAGCACATCTGGAGGAACCAGATAGTGGAAGGTTGAATGAAAACCTTTGCCAGCAGGACAAGAGAATTTTGACAATTGTTTTTTCACCTGCTTCCAACACTTCTAAGGAGTTTTCATCTAGTCTATTTAAAATCACAAGAGCAAGAAAGTCCTAGAAGACTGATTGTGCAATATCGGCCAGTCCATGGATAGAAGGAAGAGTGGATGGTCCCAAGCCTACAGCTGTAGAAGTTATTACAATTATATGGGTGCATCAACCTTCCACGAGCTCTGCCTTCTTAGACCATGAAACCGAAAGAGGGATGAATTGAAATGGCTGGAACTATAAGAGACAGGGAGGTTTTCAAGTTGTTACCTAGCAACTCTAGACAAGATCAGAAAAGGAAGAATCATTTTAGTTACATTCTTAAAAATTAGATTACAAATGGAAGTAATTTGTTCTCTTTTTAAAAATCGGCTAGGCCCAGGGTATAATGCTGGTTAGGGGAAAGATTTCAGCTTTCTCTGTTTCCTTCCTCCATTACTCTACCCTATTCTGCAGAGGAGAAGAGGAGCAGTTGGATTTCCCAAATCCATGTTTTGGTGGAATGTCTTGTCATAACATTTTTTATTTTTTTGCTATCAGGTGTAATGCCCAAGAGGGGCCTTGATGTCTGTGCCTGCGAGATCTTCCGGTTTTATAAACTGATTCCAGTCAAAAGTCTGATTGAACCCATTTCTATGATTGTACCCCGACGGGTGAGTGGACCTCTCTTCTTTGGCAATATACCATGGAGGGCCTTCGTTTTGAGGATACTGTAGTTCCCCAGATACAGAAATGGAACTCTACTCTCATGTTTTCCTTTGCAGTCTGAATCGTACCAGGAAGACATCTATCCAATGACAGCTGGGGTACAGCCCTCATTGACAGCACAAGAGTGGCTGAATGGCACTAATAAAGGTTTGTGATACAATTGCTTGAACTGTCAGAAACAAAAGATTTTGCTCATTTATCTGTCTGCATCACATTACATTCAAGGCAGATCTACGGTAAGGCTGGAGGCCCACAGGTATACACAACAGCAATATTATAATCTGGATCGCAGTGTTTAGAATTCTCATAATAAACTGACAATGTTCTTCAGCAATTAAAGCAATAACGTAGAAGCTTTTTCCCTATATCTCTATTCTAAGGTATCATGCCTAATGTTTTACCGTAGCTGTTTGCTGGAGAGCTGTGCATGTGAAGGATCCACACAATTTATTCAGCCATAAGACTGAAATTGTAAACATCACGGGCCCCAAAACAATAATGCATAAAGTTCAACTGTGAGAAGCATCCAAAATTTTCACTGCTTGTTTTTCACTCTTGGGAATTGTATGCCAATTAACAGCTAATCTGTGGTATGGTGGGAAGAGTACAGTACTTTGACCCATGATCTCAAGTAACTAGTTTAAATCTAGGTTGTTTTGAACATAAAATGAGATCCAAGTATCTTGGAAGAAGAGCTAGGTTCAATACTTATGTAATAGGTATGGAATACAATTCTTCCTTCAAATCTTTTGACAATGGTTCTCCCCCTCTTCTTGAGTTATTGTGGCGTTTGCTATCCTGGTATTGTTATATAGTGGAAAAGTATCAACTCCAGTCAATTTTTTTTAAAGTTTTTTATTTTTATTTTAAATAAACAATTCATCATTAATCAATCAGTGTAACATCTGGGTACAAATTTTTGTGTGTCATCATATTCAACATTTATCATTATTTTCTTAGTACATATTTATCTTTTCTCTTATATTTAAATGTAATGTATTACAACATATTTTCCCCATATTTCTTACTTTTATATTGCCTATTGTCTATATTCAATCTCTATCCATGGATAAAATTGCCCCCATTTGTTGTAATACTCTGATTCTTCCTTCCCTTTAATTGCTAATGCAGTCAGTTTGATTGTGGGTGAGGCCTATAGCTGTATTTCACTTGGCCTTGCTCTATACCAAAACCAAAATAATGCAATATTCCTAAATTTGAATTAATTAATGTCGATTGTGGGAGTCAACTTGCTTTGAATCAAAATTGTAATTCCTTTGTGCTGCCTACATTGTCCTAGCACACAAACTAAGCTAAATGCCTTTCTTTGGAATGAGTGAAATTTTCTTTTTTTTCTTGCATTTAGTGGCTTGATTCTTAGGGTCACTCAGTACTAGTTGCTATTGTTCCTTTTTTGCTTGGGACAAAATTATTCTTTTCTGTGGCCTACAGGTCCTGTCTTGATGTCTTTGAGACCAGGTTCTGTGATCTTGAATTCTTTACCACAATTTCTTGAAAAGGAGATTGCCATGGAAGCAACTAAGCCTGTCCCGTGTCGGGACAGAGTGAGTGATATCACCGAAAATTTGAATGAAATCCGAGAGAAATGGGGGACCAGGAAGGCCGAGGAAAGACAACAGCAAAACAGACGAATGAAGTTATCTAACGGTGTTGATACCTATGAATGTCTTCCACCTAAAACAGAAAATGAGGTAAAGTGGTGTGACTGAGAAAAAATTATGTTAGTGAGTAAATGGGATAAAATAGAAAAAAATAGATTCTTTCTCAGGAAGTACAAGCAAGATAGGAAACAAGGACATGCCTCACTAGATTTAATAGTGATATAGAATTAGTTCTTAGAAGCATCTCTCTTTGTGCTCAGTTCACTGATTCTGTTATTGCTATGACCTCTCACTTGAATAGAGGTCAGGATAAAATACATTTCTACTCTGTTCTTCCTCTCAACTCAGTTTCAAATATCTGATATTAGATGAGGAATGAATGGGAAGTATGAACGATATTCTGCTGCAAGAGTAGCTGATGGGTGAACTGGATCTTAAACCTACTGCCAGCTTTTCATGTTGGAATATTAGTGGAGGAATTGATATATTTATTATAATTTCCAATATTATGTAGCATGATCTGCATATGTTTTTTTTTTAAATAGCACTCTCTTGTATAAGCATCCCATATTGGGATAGTTCATACTTGTGTTTAAATTTCCATCGTAGTCATTTTCTCTTTCTTGATTCTGTAGTTTCAAGTAGATATCAGATGGTTTTAATCTTTGCACAAATGACATATGAAGTCTTTACTTTCCAGCTGCTACAGATGTTTTATCGACAGCAAGAAGAAATTCGGCGGCTCCGTGAAGTGCTGATTCAGCGGGATATTCAGATCAAACAGTTACAGCTTGAGATCAAAAACCGTCATGTAGATTCTCGCCGATTCTGACAGGCTATCGTTTGGAGTCTCAGAACAGATGCTGCCAGAAATCACTATATTTTGGAGATTATACATTAGAAGGAGAATTTCAGATTTATTGGCAAGTTATTGCCTACCTTGAGTGCCCATATCCTGCAAACTGGAATTTGCTGAAAGTTACTGGGGGTTTTTGTGGTGCTCTATTTATCAGACTCATTCTTTGCAGGAAAATCCATGTTTCAAAGTAGTCCCATAATAACTCAGTTGGAGGTGCTTCAAAGTGGAAGGCTGACTGACTTGCCTGGGTATGAACATCCTTTCAGTCCCCAGTAGACAACTTGGAAATATGGTTGCTTGGACTTTCAGGCTGTTTAGCATTCAACTCTTTCACATGGTGATGAACCAAATAGGAGTTGTTCAGGATTCTTTTTGTTCTGCATTCTTGGATGGATCAGAATGATTTTGCACTGAATTAGTTTTGTTTCCTAGAACCAAGGAGAGTTTATGTGGGAATTGAAATCATCACCTTCTTTTAGTTTTATGAGTCATCTTCTTCTAAAATTATATTTATGCCGAAGAGGTAAGGACCAAAGAAATAGGTGTCATTAATTTAAAAAGGAAGTCATGTTTCTGAGAGCCAAGCTTTGGAAATGAATGCTCTTTATTTGAGATGGAGAAAATAAGACTGCTGCTGCTGAAGTGGTTTTATCAGAGCCAGAGTGGAAGGCTTCTGTAGCCCAAGTCAATGTGTCTTCCATCTCTACCCATAATCTCCGAGGATCACTTCATGCCTTAAATCAACTAGGTGTTTAAATTACTAATGCTCTTAAGATGGCTTTCTTCCAATTGTCCAGCGCTGAATTTTCTACTCACCGATTCTTTCCTCCTTTATTACTCTTGAGTGTTGTACCACATCTTATAGGTATATTACAATTCAGTGTCTAGAAGTGTGAAGAAACTTTTACTTAATTCTGATAATCTATCATCCTGTTTATCAGAAGCAAAATTTCCACAACTGTCAAATTGCAATACTTTTTTTTCACTTTTCATTTTGGTTTGATGCCTATGACTAATATTTCACCTGATGTTTCATATTTGTTTCCTTGCTGATTTCTATGATAGACTATGCAAAGCACTGCCACCGACAATTGTTTGCGAGCAGGATCAACTACTCCAAAGATTATGAAGCCCAAGATGGAGGGAGGTAGATGCCTTTTGCTAACATAAGTTTCTCCTTAATCGTGAATGCTGAAAATGTTCATGTACAAAATAGTTGGAAAATTTGAAGGAAAAAAAAACATACCTAAAGCTGCACCAGTCATAATAAAATTGTAAAATACAACTACTTTTATAGTTTGGGTTAAGATATTTGTGCAGGATTTAAGAAAATTCCAAAAAACAGGAATTGATAAGTGAGAATACCAGAAGACTGAGCTGTAATCAAACTGAGGAATCTTGTATAAATATTTAATACAAATGCCCGTTCACCCATCCTCTGTACTGCTTCTGTGTTTTATGACTTAACATTTTTTTTCCTCTTAGAGTTCTCTTTTACCCTCTTTTTCCTTTAA
Source organism: Ahaetulla prasina (assembly GCF_028640845.1). Classification (NCBI taxonomy): domain Eukaryota; kingdom Metazoa; phylum Chordata; class Lepidosauria; order Squamata; family Colubridae; genus Ahaetulla; species Ahaetulla prasina. Next base: position 197,570,300 of record NC_080540.1, read on the forward strand.
GATCAAAATTAAATCATTTCTTTTAATCCATCATTAAATTGTAACATTCCCTAGTGCAGGGGTCCCCAACCGAAACTGGGCCACACAAACGAAGCCCCATCTGCGGGATGCAGGCAGCACACGAAACCATACTCCCTCTGGTCCACAGAAAAATCTCTCCACAGAACTGGTCCCTGGTGCCCAAAAGGTTGGAGGCCGCTGGCCTACTGGATTGATAAAATTGCCCAAGCAATTGTGTCCCAAAGGTGCTTTTTCAAGAGGCAACTGGACTTTCTGGTTTTTCTTTGAAGACATTTCGCTTCTCATCCAAGAAGCTTCTTCAGCTCTGAAGACATGCCCAAACATGTCTTTTTCTTTTCCATATTTTTTTCTATACTATTCCTCCTCATTTCCTCATTGCTTTTTTGAGCAAGAACCCATCTCATAGCCAATATGTACATACAAGAAGTCCTCAACTTACAACTTCATTTAGTGACTATTGAAAGTTATAAACAGCACTGAAAAAATGGACTTATGACCATTTGTCACAAGACCATTGCAGCATCTCCATGGACACGTGATCAGAATTCGGGCGCTTGGCAACTGGTATGCATTTAGGATGTTTGCAGTGTCCCGGTGTCATGGGGTCACCTTTTGTGACCTACTGACAAGCAAAGTCATTGGGGAAGCCAATTTTATTTAACAACCTTGTTACTAACTTACTAACAACTGGAGTGATTCACTTAACCACTGTGACAAGATCATAAGCAATTTTGGGCTCTATTGTGGTTGTAAGTGGAAGAATACCTATATAGCAGAAGCTGATTTTTTTTTTTTCGGGATTGTACTATTCAGATCTCATTTGACTGGATAGGGACGACTCTCAATTCAATTCAACTCTGCAAAAATGACTTTTCTACATACAAACAGCTATTTTCTTTGTCAATTTTACACACTCTCATTTAATGGATTTTGGATACAACAGACCAGATTTGTGTTTGGATTTCAAAGAATGAAAGAATTATTCCTGTAGGCTCTTGAGACTACTGACATAGGTAGTGATAGAAGTATTTTATATCATTTGCATAATTTATGTCAGTTTTGGATTTAATGAACACCCCAGTCATGATTTTGGGTTAAATTAATATGTACTGGGAAGAAATTCCAAGATTTCAGATGCTATAACCCAGTGTTACAGTTGGCGTTGCTTAAATATGATTTTAAAGAAGTATTCGCAATGGTACATAATGGAACTTCTATATTTACCATGCATATAAAATGAATTGCCCTCTGTAATAATACCAGTAATTGGTATTAAATGCTCATGGGATTTTAATTAGTACCCTTTAAAACAACTGGTATGTTTGCATATGTTACAGTTGTGATCAAGATATTAAAACTATTCCAATTATTTAGATTAGCCAGATGAATTATAACATGTCTTTAAATTAAAATTTGGAGCATAATGATTTTGGGGAAAAGAGGCAAGAACCGTTATCTAAGCAAAGAGGGATAAAACACAATCAGAATTACAAGATTCTACTACTATAGGCTAATCACAAATATAGCTGCAACCTTCCTGTGAGGTCAGTTTCCTGATTTGGGCTACCTTGTAGGGCTGACAATAATAGAATTACGATTTTCTGTAGCTAATCTTGGATAGATGGTAAAATCTACCCCTGCTTTGTATTTTTGGAAAATAGGACTGAATGTAGATTAAACAACTAATTGGTATGAGTCCATCTTTTGTTATTGATACATTATGAACTGATAGAGAGAAACTACCGATGCAACATTTTGTTGCAAAAGTAGAAATGCTGCCAGTTAGGGAAACAAAAGGGTAAAATACATTCTTGGATTAAGAAGGACGATCACTTGCAATTTGGGAATTTGTCTCTTTTATCTTGTTTACAGGCAAATAAATTATTTAAAGTATTTGTCAGCTTAAGATAAAGGGAGAGGGTTCAAAATGCACTTCTAAAGTGTGCTTTTTGATTATTATTATTTTGCATATTTTTATGTATTGCTTTGATCAATGTTAGCCATTTATCAAAGGGACTGAAAAATCCCAAATCTACTTGAAAAATGTGTGTATAAATATATATATTCTGCTTTTTGTTCTGTTTACCAAGAAACTTGTATAAAACAAATTAGCACTTGAAAGTTATTTTTAAAAATTACTCTTGTTTTTAAAAACACTTTTGAAATAGTACAAAATTTTAGTCATGTATGCTTTCTGAGGCAGAGGGAAAGAAAAGAAAAATCTATATACAGTGATGACAAACTGATTATGCTTTATTAAATAGCGCCTAACTATATTTAAAGATATATGTGTGGTGGTATTTTTTTCTATTACAGTGATTTAAAAGCAAGGAAACTGAAATGCCATTGGGGACATATCCCCCATATGAAAGAATGACAAAACTTATACTTAATAAATACAAGGAACATTCTTGGAAAAGCTAAGCATTTTTAATACTTATACCAACCATGTAACTATGGTAAATCCAGTTACTAGTCTACAAGATCATTTTACTATTGTTTAATCACACATGCCATAAGTGATACCTCAACAGTTTTAATCTGTCTCTTTTTCCCTTAAAGCTGAAATTCAGTCAAATGGCTTTTTAGTAAGGCTGGAATTAGAACCTTCCCTTACAACAAAATTGCTAATTGGCAGGATTGCAAAAACTATTTAAAGAAACTTTAGAAATACATCCTCTGATATTTCATTTAAACAGATTCCAAAATTCACCTTTTGATCATTACCATAATTGAACATTACCAACCAAGTGCTACTACTGAGTGTATTATATCTATCAAATATTGAAACATGGACATTAAGCCAGAATCCTTTACACATGGCAGCTAATTCCTCTGGGCACAATAACAGCTACTATTATCCTATATGCATAGGATTATAATGTTAGTATGGCTTTGCAAAAAAAGCTTTTATGACCACTGCAAGTATAGTAATGGAGATGGTCGCTATTGGGATATGCTGAAGAAAGGTGATAATTAATGGAAAAGTATTCTGCTATTTGAAATACTTATGCAAAGTAGCTAAAAATATGTCATTGGCTACAAATAATATCTGAATAAGTAAGACATTGAGATAAAAACCTGTGAATAGCTAAAATCTTCCAAGCCTGGTACTGGTCACTCACAACCCGGAAGCACATTAACTTCAAAAGTCAAAGGTTTCTAAATTTACTTATGTTGTGAATTGTACTAACAAAGCAACCTGTGAAGCTGGGGAGAAAGATGAAGCAGGGCTTCCAGGTTATTTACTTGCATAGCAAAATAAATTACCTAATCTAAACAACCTTTATAGATCATAGAATCTAGATTCTGTTTTATTTCACAAGTGCAGAATATTCACAACCCTGACTACTAAAGTTTAAAAAAAAAAAGGCACATTTTCAAACCTCTCTGAATATAATAACTGCAAGATTATAGTTTATCAAATAACGTTTATTTAATTCAAGTTCTTAAAAATACTTTTTCTGTTGTTGCATAAAACATCCTAATGTAAAAAATATCCAACGGCTTAGAAAAGGAAAAAGAAGGCAGGGAAAGCAAAGCATGAAGAGCAGTCCCCAAAACTTCAGGACTCTATTTACAAAGCCTTGTTGCACAGAGATTAAAAAGGGAAATATAGTCCGTGGGTGGTGTGGAGCCCCTATAGCCAGGAATGGCCCATCACGCTTGTTCTTGCTAGGGCAATGGGAAGAGATGACGTCCTGGGAACTCCCAAGAGGAGAAGTGAAGGTGCTAGCCCAAGAAGGCTAGGTCTGTAACCACCTGGAGAAATCAGTTGCAGGGTACAATGGAATGTCACAGGAATAGCCGACTCTTTGGCTTTTTTGAGTGCTGCGCTTGGAGGGGGAGAACTACAGGTGCGTCACACGTGCTCCTCAAGTCACAGATCATCCAAGGGGTACCCCAAGAAATACTGAACAGTCCTTTGGAGACACAGAAGATTTTAATCATCATCTTCCTCTCCTTCATCATCTGTTTCTCTTTTTCGCTTTTCACCTTTCTTATTCTCTTCTTCATCTGCAGAAGAAGAGAGAAATTATTCCATAACGACTAGTCCAAGAACATACAGTACATTCAGTTAAATTATCCAACAAGCCTATTACAGGCTCCACAAAGGAAAAGTTTTAGAAACCTCCCAAAATTGTTTATCACTGATCATGCCGATTGATGTAGTAATCATTTTAATTAAAAATACCTGAAAGTTTTTTTTAATCATCTCTACATATAGAAAAGCAGCTAATGGTACATATTGTTTTATACAGTTGTGCTAGGAATGACTGCTTCTGGAATCCAGCAGGGATGGTCACAATGACAATGGCAGGTGACCAAGCTCACTACAAGCTGGGCAGCCAGATCACAATCATGACCATAAAGATGTTGAAACAGCTAGAATTTTTGGGACTGAGTGTAGGTCTATTTTTTCCCCAGAGTCTCCATAATGGTCACCAAACAAATGGAAATGGGGTGCATTCCAGTATTGAATGGCCAACAAATCATCGTTATTATCATCTTCCAAACTTGCAGAGTTATTTCACTTTTATCAGTACTTTTATTTTGCGTTCCTGAAAGTTTCAAAAATAAAAAGACTGGCATAAAAATTTACACATACCTTCTTCCTTTTCATCGTCATCGTCGTCGTCATCATCTTCTTCATCTTCTTCACTGTCATTGGCAACCTTTTCCTCCTAAAAACAGTAATAGGTTTGCCTTAGATAGTAAATACCTTTGCTCCTGTTATCATATCTGCTTCCCATTTTCTGCTTAGTGGGCAGAACTTTTTAGAAAAACACTGATGCTAATGTATTGTAATCCAGCCTTCAATTGTTTGCTACCATGTTACCATGCTAGTTGCTACCATGGTACCATGTTAGTAGCAACCAATGAGAACATAAACAGAAAAAAAACCCCCAAGGTTCATTATTTCAGCTGCTCAGGCATCAGTTTGTTCCTTATCTACATGAACCAGGGTGGGTGGGGGATTGGTTGATTTTAGTATTGTTATACTGATGATACCCTATTACAAGTAGTCCTCGACTTACAATAGTTCATTTAGTGACCATTTGAAGTTACAATGGTACTGAAAAAAGTGACTTATGACCGTTTTTCACACTTACGACCGTTGCAGCATTCCCAAAATCATGTGATCAAAATTTGGATGCTTGATAACTGATTCATATTTATGACAGTTGCAATGTCCTGTCATGTGATCACTTCTGTAACCTGACAAGCAAAGTCAATGGGGAAGCAACAACTGTGTTACTAATTTAACAACTGCAGTGATTCACTTAACAACTGTGGCAAGAAGTCGTAAAATGGAGAAAAATTAACTGTCTCGCTTAACAACAGAAATTTTGGGCTCAATTGTGATCGTACATCGAGGACTACCTGTATATCTTTTGACCCCAGACCAGCCAAGTAAGGCTGTCAAAGTTCTGTTCCAGTGACTGCAAGCTGTTTTGTGTTTGGAAGGGGAGGAACTATGTCTGCCATGACTCAATCTTACCAAGACTGAGTGGCTGTAGTAGGTGTTTGAGCCAACCAGATCTGGAAGTATTCCTTCTCTAATTTTGGATGGGGTAGTACTTCCCCTTGAAGTTGGTGCACAATCTGCATGCCTTCCTGTACTTGCAGCGCCTGCCTGAAGAGCAAGTGGCAGCTGTGATCATGAAGGCTTTACATAAATGCATCGGGGTACCAGTTGCTAATTTTCCTAGATCAGGGAGTCCTTCAGATAAGTCACCTAGGGACACGTCACCTTGCCTTTGATTCATGCAACAAATATTTTACTAACGTAACACATTATATAGGACTGCCCTTGAAGACTACTAATAAGCTTGAACTGGTCCAGAATCCAGTGTGAGCAGTACAGGGCAAATATTGGTATGCCAATGTTAACACATCTACTCTGTGAGTTGCACTGGTTGCCAGTTTGCTTCTGGTCACGATTCAAGGTACTGGCTCGCTCTCTATATAAAAAACCCTATAAAGCTCTACATGGTGTAGATCTGGTTACTTGAAGGACTACCTGACTCCCATAGCATCTGCCCGGTTTTGATCCTTCAGGTGACCATTCTCCAGGTTCCACTGATCCACCTATTGGGACCTCAGAAGAGCACCTTCTATAGCAGTGCTTGTCCTCTATAACAAGGTTCCACTCAAAATACAGATGATCCCCACTCTACTGCTGTTTTAGAACAGGGGTGTCAAATTCAATTTCATTTAGGGCCACATCAGGGTTGTGTTTGACCTTGGGGAGGGGAGGGGCCAGCTTGACATCACTCGTCAGTGGCACCTGTGGCAGCCAAGTGCTAAGGCAGAAATTCCCTCAGACCCTCACTCACTAACTCTCCTTCCTTTTCCTTCCCTCTTCCTTCTTTTTCCTTCCTTCCTTGCTCTCTTCCCATCTTTCCTTCTTTTTGTCTTTCCTCTTTCCCTTTCTCCTTTCCTGTCCCTTCTTGCATGCTCAAATGCAAAAGGGGAAACATTTCTCCTTTTGTTTTGTTTTGCTTTCAGTTTGTTTTGCTAGCTTTTTGCCAGCAAAAATAGAGCTTGTGGGGCTACACACAGCCCCCCCACACTCCATTTTCGCTGGCAAAGGCACAACGGACTGGTCCTTGGCTTGTTTCCAAGGTGGCTCTGTGGGCCAGGTCTAAGCAACCAGCGGGTCAAATTTGGCCCACGGACCTTGAGTTTGACACACCTGCTTTAAAAGAGCTGTGAAGATGTGGCTCTTCATCCAGGCATTTGGTAAGGGAGATACTTGCCATCTAACTTTTATGTTTCAATGATTTTATTGTAATTTCTGTTCGATTGTTGTAAGTAGCTCAGAACCATTTGGGGTGCAATGTTATGCTTGTAGTAGTATTAGTACTAATAAGAATAGCTACTCTTCTTGTAATTTGATAAATAAGCATAAAAAATTTACTACAGAGTTTGTTTGTTTGTTTGTTTAATCGTATTTATATACCGCCCTATCTCCCAAGGGACTCAGGGCGGTTTACAGGCACTAAAAACAGATAAATAGAATATAAATACAATATAAAACATTTAAAAAACTTATTCTAAAGCCCGTCCAATTAAAAATAGAAATAAAACCCAATTTAAAACCCAAAATTTAAAATCTAGCTCAGTCCTGCACAATTAAATAAGTATGTTTTAAGCCCGCGGCGGAAGGTCCGAAGGTCCGAAAGCTGACGAAGTCCGGGGGGTAGATCATTCCAGAGGGTGGGAGCCCCCACAGAGAAGGCCCTTCCTGGGCGCCGCCAGACGACATTGCCTCGCTGACGGCACCCTGAGGAGACCCTCTCTGTGAGAGCGCACGGACGGTGGGAGGTATTCGGTCGCAGTAGGCGGTCCCGTAAATAACCCGCCCAATGCCATGGAGCGCTTTAAAGGTGGTCACCAAAACCTTGAAGCGCACCCGAAGGCCACAGGAAGCCAGTGCAGTCTGCGCAGGATAGGTGTCATATGGGAGCCACGAGGAGCTCCATCTATCACCCGCGCAGCTGCATTCTGGACTAACTGTAGCCTCCGGATGCCCCTCAAGGGGAGCCCCATGTAGAGAGCATTGCAGTAATCCAGGCGAGACGTCACGAGTGCGTGAGTAACCGTGGATAGGGCATCCCGGGCCAGAAAGGCGCAACTGGCGACCAGGCGAACCTGGTAGAACGCTCTCCTGGAGACGGCCGTCAAATGCTCTTCTAGAGACAGCCGTTCATCCAGGAGGACGCCTAAGTTGCGGACCCTCTCCATCGGGGCCAATGACTCGCCACCGATGTTCAGCCGCGGATTTAGCTGACTGTACCGGGATGCCGGCATCCACAGCCACTCTGTCTTGGCGGGATTGAGCTTGAGCCTGTTTCTCCCCATCCAGACCCGTACGGCCTCCAGACACCGGGACAGCACTTGATAACCGTTGGGGTGGTTCGGTGTGAAAAAATACAGCTGAGTATCATCCGCATACAGCTGATACTTCACACGAAACCACTGATGATCTCACCCAGCGGATCCATGTAGAGGTTAAACAGAGGGGGCGAGAGAACCAACCCCGGCGGCACCCCACAAGTGAGGCGCCTCGGGGACGACCTCTGCCCCCCTGTCAACACCGACTGCGACCGGTCGGAGAGATAGGAGGAGAACCACCGTAAACGGTCCCTCCCACCCCCATCCCCCCCACCCGGCGCAGCAGGATACCATGGTCGATGGTATCGAAAGCCGCTGAGAGGTCTAATAGGACCAGGGCAGAGGAACAACCCCTATCCCTGGCCCTCCAGAGATCATCTACCAACGCGACCAAAGCCGTCTCCGTGCTGTAACCGGTCGGAAACCGGACTGGAACGGGTCTAGATAGACAGTTTCATCCAGGTGCAAGGGAAGCTGATATGCCACCATACTCTCTACAACCTTCGCCGCAGCGAAGGTTGGAGACCGACGATAATTACCTAAAACAGCCGGGTCCAGGAAGGCTTCTTAAGGAGGGCCTCACCACCGCCTCTTTCAAGGCGGCCGGAAGACACCTCCACCAAAGAAGCGATCGTAATCGCCTGGAGCCAGCCTCGTGTCACCTCCCGAGTGGCCAGCACCAGCCAGGAGGGGCACGGGTCCAATAAACACGTGGTGGCATTCAACCTACCCAGCAACCTGTCCATGTCCTCGGGAGCCACAGGGTCAAACTCATCCCAAATAATGTCGCCAAGACCACCCTCGAGCGTCTCACCCGCCTCACCACAATCTTGGTCCAGACCATCCCGAGCTGAGCGATTTTATCGTATAGATAACCGTTAAACTCCTCAGCCCGTCCCTGCAGCGGGTCATCCCGCTCCCCTGATGAAGGAGGGAGCGAGTCACCAAACAGGGCGGCGGGCGGTTATCTGCCGATGCAATGAGGGAGGAGGCGTAGCTACGCCTCGCTTCCTCAATGCCACTAGGTAAGTCCTAGTATAGGACTTCACTAGTGTCCGATCAGCTTCGAACGGCCAGACCTCCAGGAACTCTCTAGGTGTCTTCTCCGGCGCTTCATCCCCTCAGCTCCTCGGAGAACCAAGGAGCCGGTTGGGCCCTGCGCCGGGTCAGAGGCCGCAAAGGCACGACTCGGTCTAAGGCCCCGCGCGGCCCGTTCCCAGGCCGCAACAAGTTCCTCGGCCGAGCCGTGAGCCAGACCCTCAGGAAATGGCCCAAGCTCCGTCCGGAACCCATCCGGGTCCATCAGGCGCCTGGGACAGAACCAACGAATCGGCTCCGTCTCCCTGCGGTGGTGAATGGCGGTCAGAAAGTCCAGGCGAAGAAGAGAGTGATCTGACCATGACAAAGGTTCAGTGACTATTTCCTTTAAGTCCAGATCTCTCAACCACTGACCAGAGAGAAAAATCAGGTCCAGAGTGCCACCCCCAATGTGAGTAAGGCCACCAATTACCTGGGTCAGGTCCAAGGCCGTCATGGAAGCCGTGAACTCCCGAGCCGCTGTCGATGACGGGCCGGAAGATGGCAAGTTAAAGTCCCCCATGACTAAAAGTCTGGGGGTCTCAACTGCCACCCCGGCCAGCACCTCCAGGAGCTCGGGCAGGGCAGCTGTCACGTAGCAAGGAGCCAGGTACGCGATCAGCAAACCCATCTGACACCCCATCTCACAAAGAGGGATTCGCACCCGGCAATCTGAGGCACAGTGGTCTCCCTCGGCTCTAGACTCTCTCTAATCACAACCGCCACCCCACCACCCCTACCCTGGGCCCTCGGTTGATGGAATGCACGGAAACCCGGCGGGCACATCTCCACGAGGGCACACCCCTTCCGTGCCCAACCAGGTCTCCGTAATGCCTATAAGGTCCGCGAACCCCTGAATAAGATCACAAACAAGGGGCTTTGTTCACCACGGACCGAGCATTGCACAACATCAACCAAGGCCCGGCTCTGAGGATCCTGACCATCCGGGAACGGGAGAAGTCCAAGGGTCGGAGCGTGATCGCTTTCAGACATCGAGCACGCGCTCCCGAAACTTGGTATGACCCTCGCCCGCCATATCTGCCTCTCCCACTTACCGTGTCAATAGAACCACCCTCATCAATAGGAACGCCTCCACCCCATAACCTCCGAACCTGATAAAGAAAGACCGCCATGAGCATGTGCAGAGACTGGCCCCTTACCCGACGGGTTACCCCATTGCCCGCCCTTACCCTCCCACCCCTTAAAAGTTCCTCTCTAAAAACCCCACAAGCTCTTCTTTTCGTGATGCCACCTCTGTGGGTCCCAAGACCCGTCATGGAGGCCGGCCCTCGGTAGTGAGGAGGGCCATTCCTGCAGGCGGGGGCACCTGCAGGCGCAAGAGTTCCTCATGAGTATAGCGCGTAGCAGCTGAGACTAAGAATCGGCAAAAACAAAAGCTCCATCTCCGAATGGCAGGTGGTAGCAGATGGTACTAGTCCAGAATGAGGACGGACGCAGAATGGAACAGCGATAGGCACCAAATGACAATCTAGGTGGTATTCTGTCGAGTGTATAGTCCAAAACATCCTGGAACCGGGGGTGAGGGGAGATGGCACTCCAGTCCTTGGGCACATCCTCCTCCGTCTTCCTCTGTCCCCAAATAAGTCCCATTGTCTCCCCCAAAAAGTCCTAATAGGACCAAAAACGGCCAAAGAAGTCCCAAAAAGGCCGAGGGGGGCATGGATGATGTTATCACAGTCACAACCACAGACTGGTTACAGGGGAACTGCTCCGGAATGCCTCCATCATCTCCCCGCAAACCTCCAACAACCCCCTCCAGACATGGCCAGGAATAAATCCTAACCACCCCAGAGGCCAGGTCTCTCCAGCCTTATCCCCCCAAGAGGCCAGGCCCATATAAAAGGCTGACCTTCTCCGAGAGGCTGGAGGATATGAAGTAAAGAGGAGTAGAAGAGTAAAGAGAAAACAATATTTTAAACCAACCTCTCCACTAATTTCATCTTCTTCATCTTGTCTTCCTTCATACTCAAACAAATCATAAAATGAATCCCATTCGCCATCCTCGTCTTCGTCCTCATCCTCATATATGTCATCGTCGTCATCATCATCATCATCTGAGAAGAAGAGTTTTATATATATCAAATAGGGAAGCTGTCATAAAATCACAGTAATATATTATCCTATGAACAACTGGTAAAAAGAGCATATACTGATATCGACCAACGTTTCATAAATTATATCCAGACTTGCAATTTATAAATTAAGCAGTATAAAAGGCATGAGTTTAAAATGTTAGTCTAAAAGATGAGCTAATAATTTGCAATCGATTACAACAGTTTGCTATATTAGTACAGCGCCTCAGAGGGAGAGCACAGCTGCGATATAAGGATATCTGCAAGAGGGACCTAAAGGCCCTGGGAATGGACATTAACAACTGAAAAACCTTGACCTCCGATCATTCAGCTTGGAGGCTAAAGACGCAGCATGGCCTTCTCCAATTCAAAGAGACACTTGTTCAGCAGGTTGAGGCAAAGAGGCAGTCCCGGAACCAGCAAAATCTGGGATCTGGGCAGGGGACAGAATGTATCTGCCCTCAGTGTGGAAGGGATTGCCACTCTCGAATTGGCCTTTTTAGCCACACTTGATGCTGTTTCCAGAGCACGATACTATAGTCTTTTGAGACTGAAGGATGCCAATATATATTAGTACAGATTCCTTAATATATTAGGATCTGGATCCCCAATGTTATCCCGCTGAGTGTCGATGTATCCCTAGAAATCTCACTAGGCACCAACCAGGCTCCATGCCCCAATGTTAATTTTATTTAAACAATCCTTTGCCCACCTATTGAGAAAACAGTAAATTGAGATTACAACCATACAATCAGGTAAAGACGATAAAGGGGAATATCACATTCCAGCTTTTCTTCTTGGAAATTGGTGTATTTTGTGATATATCATACAAACCATAATAGTTATTCTATGCTTTAAAACTGATCTTTCTCAGCTGACATAAATATTTTTGATTCAAATACAGTGGATACAAAAAAATCTACATACCCTTGTTAAAATGCCAGGTTTTTGAAATGTGAAAAAATCAGACCAAAATAAATCATGGAACCATGGAACATCATGAAGATAGTCATCAACAAATTGAGAAAATATGGCACAGCAGTGACATTAGCCAGAACTGGATGTTCCTCCAAAATGATGAAAAAACAAGAAGAAAACTGGTTCTAGAGGCTGCCAAGAGGCCCGCACCAATATTAAAGGACCTGCAGGAATTTTTGGCAAGTACTAGTTTTGTACCACATGTGACAACAATTTCGTGTATTTTTATATGTTTGGTCTGTGGGGTAGGGTGATAAGACGGAAGCTTTTTCTTAAAAAGAAAAACATCCAATCCCAGCTACATTTTGCAAAAATCTACAAGTCTGACAAAAGCATATGGGAAAACGTGTTATAATCTGATGAGATCAAGGTTGAACTTTTTGGCCATAAATCCAAAAAGTATATTTGGCAAAACAACAATACTGTGTATCACCAAAAATACATCATATTAACAGTGAAACATAGTGACGGTAGCATGCTACCAACTTGCCTTCCATTGAGGACCTGTATACTGCACGAATCAAGAAGAGGGCCGTGAAAATATTTGCAGATCCCTCGCATCCTGGACATAAACTGTTTCAATTCCTACCCTCAAAACGACGCTATAGAGCACTGCACACCAGAACAACTAGACACAAGAACAGTTTTTTCCCGAAGGCCATCACTCTGCTAAACAAATAATTCCCTCAACACTGTCAGACTATTTACTGAATCTGCACTACTATTAATCGTTTCATAGTTCCCATCACCAATCTCTTTCCACTTATGACTGTATGACTATAACTTGTTGCTGGCAATCCTTATGATTTATATTGATATATTGATCATCAATTGTGTTGTAAATGTTGTACCTTGATGAACGTATCTTTTCTTTTATGTACACTGAGAGCATATGCACCAAGACAAATTCCTTGTGTGTCCAATCACACTTGGCCAATAAAATTCTATTCTATTCTATTATGCTTTGGGCTGCTTTTTTCATTTGGAACTGGGGCTGTTTCATTTTGAACAGCTCCAAATATCAGACAATTTTGGCACAAAATCTTTAGGCCTCTGCTGAAGAGAGATTTCACCTTTCAGCACGACTCAAAGCATACATCCAAATCAACAAAAGAATGGCTTCACTAGATCAGAATTTTAGAATGGCCCATCCAGAGCCCATACCTGAATCCAAATGAAAATCTGTGCGGAGGCCTGAATAGGGCTGCACACAAGAGAGTCCCTCATAATCTGACAAATTTGGAGCACTTCTGAAAGGAAGAGTAGGCAAGATGTACCCTGCTGATAGGTTGCTAACTCCAAGACTGGATGCTGTCATAAAATAAAAAGGTGCTTTAACAAAGTATCATTTTAAGGATGTACAGTTATGCAACCATGTTAATTGTATATTTCTATTGTTTTCTCCCCTAAAAGATTTCAGTTTGTTTTTTAGTTGAATTTTACAGCTCATGTGTTATATTAAAGGTGGAAAAATTCCAAAGTGATTTATCTTGGTCTGATTTTTTTACATTTAAAAATATGGTATTTCAACAGTTTTGTGGACTTTTTATAGCCATTATATGGTGCAGAGAATATTTCAAATTTGGTAAATTAGTTTAATGCAGTGCTCCAAATGATTCAAATGTCATATTTACATTAGGCCTTGATCAGAGCCAAGAATTAACCCTTTCCAATCTACAAGAAATATGATTGACCTCACCTTCCTCATCTTCCTCATCAAAACCATCTACTTCAGCATCTGAATCAGAAGCCTCTTTATCTTCCTGATCATATCCATCTACTTCAGCATCTGAATCAGAAGCCTCTTTATCTTCCTGATCATATCCATCTAGATATGTGAGTTGTGGAAGAAGTGTGAAGATGCACTCTCGGTAGTCATTTAGATTTGTTACTTCACAGTTGAACAAGTCAAGGCTCTTCAGAGAGTCCAACTTTTTCTGAATTAAAAATATGCTTTTGTTAGTTTTAAGCATCATTAATATATTGACATCATATAAAACCTGGCAAGATATATTCATAATTTCAGTTTGGATTGGGAGGGGGAGTGAGATAAACAAGCCATGAACTGAACTGATACAGTGTATTATTTCATGACATTCTGAAATTAAGTATGATTTCATAATGTAATTAACCTAACATCCCTGAAAAGAACAAGACTTGAATTTTGAACAACATATACATTTCTCACTTACTCAATATCATAACAGGAATAAGTTATCACATTTACTAATAAAACATTTTTAAAGAAACCTCCCTTAATCAATGTGAATTAATCCAAAGCTATTTCAGTTCATTTAAAGATCCCTTCTGGTCTTAGTGTGAAAAGAAAAACAAGATCAAGTGATGCCATCTCACTGATACGCTACTTTTCTTTTTTTTTAAATGAAGAGTCCCTTCTTCCCTGCCCATAAGGACACTTCATTCTATCTCACACTGAACTCTTATATTCTAGGTTGGATAATAGTAATAACAGACTGTGCATAAATATAACTCCCTCCTGTTTTAATACGTTACTCCATGTGAGTTAATATTTTAGGATGATTCCTAACAATAATTGTGGTCTGGCTTCACAACTAACCTAAGCAGCTTTAACATTCTGATTTTTGGTGAGGTAAAAAAACAATTTAAGAATTATAATCTACCAGACAAAGAGTGTCATCTAATCAGAAAGAAACCTCATGTATTGACATGAAAACATAATAATCTTGAACAAAAATATTGTATCAATGCTAACTTAGATTATGCCAACAGTTGACAAAGAAATGTTACTGTCATATATGTATAAATGCTTTCTTGGATTTAAGATGAACTGGGATCTTTTTATGCCTATAGGAAAGCACATACCTTTCGAAGATATTAGCTCCTGAAATGGGGTTAGGCTCAAAATGCTTAAAGTTACATATAAAATGTAACACATATGATTTGGACAATGATTTGGACACATTTATGTGAGTTCAACATCTACCACTGGTATTAGTATTGTTAACCCCATTGAGACATACGATAACATTTTAATGACATACCAACGGTTTCAAAGTATAAATATCCTTCAGTTTATTTCCACTGAGATTTAAATGTGTGAGGTTAGGAAGTTTTTCTGCTAAGCTTTTTATGTTAAGGGCTCCAGCAATTCTGTTCTCACTTAGTTCAAGCTGCAATGAGAAAAGATACACAGGGGAAATGGCACATTAGCAATAATGCAATTAGAACTCAAGAAGTCTAAAGATACAGTATAAATAACATTGGTAGCCCCAGCAGTTTTCATTATCAAGTACTAACAAAAACATGGGAGGCCTGGCTGCGCCGGTCCTAAGGTAAGCGGGTACGGGGGGCAGCTCCATTCCCCACCCTAGCTTGATTTATACACATATGCCTTGTCCCACTTTATTCAACCAGTGGGAGAGCTTAACTAGGGCTTATTTTTGGGATATGGCTTATATTTGGCGCAGGTGTGAAAATTGGGCTAGGGAATGTTTTCAAGGTAGGTCGTATTTTCGGGGAAACAGGGTAATTAGGATATGTAAATCTAAATCAATTTCTTTTAAGGTTTTATTCTGCAACAGACGTATTTAGAGATGTGCTTCAAATTTGCAGTGTCATGTCTTATCAGCAATTGCACTAAGACAGATCTAACAACCTTGTTTTCTATAAAGTGTTAGAACTGTAGCACTTTAACTGCCTCTTCTCCTGTGGTGATGTTTATATTATCTGTCTTTTCTCCAGGAACTCAGGATTACTTATATGGGCTCCCACTACTTTATCCCAACAACAAACTATGAGTAGCTTGGGCTGAGAGTGACAACTCTTGTATCTCATTTTCTAAGGCAGTCAGTTACTGAACATATTCTTTCTCTACAAATGTTTGTCACTCTATAGTTTTGTTTGTCTAGGATTTCAGTATGATTTTTCTATCTTCCTTTAACTTCAGTTGCTTTCTCAGACAAACAAAATTGTTCCTTTGATCAAAAAGCAACATAAAATATCACAAAAAGAGATACAAAAGAATTACAGCCATTTCAACAACATATGAAATATTAACATAATTATCATTTTAGATCAAGCCTAAATTTTATGAGTAAAATCCAGTCATAGTGATATGAGAGGCAATGAAAGTGAAAAAATTACACTCCATAAAATAATGCAAAATAGTTATTAAACATGTGTAACCCAACTAGAAATTCAGTATCAGATGAACTTTGCTCTAGAACAGGGGTGTCCAAACTTGGTCCCTTTAAGACTTGTGGACTTCAACTCCCAGAGTCCCTCAGCCAGCAAAGCTGGCTGAGGAACTCTGGGAGTTGAAGTCCACAAGTCTTAAAGGGACCAAGTTTGGACACCCCTGCTCTAGAAGAAACAATTATTATTACAACCAAAGACCAGGAAGTTAAAATGTAATATTGTAATATATAAAATGAATCTGTAAAGGATTTGTTGTTGTTAGTTGCAAAGTCGTGTCCGACCCATCGTGACCCCATGGACAACGGTCCTCCAGGCCTTCCTGTCCTCTACCATCCTCTGGAGTTCATTTAAGCTCAGGCCTCCTGCTTCAGTGACTCCATCCAGCCACCTCGTTCTCTGTCATCCCCTTCTTCTTTTGCCCTCAATCATTTCCAGCATTAGGCTCTTCTCAAGTGAGTCCTTCCTTCTCATTAGGTGGCCAAAGTATTTCAGTTTCATCTTCAGGATCTGGCCTTCTAAAGATCAGTCAGGGTTGATCTCTTCTAGGACTGACTTGTTTATTTGTCTTGCAGTCCAAGGGACTCGCAAGAGTCTTCTCCAACACCAGAATTCAAAGGCCTCAATTCTTTGGCACTCAGACATTCTTATGGTCCAACCTTCACAGCCATACGTTGCAACTGGGAAAACCATAGCCTTGACTATACGCACTTTTGTTGGCAGGGTGATGTCTTTGCTTTTTAGTACGCTGTCTAGATTTGCCATGGCTTTCCTCCTCAGGAGCAAGCATCTTTTAATTTCTTGGCTGCAGTCCCCATCTGCGATGATCTTGGAGCCCAGGAAAATAAAATCTGTCACTACCTTCATTTCTTCCCCATCTATCTGCCAGGAATTGAGAGGGCCAGATGCCATGATCTTAGTTTTCTTAATGTTGAGTTTCAAGCCAACTTTTGCACTCTCCTCCTTCACCCGCATCAAGAGGCTTTTTAGTTCCTCTTCGCTTTCTGCCATTAGAGTGGTATCATCTGCATATCTGAGGTTGTTGATATTTCTCCCGGCAATCTTAATTCCAACTTTTGATTCATCCAGCCCCACCTTTCTCATGATGTGCTCTGCATATAAGTTAAATAGGCAGGGCAATAGTATACAGCCTTGCTGGACTCCTTTCCCAATTTTTAACCAATCAGTGGTTCCGTGTCCAGTTCTCACTGTTGCTTCTTGACCCCCATACAGCTTTCTCAAGAGACAAATAAGATGGTCTGGTACGCCCATCTCTTTAAGAACTTGCCATAATTTGTTGTGATCCGCACAATCAATGGCTTTAGCATAGTCAATGAAACAGAAGTAGATATTTTTCTGGAACTCCTAGCTTTCTCCATGATCCAGCGTATGTTGGCAATTTGATCTCTAGTTCCTCTGCCTCTTCGAAATCCTACCTGTACTTCTGGTAGTTCTCGATCCACATATTGCTGGAGCCTAGCTTGTAGGATTTTAAGCATAAACTTACTAGCATGTGAAATGAGTGCAATGGTGCAATAGTTTGAACATTCTTTGGCATTGCCTTTCTTTGGAATTGGAATGTAAACTGACCTTTTCCAGTCGTGTGGCCACTGTTGAGTTTTCCAAATTTGCTGACAAATTGAGTGTAGCACTTTTACTGCATCGTTTAAGATTTTGAATAGCTCAGCTGGAATACTGTCTCCTCCACTAGCTTTGTTGTTGCTCACATTTCCTAAGGCCCATTTGACTTCACATTCTAGGATGTCTAGCTCCAGGGCAGTGACCACCCTATCGTGATTATCAAGGATGTTGAGCTCGTTCTTGTATAGATCTTCTGTGTAATTTTGTCACCTTTTCTTAATCTCTTCTGCCTCTGTTAGGTCTCTGCCATTTTGGTCCTTTATCATGCCCATCTTTGCATGAAATGTTCCCTTCATATCTTCAATTTTCTTGAAGAGATCTCTGGTCCTCCCTATTCTTTGTTTTCTTCTATTTCTTTGCACTGTTCATTTAAGAATGTATTCTTATCTTTTCTAGCTATTCTCTGGAATTCTGCATTCAACTGGCTGTATCTTTCTCTTTCTCCCTTGCCTTTCGCTTCCCCTTTTTCCTCAGCTATTTGCAAAGCTTCCTCAGACAGCCATTTTGCTTTCTTGCCTTTCTTTTTCTTTGGGATGGTTTGCTACCTCTTGTACAATGTTGCAAACCTCCATCCATAGTTCTTCAGGCACTCTGTCTATCAGATCTAATTCCTTAATCTATTTGTCACCTCTACTGTATATTCATCAGGGATATGATTTAGTTCATACCTGAGCGGCCTGGGGCTTTTCCCTACTTTCTTCAATTTAAGCCTAAATTTTGCAAGAAGCTCAAGATCTGAGCCACAGTCAGCTCCTGGTCTTGTTTTTACTGACTGTATAGAGCTTCTCCATCTTTGGCTGCAGAGCACATAGTCAATCTGATTTCTGTGTTGACCGTCTGGTGATGTCCATGTGTAGAGTCGTCTCTTGGGTTATTGGAAAAGAGTGTTTGCTATGACCATCGTATTATCTTGACAGAATTCTATCAGCCTGTGCCCTGCTTCATTTTGTACTCCAAGGCCAAACTTGCCTGATATTCCAATTATCTTTTGGCTTCCTACTTTAGCATACCAATCCCCCATAATGATAAGGAAATCATTTTTTGGTGTTAATTCTATAAGGTGCTGTAGGGCTTCATAGAATCGGTCAATTTCATCCTCTTCAGCACCAGTGGTTGGGGCATAGACTTGGACTACAGTGATATTGAATGGTTTGCCTTGGATTTGAACTGAGATCATTCTGTCATTTTGGGGATGGTATCCCAGTTTTGCCTTTCCTATACTTTTATTCTGAGGGATTTTTATTTTCCTCCCTTTCTTCTGAGGGATTCTTGCCCGCAGTAGTATACCTGATGGTCATCCGAATTAAATTCACCCATTCCTGTCCATTTTAGTTCACTGATTCCTAAGATGCCGATCTTCAGTCTTGTCATTTCTTGTTTGACCATGTCCAGCTTACCTTGATTCATGGATCTTACATTCCAGGTTCCTATAGAGAAAAAATCTTTACAGCATCGGACTTTCCTTTCACCACCACATACATCTACAGCTGAGCATCCTTTCGGCTTTGGCCCAGTCGCTTCATTCTTTATGGCGCTACTAGTACTAGCCCTCCGCTCTTCCCCAGTAGCATATTGGACACCTTCCGACCTGAGGGGCTCATCTTCCGGCGTCATATCTTTTTTCTTTTTTGTACTGTCCATGGGGTTTTCATGGCAAAAATACTGGAGTGGGTTGCCATTCCAACTCAGAAAGCTCAAACTGCCCAAGGAGCTGATGATCCAGTTCTACAGTGGAATTATTGAGTCTGTCATTTGCACCTCTTTAACTGTCTGGTTTGGTTCTGCAACTCAACAAGAAAGACACAGACTTCAGAGGATAATTAGAACTGCAGAAAAAATAATTGCTACCAACCTGCCTTCCATCGAGGACCTGTATACTGCATGAATCAAGAAGAGGGCTGTGAAAATATTTACTGATCCCTCACATCCTGGACATAAACTGTTTCAACTCCTACCCTTAAAATGATGCTATAGAGCACTGCACACCAGAACAACTAGACACAAGAACAGTTTTTTCCCGAAGGCCATCACTTTGCTAAACAAATAATTCCCTCAACACTGTCAAACTATTTACTAAATCTGCACTACTATTAATCTTCTCATCGTTCCCATCACCAATCTCTTTCCACTTATGACTGTATGACTGTAACTTTGTTGCTGGTAATCCTTATGATTTATACTGATATTGATTGTTCCTGATTGCTTATTTGTACCCTATGATTATCATTAAGTGTTAAATTGTACCCTATGACTATCATTTGTGTTGTAAATGTTGTACCTTGATGAAGGTATCTTATTTTTTATGTACACTGAGAGCATATGCACCAAGACAAATTCCTTGTGTGTCCAATCACACTTGGCCAATAAAAATTGTATTCTATTCTATTCTCTTTCCTTCTCCAGTGGATTGATCACGTTTTGTCAGAGCTCTCTGCTATGACCTGTATGTCTTGGGTGTCCCTGCATGGCATAGTTCATAGCTTCATTGAGATACACAAGCCCCTTCGCCATGACAAGGCAGTAATCCATGAAGGGGCTCTAAAGGATACACCAACATAATTTAGCTGTAAATTGCTACGCACATGTATATCTTCTGTTATTATTCTTCATTTTAGCTATGCTCTTCTGTAGTCTCGCTGGTTTTCTTACAATACAAACGTTTCTTTTTCCTTGATTTCTTCCATGTCTTGATACTCTTCACTGAGATAGTTCTTTACCTTTTTTTTGAAGTTGGTGTTTGATTAATGTATGTCCTTCTTGTTGCTCTTTAATCCATGTTTCTCTTATTCTGAAAGCCATTTCAATCTTTTTCCTTTTACATTTTCATAACATTTTTGCTTCTCGTTTTCACTTATCTCTTTCAAAAGTTTCCAAATACAGATATACCAAATTTGTTGATAAAATTTTCACTGCAAATTTATGTTCCCAGATATTGAGTTTTGTGCATCTTACTCCTTAGGTTCTCTTTTGCTTAAGTGTACAAAGTCAGATCCTTATATATTGCATGTCCTCTAGCTGAATGACACACCTATTTCATTTTAATGTTAACCTCTATAATTCATAGTTTGAATCACACAGCCTCCAGGCACTTGAGCAGAATCTTGAAGCTTAACTTGGCTGACCTGACTGTCTGGAGTGCATTTTTCCATCTTCTGGTTTCTATTATGTAGGCAAGTTGACTCCAGTGTTTGTGCATCCAGGAGTTAGAGCACAAAAAGGTAAAGGTTCCCCCGCACATGCATGCTAGTCGTTTCTGGCTCTAGGGGCAGTGTTCATCTCCGTTTCTAAGCCAAAGAGCCAGCGCTGTCCGAAGATGTCTCTGTGGTCATGTAGCCGGCATGAGTAAATACCAAAGGTGCCCAGAGCGCTACTACCTTCCCACCAAGGTGGTCCCTATTTTTCTACTTGCATTTTTTACATGCTTTAAAACTGCTAGATTGGCAGAAGCTGGGATAAGTAATGGGAGCTCATTCTGTCATGCAGTGCTAGGGATTCGAACCGCCGACCTTCTGATAAGACAAGTTCAGTGTCTTAGCCACTGAGCCAAGCATAGTTTTATTATTTGACATTGGTATTGCCAATAAACTTTTTTTCCACAGAATTATATTAACCTCCTTAGAACAGAATAACAGAGTTGGAAGAGACTTTGGAGGTGTTCAAGTCCAACCCCCTGCTTAGGCAGGAAACCCTACACCATTCCAGACAAATGATTCTCCAATCTCTTCTTAAAAACCTCCGGTGTTTGAGCATTCGCAACTTCTGGAGGCAAGTTGTTCCACTGATTAATTGTTCTAACTGTCAGGAAATTTCTCCTAAGTTGCATCTCTCCTTGATTAGTTTCCATCCATTGCTTCTTGTCCTGCCCTCAGGTGCTTTGGAGAACAGATTGACCCACTCTTCTTTGTTGCAACATCTGAGATATTAGAACACTGCTGTCATGTCACCCCAAGTCCTTCTCTTCATTGAACTAGATATACTCAATTCCAGCAACCGTTCTTTGTTTTAGCCTCCAATTTCATAACCATCTTTGTTGCTCTTCTCTGCACTTTTTCTAGTCTCAACATCTTTTTTACATCATGGTAACCAAAACTGGATGCAGTATTCCAAGTGTGGCATTAACAAGGCATTTTAAAGTGGTATTAACACTTCATATGATCTTGATTCTATCCCTCTTTATGCAGCCTAGAACTATATTGGCTTTTTTGGCCACTGCAGCACACTGCTGACTCATATTTAAATGATTGTTCACTAGAACTCCAAGATCCCTCTGTTACTACTACTGAGTGAAGTACCACATATACTGTACCTGTGCATTTTGTTTTTCTTGCCTAAATGTAGAACCTTACCTTTTTCATCATTTAATTTCATTTTGTTAGATAGCATCCAATGTTCAAGTTTGTCAAGACCCTTCTGTATCTTAAGCCTATCTTCTGGAGTGTTGGCTATTCCTGCCAGCTAGGTGTCATCTGCAAATTTGATGAGTTCCCCATCTATCCCCTTGTCCGAATCATTGATGAAGATGCTGAAGAGAACTGAGCCTAAAACAGAGCCTCGGGGTACCCCACTGCATACTTCTCTCCATGTGGATGCATTTCCATTGAGGATATATACTGAGTGTGGCTGGTCAGCCAAATATGAATCGATCTAGTGATGATACTATCTAACCCACATTTTTCTATCTTATCAAGTAGAAGATTATGGTCTATTTTATCAAATACCTTACTGAAGTCCAAGTAAATTATATCCACAGGATTCCTCTGATCCACTAATTTTGTCACTTTGTCGAAGAATGCAATAAGATCTGTCTGACATGATCTGTTTTTGACAAACCCATATTGGCTTTTGGTTATTGTTTGTTTGGCTCGAGGTGTTTGCTAATTCATTGCTTGATTATATTTTCCAGAATCTTCCTAGGTATTGAGGTCAGGCTGACTGGTCTGTAATTTCGTGGATCTATTTTATTTTTTTTAAAGATGGGAACTACATCAGCTCTTTTCCAGTCCTCTGGCAGTTTCTTGGTACTCCAGGATCTTTGAAAGATATAATACAGTGGTTCTGAGATCACATCTGCCAGTTCCTTCAGAACCTTGGGGTGTAATCCATCTGGTCCTGGTGATTTGAACTCGTCTAGGGTGGACAGGTGCTCACTTATCATTTTCTTTCCTATTTAACATGTTCCTAATCTGTTTTTTACAGTTTTTGATAGGTTGGACTGTTTTTTCTCTTTGTGTAAAAACAGATGCAAAAAATTAGAATTAAGATGTTCTGCTTTCTCAATGTTGCTTGTTGCCTTCTTGCCACTTTCTCCCACCAATGAATCAATGCAGCTGCGCGAGTGATCGAGGGAGCTCCTCGTTGCTCCCGAGTAACACCGCTTCTGCGCAGTCTGCACTGGCTACCTGTGGCCTTTCGGGTGCGCTTCAAGGTTTTGGTTACCACCTTTAAAGCGCTCCATGGCTTAGGGCCCGGGTACTTACAGGACCGCCTGCTGTTACCTTATGCCTCCCATCGACCCGTACGCTCTCACAGAGAGGGTCTCCTCAGGGTGCCGTCCGCCAAGCAATGCCGGCTGGAGGCCCCCAGGGGAAGGGCCTTCTCTGTTGGAGCACCTACTCTCTGGAATGACCTTCCCCCCCGGTTTGCGCCAAATATCTGACCTTCGGACCTTTCGCCGGGAATTAAAAACTCACTTATTTATTCAAGCGGGACTGGACTGATTTTTTAAATTTTAAATTTTAAATTTTTAATCCTTTGTAATTTTATATGGGGTATTTTAGGTTAGGTTAATCTGACGATTTTAATTCGGCCACTATTGAATAAGTATTTTAAATTGATATTTTAACTTTGTATACTTGCTGTTTTTATCTTTGGCTGTACACCGCCCTGAGTCCTTCGGGAGAAGGGCGGTATAAAAATTTAAATAAATAAATAAATAAATAAATAAATAAATCGTTTCCTTGACTTTTTTCTTGTTTTTAACATGTTGAAAAAAGCTTTTTTTTGTTATTTTTGACTTTTGTCTCAAGTCTTAGTTCATTTTGAGCCTTAGCTTTCCTCACCTCATCTTTGCAGGCTCAGGGTATTTGCTGATATTCTGCCCTAGTTATGTGCCCCTTTTTCCATTTTTTATACTTGTCCTTATCCAACATTTACATTCCAATCACCCATTTATAGTGTAACGACTTGTTTTAATAGACCATTCACCAATAGAGTATTAAAAAGGTTTAATGTTAAAAAAACTGTCATCATCAAGATTTGTTATCTTATTGATGTGAATCACATAAATTGATGCAGATGTATTATTGTAAATTTAACTATCTTGGTTAGGCTACATTGGATGCAATGGATCTGCCAATTATTGCTGGAAAATATTTGAAGGAAATTTCATTTATAGGTAGCCCTCATTTAGTGAATACTTTACTTAGTGACTGTTTGTAATTACAATAATGACGAAAAAGTAACATTGTGACCAATCCTTGCATTTATGACCTTTGTAGGTCTCTAAAGCAAAGGAAAGCTGAAGTAAGTTCATAGATACGGTTAAGAATTCCTTTATACATTACTAAATGTCAGATCCTACTGTGTTTACTAAATGAGAACCACAAGTAGACTTCATGTATGACCATTTACTCTTGGGACCAGCAACTTAGTCATTAAACAAAGTGGTTACTAAGTGGGAAATTATGTGTGACTGGTTTCCAGCTTGAAATTGATGAAAGCTGGTTGGGTGACTTTGAATAAGTCACGCTCTTACAGCCCACCTCACAGGGCTATTGCTGTAGGGCATGAGTGTCAAAATCGTGGCATCACACTGCCATCACGTTACGTATTGTGATTTTTTTCTCCTTTGCGGAGCTGGGGTGGGCGTGGCCTGTGCATGACTCTCTCTCTCTCCCTCCCTCTTCTCTTACTTCACTATTACTATTACTAGGCAGAGAAGTCACCTCCATTATGCATGTAATTCTATCTTTACTCCCTGATGACCCAGCAGTATCCCACAAGTTAAAAGCATCTGAAGAGAGCTCAGAGAGTGGATAGTATAACAAGTAGTCCTCAACTTACAATCATTCATTTAGTGACCAAAGTTATAATGCACTGAAAAAAGTGACATGATCATTTTTCACTTATGACCATTGCAGGATCCCATGCCAACTAAAAGCACAAGACTACAGTAGCTTTAGTTTGTCCACATAGTGATTTGTTGGAGGAAAGACTAGCATTCCTCAGACTATGATAGTTCAAACAGACACGAGAAAGCATGCAAAGCCTTCGTGCAATCAGTGTAAAAAGTTAATGTACTTTGACTCTCCACTCCAAATCTAAAGAGAGCAAAGCTTAGACTATGGAAAAGCCTAGTAATTCCTAGAATTGCATTTAGCCTTTTCTTTTGAAAGAACTTTCATCAAGGAAGATGGAAGATCCCTGAGGGAGCATATAATGGAGAAACCCATTTAACAACTTCAACATTCCCCTCTAACATGGAATATTTCAGAGGGAGGTAGGTGCTTGAAGTTTTTCACAAATTGCTCCATTAAGGGATGCAGAAATATACACTGCAGAACTTACTGGGGAATAGACTTTCAACAATAACAACCAAAGACTTTAAAGTACATCTTAAGAGGTTATTACTGGGTTATTACTTAAGAGGTTAGTACTTAAGTATTACTTAAGTATTAAGTATTAAGTTAGTACTTAAGTATTACTTAAGTATTACTTAAGAGGTTATTACTTAAGAGGTTAGTACTGGGGGGAAAAAACCTTGAAAATAACCAAATAAAAGGGGCACGGAGAAAACATGCTCCAATTCCTATTGTACAAAACAAGATTGATAGCTCTAAATTTTATCCAAACTGCCAGGCAAGGAGCTACATTATAAAAGTCAGGGAAAAATCTGGGTGATACACTTGAGCATCATTCAGTCAAAAAAAAAAAAAGTCCCTCCTGCCGGCAATGAAAAGTACAGTATCTGAGAAAAGAGACAAAAGCACTGACAATCAGGGTTGCCAGCCATCAAGAGGCAATCAAAGGACTTGTGCACTGATATAATTACCATAGCAATGGGGTACTGGGGTGAAGGAAACATATACAAAACTAATTGCTTCAAACTGAATATATAACGATACCAGGTTGTGTCCATTTTCTTGCAGAAAATACTATATTGGTCATTTTTTGCAGCAACAAGGAAGTCCACGGAGGTTATTTCCCATTCACAAGTATAATGTTGGAAAATTAGAGCATCCATCTGGGTGCTGAGTGACTTCATTAAATAGATAATACATTAACTTCCACGAGAAATGGAATCTATCCAAAGGTGCATGAATAGGAAAAGAGTACCTTTTGTTTGTTGATACACTGAACGAGCTGAACAAAATGTTATGTTGCACAATGCAGCCAATAGTCAACATGGTGTAAATGTGTATGCCAAACAGATGCAGACATACAACCATACTCATACATTGTAACATATTATATGGAAACATGTAGCT
The DNA here is from genome assembly GCF_028640845.1 of Ahaetulla prasina. Lineage (NCBI taxonomy): Eukaryota > Metazoa > Chordata > Lepidosauria > Squamata > Colubridae > Ahaetulla > Ahaetulla prasina. The sequence continues at coordinate 197,596,674 of NC_080540.1, forward strand.
CCAGGGTCCATTCAAGAAAACCATCCCCCCACTCAACATAACAAAATAAGCTAATCTGAAATGTGACTATCCTGAATTTATTGAGCTAGATATTATTTGATGAGTTGCAAAGATCTATTAGCTTCACTTCATTGTCAATTTTGAGGATGACAAAATAATCAAATCCAATTCACATCTGAGAGTCTGATACTTGATCATACTTTCTTTTTGAGAAAAATTTCATACATCAATGCGAAACTGGAAAGGATAAACAATAAATACTGCAAGGCTTGAATTCTATGGCATACCCCATAGCTATCGAAGTTCAGACTCTGTAGTGTAGGATTTCCATCCTTGGAGAGCAACTGCCAGTGGGAACTGAAGTAGTGATCGTGGAGATTATATGCTAAAAATCAAAGATGATATTTAGGAGTATTTCTGAAAAGTCTTTTGTAAAAATAAAAGGGGAGGCATCAATTTTGAGAAATGTTGTTGCCTCATGTTGCACATTAGCTTATAGCAACTGTAATGCTAGAGAAGGGCAATTTAATTCAAGTATGGGTTTTATTTGCAGCAGAGACACTGCTACTAACTAGCATGATTGCCACTCTCATGCAGTGTTTTGACTTTCTCCAAATACTTCTGTGATGAGCAGGAGATCTTCCATCATGTTCTGAACCTCAAGAGACACTGTAGCAGCGGAGAGCAATAACTCCTTTTAATGTGGTCAGCCACATAGGCAGCTGTATTATATTCAGCGATGTTCATCTGCTGCTTGGAGATTTAGGAGGCCTCTGCTAAGAAAACGGAAGCAAGGTCTCATTTATCATCTAGCATATACAGTAGAAAATAGGTCATCTTTTCACAAAGAAATCTGATATTAGCTGTGGCTTGGAAATTCCATTCTAAACAATAACTTTGTTGTGAATTAAAAAAATATGAAAGTATTTATGTTCTCCTTTATCAATAAGGCCGTAAGACACTGCACTAAAATTTTATGTGCAACCTCAACTACCAGTGATTTGAAGGTCTAATGCCAGAAAAAAACTGCTACCTCTTTTAATGCAACAGCTTTTTGGTTGGAGGAATAGAGGCTGATGTTTGCCATACGTTTTTCACTGATTTCAACAAAGCCAGAAGATTAGCAATATTTCTGGCTTATAAGCAAGACAATAGAATACAAGCTATCTACTCAGAATGGGATCTACTGTAACTAAAGATCAAGAGCCTCACACAATCTGATCAGCTGTTCAGGATTTGTTTGACTTTCTTCAGAGATCCCACTGACTGGTCTCCAACCATGGGATCCAGATAAGAGGGTGGATCTTACAGAGTAAACCTGTTGATCAGATGGCAAGTCATCAAAAGTCACTATTTTAGCACTGAGAAGAAATAAGTCTTGTGCAATTATGGTTGCGGTCTTTTTCAGTAGAGATCTGTTCTCTTGCTTGGTTGGGTAAACACCATGCCTTGGCAATGGGAGCCTGCCCCAGATGTTGGATCTGAAAACTTTGAAATTATGTATGAGGTTCTTCTCTGTTGGATCAAATGGCCTAGAGGGATGAAGGGGTAATCTGATATTAGCACAGATCTCAGTGTAGTATCCTTAATAAGGCTGTAAAGGAGTACCAAGTCCAAGGGAGTGTTAACAGACTCAAGTATCTTGTTGAACATTTATGCAACCTATTCTAAAAATCCCATTGTGCATACTATACCAAATAGGTTGGATATCTCTGCGAGCAGGTGTCAATATACAGTACTGATCTTCCATTTTTAAAAGTAATATACTGATATATCTCAGTTGTTACATCTTTAAAAAAATCACAAACATGTCCATACATGTAATTCCAAATAGCAATAGCACTTAGATGTATATACAGCTTTACAGTGCTTTACAGCCTTTAAGCGGTTTACAGAGTCAGCCTATTGCCCCCAACAATTTGGGTCCTCATTTTACCCACCTTGGAAGGATGGAAGACTCAGTTAACCTTGAACCTGGTGGGATTTGAATTGCCAAATTGCAGTCAGCTGGCAGTCAGCAGAAATAGCCTGCAGTACTGCACTCTAACCACTGCGCCATCATGGCTCCTAGTTATATAGTTATAGATTTCTGTCAAACGGTATTTTACTTACTTCTACACACACCCACACCCCTATCTTTTGGAAAATATTTGGAGCCTACAACATTGACTGATTAACATGCTGGCTGATTCAAGGACACATCATTATATGGTAATATTTACAAGCAATTCTCATTTAATTTGTCTCCTTCACTACTGGAGACAAGAATTATAACAGTTGCAGCTAAAGTGTATATATACATGCATTTGTATATAACATGCATTCTAAACTAAAAGTAGTATAATAAGTTTAGAATAGATGTTGGATAGATAATAGGTCTATCAACTCATGTAGTGTGACTATAGCATTATTATTTTTCCTTATTATCTTCTTTACTTTCCCTTTTATTGGTGGTGATATTATTGTTGTTATTATTTTGTTTTAAATGTACACTGGGTCCTTCTGTACCAGAGACAAATTCCTTGTGTGTCTAATCACAATTGGTCAAATAAAGCATTCAATTCAATATTACAAATATAATTATAGCAATAAAGAATGTCTTAATGAGGAAGTGACAAAAAATGCCTTTTGTTTTAATAACAACTATAATCACAGGAAATTCATCTGTTCATCTAGAAACATTGTACCATTTGGGAAATGTCATCAAAATTTTGCCAGTTCATATTTTTATTATTAATTGAAAGCATTAAATGCTTGGCTCCTCCCCCATTACCATTTTCATTTCTAAATGGCAAGACACAGAGACTACAAGGTACTAGTAATGTTTCATTCTCCAGATCTACAACAGGGTACAGATCTTGTTGCTAGCAACAGGTGTAAGAGTAAGCATTACTGATATGGACTACTTCAGACTCAAAGACAAAACAGTACTTTGGAGAATGAATATATCATGTGTCTTCTGTGAGCTGTAGTTCTGTTCTACGTTTGTTCAGTCATCTGCTCTAAAGCACCTTTTTTGCCACTGAATATAAAGTGATTTTTTTTAACCTTAATAACCATTTCCTTTTTTATTTTTTTATCTCCATCCCTAGCAACCCATCTCCCAAACACACAAATAAATGCATAGCTTAATAGCTGCTTTCCTAGAATGGCTCCTTTTACATATGTTCATTGTTCCGGGCATTTTTCTTATCACTTTCTCACCAAACTTAATTATATTGTGTTCAGAGAATTTCAAAGCTTTGAAAATCAAGATTTTACAATTGGAACCAGGATCCAAAGAAGATAAATAAGATAAAATATAGTGGCTGGAACTATTTCTTAAACCTTTATGTTGCTTCAACCATAACAAATTCTATGTACCATACACTCCAATTCAACAAACAGGTTAAAAAAAACAGTAACACAATATAACAGAAACCTATTTTAAGTCTTTCTGTGCTAAGAAATAATCATATCAACTAGGTGAATCATTCCTAGTACAAGGAGGATCCAAACTTTAAAATCAAGTACTAAAGTCTTCCTGGGAAAGCCAAGTTTTAATAACTGATCTAATTTTGCAGGGAAGATTGTTCCATAGAAAGGCAGCAAGAGAAAAGAGCCACCTTCATGATAGTTGATAACAACTCTCATTTAGACTGTGAACCCAAAGGAAATCCTACTTTCCAGATCTTACTAGACAATCAAGTAGTGCTGGCAGCTGTTAGTCCCAAAAGATTTAGTATAAGAATCATTATAAAATAGTAATGAGAAAGACAAGGGATTTCCCCCCTCCAAACTGAGCTGCATGTTATTAAGTTGGAGTCAACTCTTAATGACCATATAGATAGATCTTTTCCATAGTATTCTTCACTTCAATAAAATAACAGACAAGATCATTACCTTTTTCAATTTGGGGAGTTTGGGGAGATTTGAGACAGATTTGAGTCCAACATTTATTAAGCTGAGACGCTCCAAGTTCACAAACTCTTCTGTGAGTCCCTCAATTTCACCATCATTTGATCTGCAGTTATCAAGAACAAGCTCTTTGATCTGAAACACATACACACAATGAAGTTATTATATCTTTTGTTGTAGTTTTATAATTCTCAATATCAAGAATTCTATGGATGATTCATAATCAATTAAAACATTATAAACAGTAAAACAATGGAATGCAAAGCAACATATAAAGCAATGTAATAGATGTGAGCAAACCAAGAGCACCAAAATGGCAATAAATAATAAAGAGGATGTCTTAGCTACGGAAGTCAGCTGAGTGACTTTGGGCCAGTCACTCTCTCTCAGCCCAACCTACCTCACAAGGTTATTGTTGTGGGGAAAGTATGAGAAGTGTGTTGAATATGTCTGATACATGTAAAAATAATAAAGGCGGATACAAATAAAATTTAAAAATACCATAATGAAGCAACACACAAACTTCACTGTTCCACAGCCAGGACACCATTACAAATAGGTTTTTTGTTTTGTTTTTGCAATCATCCAACTTTACTAGATGGATGCACCCTGAGGAGGTCATTGGGTGAAGGTGTTCGAATTCTGATAAGTAAATACAGGACATGTTCTTTCGGATATGCTGCCCCAACACTATCTAGATCAGTGGTAGTCAACCTAGTCCCTACCACCCACTAGTGGGCGTTCCAGCTTTCATGGTGGGCGGTAGGGGTTTTGTCAAATTGTCAAATTATAAATTTTATAAAGTAAAGTTACTTCCCTACTTTATAAATCACCATGACTGTGGAACTGGTGGGCGGTTAGAAAATTTTACTACTAACAGAGATACAAAAGTGGACGGTAGTATAAAAAGGTTGACTACCCCGATCTAGATCTTTAGGTATATTAACACCAGCACTTTCAATTAGACCTGAAAGGACAGTATAGATGGCAAAGTAACAGTATAATGTAATTGTGTAAGTCAATTAATAGTCTACTGTATCTTGTTTTTAATTAAATGAAGCTTTCACATTGTTTTCAAAGGCAGCTCCCAGTATAGCATGTTATACTAGAGCATGAATAAGCCCAATTGGGCTTTTGAACGCACGGCAATAAGACCAAGCACATATTTCAAGGTTCAAAAAAATATAAGACAGTGTCTTATTTTCAGGAAAACACGGTATCAACCAAAGATGATTAAAAAGTGCTGTGAGCATCCCTTGAGCCTCTAGTGAAAATGATGGGTCCAAATGTTTCTCCTATTTCTTAGAGCAGAACTGACAATCTACAACCCTTAAGCTTCCCTTTTTAGCTCCTGGAGCTGTCTTGAGTATAACTGCTAAAACCTCATCTTTGACAAGAAAAACAGACAATAAGCCCTAAAATTACTGAATTACTTATGCAAGCAGTGGGCATGTGAAGCTCCCTTGTGCTTGTGGCAGATGCGGATGCAAAACCACCCCCTTTCTCTCCCCCCGCCCCCCCCCCACTGCTGCTGCCAGTTCTAGGAGCTGGAGAGGTTGGGGAGCACTGATTTAAATCGAACACATTAACGAATAATATGCTCAATCATATCATACTAGTATTACCGTACTTTGCCACTTCTACTATCAGTCCAAGCTCAATTCATGGTGTTGATATTAACATATAAAGAACTGAATGCTTAAAACAGTTTATCTGAAAGGGCGTCTCCTATTTTGCCTACCAGGAGAGAGAGAGGCTCAAAAATCTTCCACATGACCCAGAAAAATGTAAATCGGTCCCACCCATCAGTATAGCCCTGAAGCTTCTCCCAAATATTAAATATGATCCTTAGCCACCAAAACTTTTCCCTCCTTAATAGGAAAACAAAATAAGATGAACACCATTTAATTGGACAACTATTCACAGTGAGGATTTTAAATGTCCTAATGACACAGAGCTTTGGAGCTAGAGCAGCAGGTAAATAAAACCGATGATTACATATTTAATTATCTAAAGCAGTTTCTTTCTTTGAGATCATATCTCAATATGAGATGTGCAACAAAGATAAGCAATAGACATTATAAGAATAATTTGCAACAGGCTCTAACAGTCCATTTTGACTCCTGCCTAAAAAGATGGCTAAGGACATTCCTTCATTGGTTTGGTTAGCATGGTGATGTGGAACCTGTGGGCATTTTAGATTTAACATCAGTATTATAGTAAGACACTAACTTCTATAAAAGTCTGCATAAGCTATATTACAATATGTTTGTGTTATATAAAACATATAAGACAGTTTGTGTTGATGACTGAAGAGCAATGAAGGCTTTGGCAATTATGCTTATAAATTCAGCGAATCAAAACATTACTTTTCATTCAATGGAAAAAGTCCCTGAAAGCTAAGACTGAATAGCCTTTGCCTCTTACTAAAGGGAGTAGACCTTGAAGACAGATCAGCAGGAACCAATTTTGTTGTATACATGATGTGCAATGACAATAAAGGCTATACTATACTATAAAACGTAGTGGAAAGAAAAAGCATGAGACAAGAATAGTAAGTCCTGTGAAAAAAGAACTTAAAAGTACTGATATCAGAACACTTGTAGTTCTGATTATAGTTTTGGGATAATGCTTATTCCCAAATATGGTTTGGGGATAAGCATTATCCTGCCAAAATAAGCAGAGACAAAATCTTCAGGAAAAGACAAAAGAACCGAGTGTGTTAGCAATAAGGAAATCTTTGTGCCTACACTACTGTTACTTTAAGAAAACAATCTGGTCTAACAAAAACCTTGTAAAATAAGCCAAGATGTAGATTTGATTAGAATTTGTTTGTGAAAGTTAGAAATTTGATGAAGATAATGAAGGATGGAAATCTGACTTTAGGCAGAATTTGAAGCTTTTCCAATCAGCATAGTTCTTCCACTCTCTGTCCCACTCCAACAACTATGTAATAGTGTCTGATTACTAAAATTAGATTTAGGAGGGGGTCTTTCCGGCCGCCTTGAAAGAGGCGGTGGTGAGACCTCTCCTCAAGAAGCCTTCCCTGGACCCATCTGTATTAGGTAATTATCGTCCGGTCTCCAGTGAGTATGGTGGCATGTCAATTACCCCGGTACCTGGATGAAACTGTCTATCTAGACCCGTTCCAGTCCGGCTTCCGGCCCGGTTACAGCACTGAGACGGCTTTGGTCGTGTTGGTTGATGATCTCTGGAGGGCCAGGGATAGGGGTTATTCCTCTGCCTTGGTCCTATTAGACCTCTCAGCGGCTTTTGATACCATCGACCATGGTATCTTGCTGCACCGGTTGGAGAGTTTGGGAGTGGGAGGCACCGTTTATCGGTGGTTCTCCTCCTATCTCTCTGATTGGTCGCAGACGGTGTTGACGGGAGGGCAGAGGTCGACCCCGAGGCGCCTCACTTGTGGGGTGCCGCAGGGGTCGATTCTCTCACCCCTCCTGTTCAACATCTATATGAAGCCACTAGGTGAGATCATCAGTGGTTTCGGTGTGAGGTACCAACTGTACGCTGATGACACTCAGCTGTACTTTTCCACACCGTGCCACCCCAACGAAGCTATCGAAGTGCTGTCCAGGTGTCTGGAGGCCGTACGGGTCTGGATGGGGAGAAACAGGCTCAAGCTCAATCCCTCCAAGACAGAGTGGCTGTGGATGCCGGCACCCCGGTACAGTCAGCCGCAGCCGTGACTGACTGTTGGGGGCAAGTCATTGGCCCCAATGGAGAGGGTGCGCAACTTGGGCGTTCTCCTGGATGGACGGCTGTCTTTTGAAGACCATTTGACGGCCGTCTCCAGGAAAGCTTTTTACCAGGTTCGCCTGGTTCGCCAGTTGCGCCCCTTTCTAGACTGGGATGCCCTATGCACGGTCACTCATGCTCTCGTGACATCTCGTCTGGATTACTGCAATGCTCTCTACATGGGGCTCCCCTTGAAGAGCACCCGGAGGCTCCAGTTGGTCCAGAAGCGGCTGCGCGGGTGATAGAGGGAGCCCCTCGTGGCTCCCATGTGACACCTCTCCTGCGCAGACTGCACTGGCTACCTGTGGCCTTTCGGGTGCACTTCAAGGTTTTGGTAACTATCTTCAAAGCGTTCCATGGCATAGGGCCGGGTTACTTACGGGACCGTCTGCTGCCACCGATTGCCTCCACCAACCCGTGCGCTCTCACAGGGAGGGACTCCTCAGGGTGTCATCAGCCAGGCAGTGCCGGCTGGCGACACCCAGGGGAAGGGCCTTTTCTGTGGGGGCTCCCACCCTCTGGAACGAACTTCCCCCAGGACTTCGCCAACTTCCTGACCTTTGAACCTTTCGCCGCGAGCTTAAGACACATTTATTTATCTGCGCAGGACTGGACTAGAATTTCAAATTTTAAATTTGGTTTTAACGGAGTTTTATTATCTTATTGTAGTTTTAATATTCGGCCTTATTTAATAAGTTTTTTAAATTGGTGTTTTATTTTGTATTTATATGTATTTTTTATTAGGCTGTAAACCGCCCTGAGTCCCTTGGGAGACAGGGCGGTATAAAAATGTGATTAAATAAATAAATAAAATAAAATAAATAAATTTAATTTTTTACAATTCTGTCTCTGTGCTTGTTCATATTTCCATTTTCAACAAACATAATTTAAGTTGGGGTTTCTCTTCATGGAAAAAAATCTGTCTCGGCTGACCCTCTATTAATTATTCATTTATTTATCAGTGTATCTGCCCTGCAAACATATTATTCGTCTTTGACTAGTTTGGGAATTTTGCACTAGCATACCTACCTAGTCTGAATTAGATAATAATATGCCCTTCTATAAGCAAATCATTTCAATTAGGCTTGCAGAGCATGAAAATTAATTGGCTCTACCTGCCTCAAATGTATAAAATTCTATTTGCATGAACCTGTGACATCCCTCAGTATATTTTTGGGAACTGTATGCAAAATGATAGAACTTCATTTTGCAGCTGAGTTTACTGCTGGCTCTCATGTATGTAAACACCGTCCTCCCACACAAACACAAACTAATGATAATTAATGTAGATTCCACAAGTCTAAGTTCTACTCTAATATTTTCCGTGTGCCATGATCATTCATTCAAACACATTTTTCCCAAAATAGTTAAGCCTGGTGTAGAACTAGGCTTTCAAATACAGTGTAGTTAGTTGAGAAATTTAAACACTCTATATGGATTATGCTTTGGATTTCAAAACTAGAATGGATTAAAAAAAGGCATAATTATTGGGTTACAATTTTACACCAACTTATAATTACACATTAAGATTACAGTACAATCACATCTCTATATTTGGAAACATCTCTCATTCATCCAATGTATTATACTTTATATACTGAATAATTTTAGACCTTCTGCTTATTACATAAAACTTAAAAAAGTTCAAAGTAAGGAATGTGTAAAAGCTGTTCTTTTTGGCATAGATATAAAATTTATTTCTAGCAACATAAAAATCAGTTCTGTCCAGCAGGCCACTTTCTTTTTATTACGAAGGAGACTGCACTTGAAGTTAAAAGAGGACATGCAGAAGCCCAAATTACTAATATGCATATTTATTCATTTATGCACTATCTCATGAGCCACTCATCTCTATGCAGCGTAAACCACTAAAATAATTATCATTAACAAACATTAAAACTTTAAAAATCTATAAAACGGTTAAACATTTTTCTGGAATACAAAGTAGACATCTAAAAAAATTACATAATAAGATATGAGATAATACGGAAATTAAGAATATATTGGAGATACTTATTCCAGGAAGTTCTTAATAAAGCAGTCTAGCCCACAACTTTATTATCAAAGTAGAAGCATCAATTTCATATCCATGAATAACCTTCCCCATTTTTGGCGAGCAATGACAATTTGGTTAGGTAATTCTACGTAATCCTTAACCAATAGTCAACTTCTGCAGCCACACGGCTTAAATGTGAAAATCACCAAACATCTTCCCATTAAAAGAAGGCATACTAAGCATTGTCTCTGCTCATACCAAATTTGGTCCAGCCCCAATGCTGGTCTCTGCATAGATAATTCTGCAGTAAATTCATAAGAAAAAAAATGGAACAACAAAAGTTGTCCAAAATTTGTTTGCTATCTTTTGCTACCATTATTTTATATATAAATTGTTTTATTGTTTACATATAATGCAGCACTGACTGCCTTTCAACTGTTATCATTATATACTTACTGTTTATTTTAGCAGATAAGAACAGCCAATTCATGTTTCTTTTTCTAGTCAAGTAATTTTATGAAATTAAAGCAAGACTGCCTGCATGTTCCGAGTAAAGTTTCAAAGCATATCAAACAGAGGCCAAATTCAGTGCTAAGGAAGCAATTAATACAACTACACATTTTTCAAACTGTTAAATCAGCACAGATTATACAGTAGATTCCCATAATCAGTTTCCAAACAAGGTATTTTCAAAGTTTGCAATATGATAATGCATTTTGAACTAACTATTATTGTTAGGTTCGGGAAGTAACGAGGCTGGAGACCAGGGTAGTGATAACAGCTCTTTAATATAGGGTGAACCCAGCAACCTGGCTGGGGAAAAACCTCTCCTTATATACATTTTACCAGGCGGCTTCAACCAATCAACAACGTGCTTGTTTCCCGCCAAAACCATTTAAACCAATTAAAGATACATAACACTCCTCCCCTCCCAGAAAACACTTTACCACAATTTACATATTATTTACATGTTATTTTTCGACGTAGTCGCGCAAATAACCTGGGCGTCTCCTGATTCTTTCAGTCTTTGGTGGTGTTTTGAGCTGGTCGGAGGGGCTTTTTGCTCCTCCCAGCTCTATTACTGGGCTATCCGGCCCTGGATTACTGGCAGACTCTTTTTCTTGGCCATCCGGCCTTGGATTACTTTTTGAGTTTTCCCTGCAGTTTCCATCAGGAACCTGATAGCGTCGCTGGACCTCCGGGACATCAGCTAAGTCTTGCGCCTCCCCCGGGTTATGGTCAGCTGTGGGTTCAAATAAGGAGTGGTCATTATCTGTCTCATTTAGCTCGGGTTGTTCAGCTATTCGTTTCCTTATCTGGTCAATGTGTCGTCTCCATACTCGGTTGTCTTGTAACTCTACCAAGTATGATTTTGGGCCAGTTGCTTTTATGATTTGCCCTGCTAGCCAGCCTGGGCCGTCCCCATAGTTACGGGCCCACACTTGGTCGCCTATACCCATTCCTCTCGTTTTTACTAGTTCCCCTTTGTAACCCTCTGGTGTGTAATGGGGATTCAGACGGTCTAGTGGGCACCGGAGCTTCCGTCCCATCAACAATTCGGCTGGGCTTCTGCCTGTAGCAGTGCTGGGGGTTCTATGCTGAACGGCCAGAAAGAAATCTATCTTGGTTTGCCAGTCCCCTGGCTTGAGCCGGGACAATGCCTCCTTAGCGCTCCGGACGGAACGCTCTGCAAGGCCATTCGACGCAGGGTGGAAAGGCGCAGAGAGGGCATGTCGGATGCCCTCATCTGCCAAGTATTCCTCAAACTGGGCTGCCGTGAATTGCGGGCCGTTGTCGGATACCAGTGTGTCAGGTAACCCGTGGGTTGCGAATATGTGGCGCAGGGCTGCGATTACTGCCTCGGCTGTCATGGATTTCATGAGTATGATCTCCATCCATTTAGAGAAGGCGTCGACAACCACTAGGAAGGTTTGGCCGTGGAATGGGCCGGCAAAATCAATGTGGATTCTTGACCAGGGCCCTTGGGGCTTTTCCCATTCCCTGACTGGGGCCGTTGGGGGTAGGGGTCTAGACTCTTGGCAAGCCTGGCATTTCCCTACCCTCTCAGCAATTTCTGAGTCCATAAGTGGCCACCATACATAGCTTCTTGCTAGCCCCTTCATCCTTACGATCCCTGGGTGCCCCTCGTGGAGGAGATCCAATACCCTTTCCCTCAATTTCTCCGGGATTACCACTCGATCTCCCCATAGTAGGCATCCCCCTTGAGCCGAGAGTTCATCACGTTTTTTTACAAAGTCCTTAAACCATTCGCCCGGCGCAGCGGGCCACCCTCTTTGCACCCAACCGAGTACAGTCCTTAACACAATGTCCCGGTATGATGCCCGAGCCACTTCCTTCGATGTGACTTGGCCAGAGTCCAAAGAGTCAATTAGAAGGATGGGCGTCCCCGGGGTGGGGTCTTCGATCGCCCCTGGTAATGGGCATCTGCTTAATGCGTCTGCATGCCCCACTTCTTTTCCCGGTCGGTGCTGCAGCTTGTACGAATAAGCGGCTAAGAAAATAGTCCATCGAGTCAATCGTGGTGAAAGTGCCACAGGCGTTGGGCGGTCGCCAGCCAGGAGTCCTAACAGTGGTCTGTGGTCAGTCACAATTTCAAAGTCTCGCCCAAACAGATATTCGTGGAACTTTTTTACCCCTGACACAATTGCTAGCGCTTCCTTATCTAACTGGCTATAGTTCCTCTCTGTGGAGGACATCGTTCTGGAGTAAAAGGCTATCGGGGCTTCTGTGCCGTTTGGGAGTCTGTGGCTGAGCACTGCCCCCACCCCGTAAGGAGATGCATCGCAAACCAACAATAAGGGCAATGCGCTATGGTACTGGATGAGCAGGCTGTCGCTCGAGAGCAGGTTTTTTACTGCTTCGAAAGCCCTACTCTCCGCCTTTCCCCAAGACCAGACAGTATTTTTCCCTAGAAGTTTATGCAGCGGTTCAGCAATGGTCGCTTTGCCTTTTAAAAAAACCGCGTAAAAATTCACTAGCCCCAGGAATGCCTGTAGCTCAGCTTTGTTCTTGGGCGCTGGAGCCTTTCGGATTGCCTTGACCTTGCTCTCAGTGGGGTGAATTCCTTTCTTGTCTATGCGGTAGCCCAAGAATTCGACAGATTCGACCCCTATCTGGCATTTGTTTGCTTTAACCTTTAGTCCGGCTGACCGGAAAATGCCCAGAACTTTTCTCAACCGCTCCCCCAATTCCTCTACGCTTTCTGCAGATATCAATACATCATCAAAGTAGGGAACTACCCCTGGGAGCCCTTGCAGAAGTCGTTCCATTAAGTTTTGGAACAGCCCCGGTGCCACACTCACCCCGAATTGCAATCGGGTACATTTGAATGCACCCCTGTGAGTTACAATTGTTTGGGCTTCAGCTGTGTTGGCGTCTACGGGCAGTTGTTGGTAGGCTTGAGCCAAGTCTAACTTTGCAAAGACTTGCCCTTGCCCCAAAGAGTGCAGTAGGTGTTGCACCACTGGTACCGGGTAAGCGCTTTTCTGTAAGGCTTTGTTTAGCGTCGCCTTGTAGTCAGCGCAGATTCTAATGGACCCGTCTGGTTTTATTGGGGTGACGATCGGCGTCTCCCACTTTGCGTGGTCGACTGGCACCAAAATCCCCTGATTAATGAGCTTATCTAGCTCCTTGTCAATTTTCGGTTTAAGGGCAAAAGGGACTCTCCTTGCCTTTAACCTAATGGGAGCTACCTGGGGGTCTAAGTTGAAGGAAATAGGGGTCCCCTTATACTTGCCCAGGCAGTCCTTGAAGACATCTTCGAACTCAGTTATGAGTATGTCTTTCAGGTTACAGTCACTTTTGTAGATGCCAGTCACTCCCATGCCTAGTGCACGAAACCAGTCTAGTCCTAGCAAACTAGGCAGGGTTCCTTCGACGATCGTGATGGGTAGGGTCTTCCTGTGTTGTCCGTACTCGACTCGGACGGAGGTGGTCCCTCGAACAGGGATGCGATTCCCTTGATAGTCGTGGACGCGTAGCCGTTGTGTTTGCAAATGGCGCTTCGCGACTGATGGCAACGACTTTGCCAAAGTGTCCCAGGACATGATGGTGATTGCCGACCCGGTGTCCACTTCGAGTCGGCACCGTACTCCTTCTATTTTGGGCTTGGTGAAGATCTTTTTCTCCACCCGGGTCGAGGCGCGGCCTATCACCACAGTCGTTTGGTTCGAATTCGCGCTCTTTTTGTTTGAGCCAATCGCGGGTCGCCTTGCCGATCCCGCGCTCTGATTGGCCGATTTGAATTTTCGGCGGGAAGGTTGGGGAGCTCGACAGACTTGAGCTAGGTGCCCTTTCTTCTCACATCGCCGACATGTTGCGTCCTTGAACTTGCAGCGTTGGCGCTGGTGTTGACCCCCGCAACTTCCGCATTCGTCCTTGTCCTCTTGGCCCCGTTTCTCGGTTCGACAAACCCCCTCCTCATCCTCCCCGTCAGATTCGGTTTGGATCTCTTCTTGGTGGACCGGGGTTGACTTCGTGCTCGCCTTTGGGGTGAGAGGCTTTTGCAGGGTCTCTGCCGCTTGGGTGGACATTTCATGCGCTCGGGCTTCGTCCAGGGCGTTTGCCAGCGTCAGATTGCTTTTCGATAGCAGTCGCCTCCGCAAACGCATGTCACTGACCCCCCTGATGAGTTCCTCCAGCAACGCCTCGTCCAGGTCTCGGTATCCACAGTCTTTGGAGGCTTTCCTCAGGGCGGCCACGTAGTCGCCAATGGATTCCCCCTCTAGCTGTCGGCGCTCTCCAAATTCAAAACGCCGCACGTATTTGGACGGCGTTGGCGCGAAGTGGTTTTTTAGCAGGGTTTGCAGAGTTTGCCACGATACCGATGGTAGCGGCGTTGGCTCTGCCAGGGCTTCCGCGATATCGATGACCTCAGGACCGCAGTGGCTCAAGAAGTATGCCCTTTTGCGGTTGTCTGGAACTCCTTGCAGTTCATTGGCTTCTAGAAAGCTTTCAAAACGGGTCATATACGTTCCCCATTTCTCTCTAGCTGGGTCAAACGGTGCGGGCGGAGTGTAACTGGCCATCTCCGCGTTTCTGTCCTGTGTTTGCTGGGTTCGATTCTTCTGTGCTTCAGCTCGGTTCTGGTGCTCCTTAACCTCGAGATCCCATCCTCGTCGCCAATGTTAGGTTCGGGAAGTAACGAGGCTGGAGACCAAGGTAGTGATAACAGCTCTTTAATATAGGGTGAACCCAGCAACTTGGCTGGGGAAAAACCTCTCCTTATATACATTTTACCAGGCGGCTTCAACCAATCAACAACGTGCTTGTTTCCCGCCAAAACCATTTAAACCAATTAAAGATACATAACAATTATAAAATTATCGGTGTAAGAAAGGAAGGAACAGTTTACCCTTTACTAGACACTATATAAATACCTACTGATCTTTATAATCAAATTCTACAAAGTTTTTAAATACACGTGACAGTCATATGAATTGTAGATGTTTTTTCTATATTTACAAATGTTTATATAAACATTAACAAAATATTATTTGTACCACTTTAAGAATATTGCACCACACTTTAAAATAATTTGGCAAATTATCTAAATAGAAATACTCATATTTAAAAAGCCATCTGCTTTTTTAAGGGCCCTAGATGGAATACGGTAGTGACTGAATTATTAAGAAAACCCTTAGCTACGTTTAGTTTAATAGATATATATATATTTCAGTTTAATTTTGTACAATTCAAGATGGTACAGATAGTGTTCCCTCTTCCTATTATGTTTCAGAGTTAAAAAAAGTTATCATGGTTAAATTAACCACAGGCAAATATATTATGTTAAAAAATTCATCTCTTCAAAGTGTCTATATGTGAAGCAAAAAAATGAAGATCAAAGGTGACTTTGAAGAATCTTATTTCATTCCAAGTTTAAAAGAGAATAATCCCTCTCTACAGGCTCTTTTGAGCAGACTTGAAGCTACCTTGGGCTGACAGATGCATAAGAATGGAGTAACAGACAGGTCAATTTTAAGATACTTGCCAGAAATGGCCTCTAACTTTAGCTGGAGAAGCCAAAACCCAGCAGATATAAACTTAAAAGTACTGTATAGGATACAAGTATGTACCTTGTTTATTTTCTGGGATACCATGCTGGTTTTCTGGGATACCATGCTGGCTCTGCACTACATCCTACAACATCTTGAGTCTCCAAAGACCTATGCAAGGGTCCTTTTTGTAGACTTTAGTTCAGCATTCAATACCATCATTCCAGACATTCTTCTAACTAAGCTAAACCAGCTACAGGTACTGGAACAGACTTGTA
Organism: Ahaetulla prasina; assembly: GCF_028640845.1. Classification (NCBI taxonomy): domain Eukaryota; kingdom Metazoa; phylum Chordata; class Lepidosauria; order Squamata; family Colubridae; genus Ahaetulla; species Ahaetulla prasina. The sequence continues at coordinate 197,612,615 of NC_080540.1, forward strand.
AGTGGATCACAAGCTTCCTAACAAACAGGAAGCAGCAGGTGAAGCTAAGCAAGATCACATCAAATACCTGTACAATTAGCACAGGGGCCCCCCAAGGCTGTGTGCTCTCACCACTTCTCTTCTCTCTGCATACCAATGACTGCATCTCCAATGATCCATTTGTTAAGCTACTGAAGTTCGCAGATGACACAACAGTGATTGGTCTCATTCGAGACAATGACGAATCCGCATATAGACGAGAGGTCGAACGACTAGCCTTGTGGTGCAACCAAAACAATCTGGAACTGAACACACTCAAAACCGTAGAAATGGTGGTAGACTTTAGGAAAAACCCTTCCATACTTCCACCTCTCACAATACTTGACAACACAGTATCAACAGTAGAAACCTTCAAATTTCTGGGTTCTATCATATCGCAAGATCTCAAATGGACAGCTAACATCAAAAACATCATTAAAAAAGGACAACTAAGAATGTTCTTTCTGCGCCAACTCAGTAAGCTCAAACTGCCCAAGGAGCTGCTGATCCAATTCTACAGAGGAATTATTGAGTCTGTCATTTGCACCTCTATAACTGTCTGGTTCGGTTCTGCAACCCAACAAGAAAAACACAGACTTCAGAGGATAATTAGAACTGCAGAAGAAATAATTGCTACCAACTTGCCTTCCATTGAGGACCTGTATACTGCACGAATCAAGAAGAGGGCCGTGAAAATATTTGCAGATCCCTCGCATCCTGGACATAAACTGTTTCAACTCCTACCCTCAAAACGACGCTATAGAGCACTGCACACCAGAACAACTAGACACAAGAACAGTTTTTTCCCGAAGGCCATCACTCTGCTAAACAAATAATTCCCTCAACACTGTCAGACTATTTACTGAATCTGCACTACTATTAATCGTTTCATAGTTCCCATCACCAATCTCTTTCCACTTATGACTGTATGACTATAACTTGTTGCTGGCAATCCTTATGATTTATATTGATATATTGATCATCAATTGTGTTGTAAATGTTGTACCTTGATGAACGTATCTTTTCTTTTATGTACACTGAGAGCATATGCACCAAGACAAATTCCTTGTGTGTCCAATCACACTTGGCCAATAAAATTCTATTCTATTCTATTCATTTTGTTAATATTTTTAGGCAGACAAATATTTTATTAGGATACCAGCTATGAGACACATCGACAACTTTTAGTTCCTGCCTTAAAATAAACAAGTGAAATGTTTCTGGCATCAGAGTACAGATGAAGACTGTTGAAAAATATAAAGGATTAAAAAAAAGCAGCAACAGCATGGCTTAAAGTTCAGATATGTCAGAAAACCACAGGCTTTTTAAAAAACAGAAAAACCTTTGATTTACCTTTCAACAAGGTATGATAGGATATTTATATTCAATAGGGATCTTTATTTTAAAATAATTTAACTAGACTTCAGAGTACGAAAATACTTTTCTGGTCCAATGGTCCTAGTAAGATACCCATTAATGACTTTAATATCGCCTCCTTTATTGCTTTTTCAAAATTAGGCTGCAAAACATTTTGTTTTCTTTTGCACTAACAAAAGCCCTTCGAGGCCACCTTGAGTGTGTCGCCACTGGAAACGCACCATGCCAAATCTTTCAAATTCTGCCACGGAGGCTTATCAGAACTTAGAAGTGGCCGAAAAGCACCTTCCCTTTAACGGGACGGGTTAAAGAGAGAAGTTTTTGGCGGGAACACGGTTTGGTGGGGAGAGGGGAATAACGAGGGAGGGCGCGCGCGCGGCCGGCTCTCTGCAGCTTGCGGCCCGTTTAAAGGGGAGGGCGCATGGCAGGAGCGAAGGCCCGAGCGCGCGCGCACAGACACGGCCAGAGGCAAACGGACGCGACGCCGAGAAGGAGCGCGCGCCCCTTCTTCCACGCGACGGTTGCCCGTTTAAGAGGGGGAGAAACGCGCGCCGCGGGCGGCAGACGAAGCAGTCGCTCCGCGTACGCGGGGCACCTTTCGCTCCTCCGCAGCGGCAGCCCACGCTCGCGGGGACCGACGCAGCAGCAGAAACATGGCGGCCACGGAATCCCTTCTCGAGTCCGTCAGACGGTCGTTTTTGCTCCCGCAGCCGCAACTTGCGCCGCTCCCTGGCAGCGGCCGCCCTCAGTTGCTCTTTCTAGCCCCCCCTCCCTCCGTCCCTCCCTCCGCGCTTTAAATTTAAAAAACCATCCCGCTTTCCCCGGGTCGGTTTGCGCGTGTACAGATGGCGAGAGAACAAGCTGTGTTGAAAAGGGAGGACGTCCCCGGCTGTTTCCCCTTTTCCCGCCCAGGCTGGCTTACATCCGACGGAGTCAGGTTTCGTAACTCCAAGTGGATCCGTTTCTTCATGTCCATGACGGCGACGGGACGAACGGGACGGGCCCGAGTTCAGGCCCTGCGCTTACTGTGCCGAGTCAACTCGCAGGGAAGCGGCGGAGGGGGAGTTGCAGGCAGGAGGAGGGCGGGAGCGCTCGGCGCCTCCTTCGCTGCGACTGCAGTTAAATTGGCAACGGGGCCCTTGGCTGGAGTGAGCCGAAGCAAAGCGACGGAGTGGCCGCCAGGAGGCGCAGCGGAGGCGTAGAAGAGGCTGCCCGGAACTTCCTCGTCCAAACCACACCCTTCTCTCCTTGCTGACAGTAGCGTCGCCCCAGCCACTGCGGTCTTTCTCCTGTGGCGCCGTATTTCTACAAGCAGTGGTTCTTTAAACCCTTTTCCGATTAATATTCCCCCTCCTCGCAGGAGATTTATAGAAGTTTTCCCATCCCAAGTTTCTTTTGACCAAGCATAACGGAAGAGTTAGGCTCTCAAAAGGTCCGTAATACGAGCCCAAAATGCAACAAATAACGCCAAATGTATACAGGAGTGCTGTTCCTTTCCTACGTGGGAAATAAGGAAGGAGTTTACCTCGGACGTTCCTCTGAATGTGCTATGTTTAATCTTCGACATACGAGCCCTATTCGTGGATGAAGTGCAGAGGCTGATTTTATACATTGCACAAAGTTCTACGAATAGCCCCAATTATAGTTTGTTGGATTAAAAAATAAGAAGCCTAAACACATCAGAATGTAGCCTAAAAAATGGAAATCTGTTATTCAGAGTAGTTGGCATTGATACATTCTTAAAAATCTAGTGACTAGTCCAAGAATGTTTCTCTCCTTTCATAAGTTTTGTATTGGCCATTGCTTTACTCTTGCAAATCCTCATTTGTTTTCCCATAGCTTGGATCTTCTTTTTTCCTCTCAAGTACAGAGATAAATGGTAGTTACCAATAATATTATGAGTACTAGATTCATTCAATTATTAAAGCAGGAGAAAAGAGATGGGGGACTGGCCCTATAAGTTTACTGAGATTCGACAGCATAGCTTCCTACCATTCTGAGATAGGATCCAGCTGGAAATTATACCAGGCATCATAAATTAAAAATAAATCCCCTCTATTATATTCATATTTCATGTACTGCACAATTTGAAATTATTCCCATTATCTTCATTAAAAGACAGGCATTCGGCAGAACTTGTCATTTTAAATCTGACCAATCTGAGCAACTTCATAATAGTAATTTTTTATTTATTATTCACCTGTTGATTGATGAGTACAAGTGGTTTTCTGTCATACTTGGTAGTCTTGTTATGCCTTCTGGGTTTCTGGAATTTAGAAATAACTGATGGGTAACCGAAGGATGTTTATTTTTAATCTCTTACTAATTAGGTAATGTTTATAACTAGACTGCTCATACCTTAAATATTTTGATTGCATAGACATGAACGGGCATTCTAACCACTCATTCAGAGTTTGGGTGGTGTGCAAATTTAATAATTAAGTGAGCATTGTGATCTTATGGTATTAATGCAATGATGCAAGGTTCATTGAAATACCATATTTTCTTCTTTTACCAGATCATTTAAAATGTGCATGTTATTTGTTAATAGCAGTGTAACATACACAAATCAGTTAATGCTGTTTTCCTCAACATGGAGAACACTGATGCTTTTAGGCAGTTATACAGTATAGTAAGCCATAAACTAATAATCATGTTTTATACTTATCGGTTGTGTGAACCTGGCCAATGTAGTACTGTAGGTTTATTAATCAGTGAATAATATTAACCCAGAAAATAGAATTGAATAAATCATAATTCAATTAACAATTATGACTCCAGGCATATGTCTTCCTAGTGAATGTCTGACAAGAAAAAGACCCAGACCCAAAAGATAGTCCAACAACTGTACTAAAAGTCAAAAGCCAGTTTGAACATTACTTATGGAAGGACAATAGCCAAGGGCATGTGTGTGGCAAGTTGTTTCAAAAAACAAGGCTACCACAATGATAGCCGACTTCAGAATGCTGACCATCCCCTTCCTCAATGATTATACAGGGCAGGCAGATGATATTTGGGGACATGATTCCTAAGAATGTACCTTGGATGAAATAATGAAATAGCAGAAAATATATCATCAACAGAATTTTTCATCCTTGAAAACCAGCTAATTTATCTTTTGGGCTTTTCTGTTGCTTATCATTTTTGAAACAAGCTACTACTTGTTAAATGTTTACTTTACAAATTCTACTTTCAGGATGAATATAGATCAAATGTGTCTCCACAGATTTGCAAATTGTGTTCAGACTTACATTTTTAAAAAGCCCTGTACTATATAAAGTGTAGTATTAATCACACAACTTTGAGTATTTACAGTACTCCATTTATATGATATCATAATACTTCTATTTCAACAGCAGGTGATGCTCATGTTATATAATTATATGTTTGTGTTATAAAAGAAATGGCTGAATGGCAAATGGTTCATTTTGACTAGCTTGTACCAGTTATATTTTATTAATAATTAAAATAAATTATTTACATGGCCACTAATAATTTCTTAAGAAAAAATTTATGTCAGGGTTCCAAGTAACACCCCCAACGAAAGAAAACGCCGAGGCTGAAAGTTCCTCAATGTTCCACTTTATTAGAGATGTCATATTGGCACATCTAGGAAAACCTGAATCTGAAAACTTCTGGGTTTTCCCCACCCAAAAGAAAATCAAAGTCCCTTCCCCTGTACCCACATCTTCACCACATGGTCCAATCAATCCACCGTCCCAACTGGAGATGCCTCCCAGTCACGCCACTCCAGGTGCAGGCTGAACGTCTTTGACTCCCAGAGAAAAGAACGTTATTATTGGCTAAATATATCTACAACTCCATGCAATTCCCCGCCTAGTTTCCTACAGCACTAAATGTGGCAGCCCTGAAGATTCAAAGAAAAAGATAGCCTTCAGGGCTGACAACTTATTTATTTAAAATATTTGAATGGTGAGATGGCTAGTAACAAATATACAGATAACAAAATTTTAAAATTTAATAACCTATCATACCCTCTAGCATTATACAAATAGTCTTTGACTTACAAACATTCATTTAGTGACCGTTCAAAGTTGCAACAGCACTGGAAAAAAATGACTAATGACTATTTTCATACTTGTAACCATCGCAGTATCCACATGATCAAAAATTGGACTCTTGGCAGTTGGTTCATATAACAATTGCAGTGTCCTGGAGGTCATGTGATCACCCTTTATACCTGACAAGCAAAGTCAATAGGGAAGCCATATTCACTTTAACAAAAGTTGCTAAACTGCGGTGATTCACTTAACTGTGGCAAGAAAGGTTATAAAATGGGGCAAAGCTCACTTAACAAATGTTTCACTTGCCACATAAATTTTGGATTCAATTGTGGTTGTAAATCAAGGACTACCTGTAACCCAATCACAAACCATAAATGATCTAATGCCTGAGGGAAAAGCCAGCTTTCTAGAAGGATAGGATTCTTCTGCACACAAGGGGTGGTTCCACAAAGTAAGCACAATTATGGAAAAGCTTCCTAGGTCCCAACAGAAGATAACATTTAGAGGGAACCTGGAATGAGCGCATCCAATGCAACCCAGTAGAGGAAGAGATCCTGAAGATAACCTATAGTGATATAGTATATAGGGCTTTAAAGGTGATAACAAGAACTTGAATTGTACCCAGAAAGAAACAGGAAGCCCATACAGCAGCAGTCAGCATGGACAAACTGCAGAGCACCAAGAACTGTATACCACTGCATTCTGCACTAGTTGAATGTAGTTGCTGAATGATCTTCAAAGGCATTGCTGTGTAGAATGTGTTGCAGCAGTCCAATGGGGAGTGACCAGGGCATGAGTGACCATTCCTGATGAAATTGAATGTAATTGGGACACAAAGAAAACCTGCACAAAAGCTTTCTGGGCCATAGCTGCCATCTGTTTCTTGAGCAGGAGCTGTGAGTTGAGACCTCCAAATTATGCAGCAATTCTGTATGAAGGAGTGCTATCTCATCCAGAGTTCGATAGTAACTCTTCAGATCAAGAAACCCAGAGTCACACTGTCTTGCTAGGGTTGTGTCCCATCTAATTCCTTCTCATTCAGACCCTACAACCTCCAGGTACCTGATATACATGCAAAACTGGCATCTTTCTGACCTGGGGCAGAAAGGCACCATTATAGGTCATCTGTCTTGGTAATACTCCATATCGAGCCATGGAATGAATAAGAGGGACAAAATCTATTATGCCATTTATATCATTGTTATATCATTGGTGATACTTGACTTCAAACTATGGAATGTATTCACCAATTCACGTAGGTGGTAAACATAAGGGATGAGAGAACTAAGCTCTGAGGTACCCAACATAAAGAATATAGAGCTCGATTTTCCCCACCAACACAAACTGGAATTGTCCATGGAGGAAAGAGAACTACTATAAAGTAGGATGCTCTTCTCCCATCACCCCAAACCAGTTCAAAAGGACATGGCTCTTGATTATATTGAACATTACCAAAAGAGCTAAGATGGATGCATCACCATCATCCCAAGTCCTCCAGAGATTGTTCACAAGCGTGTTTGCTTCTTCCAAGTTATTTAGCAATAGCACTTAGACTTATATATCGCTTCACAGTGTTTTACAACCCTCTAAGCTGTTTACAGAGTCAGCCTATTTTCCCCAACAATCTGGGTCCTCATTTTATTGACCTCGGCAGGATGGAAGGCTGAATCAACCTTGAGCCTAGTGAGATTTGAACTGCCAAATTGCAGGCAGCTGGCAGTCAGCAGAAGTAGCCTGCGGTACTGCATTCTAACCACTGCGCTACCACAGCTCATATCATCACTTTCAACAAGCTTCCTAAAAAAGAGAAAGTTGGAGAGTAGGCAAAAGTTGACCAACCCAGCTAGGTCAAAGGATGCCCATTTGAGAAGAGGATGAATCACTGTCTCTTTCAAGACCAGCAGAACCAACCTTTCCCACATAGAGGCTAGGACTCAACTACATTTCACCTCCTGGAAAATCTTAACCTATTAAGAAATGCATAGGTCCAGAATAGAAACCACTCTTTCACTGTTGTAGGACAAATGCATAAAATAATCTTAGGTTTTCCTGCTTCTCTTACGAGAATCAGATGGTCTAAAAAGAGTATGTATATTTACCTGTAAGTGATTAGAAGAACTCAGAATGTTCAAGTCCCGTTATTTCTCTTTAATTATCAATGCCCAGTCCTTAGTTGACCTGGAAAATCTTTATTAAACTTATAAATTGAAAAAATGATGCATATGACTTGATACCTGCTGCATCTAATTAGCAGTTTCTTACCATAGTCTGTAAATACCCTTCAAGACTGGCTGTGTTTACATAACATACTGAACCACAATATATTATGTGTGGTTACATGTGTTTTGATTTCAGTTAAAGTATAATATAAACTTAGAGGGGATAAGTAAGCAGGATTAAATTAGCCACAAGTATTGTATAAATTGCTATTATTGAAAAATTGGATACAGCAATCTTGTGTTTTTGCACAGTTTGGCCTTGTTCATAAACTAGGAAACATTATCTAATTTAGCCTGTCATTTTCAATATTTTGCTGGGTCATACTAATAATGTACTTATCAGTTTTCAACAGACTTTAAGAACTCACCAGTTCTTGCTCTACACTTTTAAAAGAGTTTTGTGCAAATTATTTAGAAAGCTTTAGGAAGTATAGTGTACGTATATCTTTCTGCTATTTCAATGCTGAATTTTATATTTTTAATTTTAAGAGGTACCAACAAGCTATATATGCATTTTATATTTAGCCATGGTTAAGCTAAAACATTGTTTATTTTCTGGATTCCTTTAACAATACTGGAGCAAAAACTAATCACGATTTAGTTTATATGAATTTAGTCGCAAATAGTTAAACATTTTAAAACATGATAAATTTAGCATAATAGGAAGTTGTCCTAGCATTGACTAAGAAAAATTTAAACCCACTGAATAGTTAATGGATGGCTGGGTTCACACAAAATGCATACCTTGATTATCCATATGTCTGTTCTGCAAGCCTCAAAATATTTAGGATTAGGAATTATTTGGCATTCAAGTAATCAGGTTATTATTAGTCAAAGCACTTTCGTTAGATGTGACATTATTGCAAATCCAAAATCCAGATAGGTTAGCAGCCTTAGCCTGCCCAGTCTCTTCACCAAGAAAATGAGATGAAGATGCAGAATCTGAAAATTCATTGGTATATCATTACCAAAGTTTTTACCAACACTTAACCAGCCTTAGAAGACATTTCTCAACAAATGGACTGCAGCACCCATACTACATTCACTGCAGATTACCTAAATAATGAAAAAGGGTCATTCATATAACAAAGGCTTTCTAGCACTGTGTTTCAAGGGCTCTTGAAATACTTAGAAGGGTTGGAAAAAAATAAGCAGGAATTCTTGTTCTCCAATATGACATCCCTTAACCTACTTAGTGTGATGGTATATTGAACCGCAACCTAGTAAACAAATTTATCCTAATGCATTTTCTGGATCTTTCATGAGAATGATGTGGAACTGGAGTGAAGATTTCTCATGCAAATGATAATTTCAGGTAAAGAGACTACAATGTAGCTTAATAATTGCATTTTCCCCAAATGTTTTCTAAAGCTACTGTTTTGATGGCTAACATCTGTACATTAGAGCAAACCATGGCACATTAAACATATCCCAGCTGGGTTCATCTACTACATATAAACAGCAGTTCACAATGCTGTTTATCAACAGTTGCTATATTTATTTTATATCTATATTATGATCACAATGACTTGGTTTTCATATTTTCTCAAACCATAGTATGTTTTATGTGGCTAGAGTAAGAGTAAATCTTACTGTGAGGCATGTAGGAAGAAAATGTATGTTACCATGTGAGAGATTCTAAATGAAACTCAAGTATCTGATTTGAAGCATATATCCCATATCTGCCATGTATATGTGGGTTTGCTTGTTTTTGTTTTTTGAATAGTTATTTGTCTTTTCCATAAGCTAATTTGCTTTTCTATGAAATCCATTTTGGATTACAGTTTTACAACAATGTCCATAGCACTATTCTCAAAATGTAAACTAGGACTGCAAAATGTGTTTGTCTGCCCTCAGAGTTGGGATGAGTTCCTTCACTCCCAAGGCAACCTTTTCCTTTTTTTCCAAAAACAATACTAAGTTTATAGTTTTCATATAAAAAAAATAATAAGAAAATACTGTGTACATAATTTTTTATAGCAGGGAAATATTTACAGAAAACAGTGATAGATTTCTTTTTTTACCTTAGATAACTTGAAAAGTTATGAAATCCTAGCCTCCCAGCTGATACGTTTATAAAAGTTTATAGCAACAAAAATAAGCAATAGGTCAGTGTTGTACTCTAACATTCCAAAGATAATGTACAGTTTAGTGTTTAAATCGCTTAGCAACCCAAAACAAAACACAACAGTTCAGCCTTTTGATGTACAGTATGACCAAAATGAAGTACTTAAGTTGAATGACTCAACTCCAGGAGCTACCTATTAAAGAACTACTGTAGTATTAGCAGCAGATTTTTCTTGAATTTCTGTAGCATTGGCACATAACTTCTGTACTGTATCAGTTAAAATGATAAACATAGTTTGTGGCTTGGAAGCAAATTTTGAGTCCCCCAACCCTTCTGTTAAAAATACTAATAACTCTACCTACTTTCTTGCCAGCAATAATAAGTATAAATTAGAAAAGTAAGCTGTGCTGAAGCAGCAAGCATGATTGAACTGGTTATTGGTACTTCAAATAACTTCAATACAATTCTTCATATTAATCTTGGGCTAATAAATCATATTGAACAGAACTGCCATTTGCGAACATTTTGATGTTTCCATAGATTTAATTGTTCTCTAATTGATGTGATTTATTAGTGGCATTGTTTCTGTGTTTATATTGTCATATGGGTTCTTTAATTGTATTATTCTATCTTTCTACTTCAAATATACACCACTTTGAGGATCTATGCTGATAGGAATCAATGGTACTGTCTGTAGGCAGGATATAACATTAATAGCAATGTTTGCATTTCTGTTCTATTCATACACGAAATGCAGTGTGATAGGGTGGAGAAGATATTAAATTGATCAAATAAAATCAAGAAAGGCCAATCCATTTGTTGCTTTTGTTGCAGAAATTAGATGGAATGTCTTCTGCTTTTTTCATTAATCATACAGATGTATAATTGCTGCTGTTGTAACTACTTAGTATCCCAGCAGTCTGACAAATCTGTTTTTACCATTTCAGTCTGTAAGTGCTCATATGGCAGAAACTTTTCTGTTGTTTTTTTTTAATCTTTCCACATAAAAATGTGAAAAAGAAAGATTCTACCCTGGTCATTTGTCTGATATGATTAACCAAAGTTTATTAAATAAGCAACATTTGGGATTTTATGCAACATATTAAGCTATAAACTGTTCAAATTTCACATGCTACGTCTTAGCTTGATAGCAACTAAGGCTATGTATGAGAAATACATATAATTTATTTAACTAATTTCTTGTGATAAAGGTTGGTTACAACCAAAATATAAAAGCCTGTTAGGACTTAAAAATTAACTTTAAAAACTTCATTATCTTTTTTTTACTACCTCTATATGAATAAGTACTTCCAGCTTAGAAAAGCACTGAATGCTTCTGATGAAAACTTATGCCATAATAAACTTGCTGATCTTGAAAATGACTGAATATTTTGTTGTTGTTCAAGAAAATGTAATGTGGGGAACTGCATCTAGTGCCATAATAGAGTTAAGGATTCCTTCTCATTAATTGAAGCCTGCAGTTTTTTGCTATGAGTGCCTTGCCTCTGCATATCACAAAAAGCAGGAGGTACATTTAGTTCCTTTTACCTCCACCCTTCTCTCTTGTCACTTTTAGTCTGCCCCACCTTTCTAGAGCAGCAAAATAATCTCATTTAAGCCCAAGGGAGGTGTCCAAAGGACAAGGGAAAAAGGAACTCCCAATATTAAAAGGTAATGCATATCAAACATTTTACAGAGGTACATTTCAAGCATATGGTTTAAGAAGAGGGGAAAAAGAAAGTGGAAATTAGGCAAAATAAGAAATGCCAGTGTTTGTAACATAACATGGAGATACATCACATTTCAGTTACTTATAGTATTAATTGCAAAGTTTGGTGTGAATATATATATATAATGTATACAAAGTTTGATGTGAAAAACTAAAGGAATTTTTCCATTGCGGAATCTTCTTCAAAATAAATTGTTACAATGTAAATGTGCCAAATGCTTCTATTTATTTATTTAGCATATGTTTTTAGAATTGTACTGATCCCTCCCTACAAAATAAATATATATTAAAAAATCTCAGGAGTATTTTCTCATCTAGATTGTCTTTTTAAAAATCTCATTTATTGACATATTCTCAGAGAACAGAAAACATAGGGCAAAGGATCTTTAAACAAAGGGCATGTAAATATATACACACATAGATCTGAACAGATTTTTTTCCAGAGAAGTATTCTTTTTGTGTCTAAATGCTGCTTGCAATTTTATCTAGTAAACTGTTCTTTCCAAAGCCGTTTGAGGAGGTAATTATTTCTAAATGGTGGAGTAAGGATGTTTTTCCAGGAACTTCCAAAAGTGCAGTGTTTGAAAAATGGGACATTTCTTTGATAAAATAATTATTTCACACGAGGAAAAAATGTTTGGAAATTGATATGTCAGGCTTTTAACATCAATATAAACACCTTTGCAACTTGATAAGAAAAAATAGTATTAACATAGCCACCATGTCCCTGGCAGATAAGATGTGTAGGGCGGGTAATCTGTTTCTTTTTTCCTCCTCCGTTTTGGAAACTCTCTTTGCACTAAACCATTAGATGCGTTATATGATCCTATGGTGGAGCTCAGCTCCTTTTTCTATATAAATATTAAAATAAACTGTTACAGATGGCAAGTTTAGAAAAGGATCATTCATACTCTGAAACGCCACAGCAACCAGAGGCCACACCGGAAGAGTATGCAGTTGCAGGTAATGCAAATTATTTTGGGAAAGGGATTGCTTTTTGGGAAACAAGTTTGAAATTTTTTTTCAAGAATTATCTGGTCTCTGATCCTTGCCCCTAATAAACCTCTATTCTTATTTTGCTTTCATTGAGTAGACATTGGGAGGATCTTCTGCATACTGTTTGTGTGCATACAAATGCACACAATAGGTTCAAATAGGTTAAAACAGAAGCAAAATGTTAAACATAGCAGAAGGTTATCCCCTCTACTTTTAAACGGCTTTAGACTTGGACTGAGATGATCAGTTTGGATCTGGATCTTTAAGCTCACTGGGTGATCTTAAAAACTCCTCACCTAATTTATCTTGCAAGGTTGCAGATGTAGAATGAGGAAGTATGGATATAAATATGGATCAAGAGAACACTGATTTGTTCAAACTGCTTCCACGTAAAATGTTCCATCTGTCTTCATCCTCAAAACTCTGGAGAGTAACCCAACCTTGGCAATACCTAACAAATGTATATTACTATAACATTGTTTGCTCCAGTGATGCAAGTGAAAGAGACCCAGGACATTTGCAAAGGAAAATCGGAGACCAAGAGAAATACTGAAGCATATCTACAGTAGAGCTAGCCACCAATTAAGTCAAGGGAACAGATGCAAGCATTTTATTTCAAGTGTCAGGAAAGATGTGCTAATTACTACTCTGTTGCCTTGATTTTATTGCCAGGGAAACAAAGAAGCATTGATGGGATTTTCTGCCTCAGATACAAAAATAATTGTTGGATGCCATGTGCATCTTAGGGAAAGATTGGGTGCTGTTTTATGTTCTGCCTCAGGCAGCCAAATGTCTTAGACTATAGAGAGAAAATCTCTTTACATTGCAAGATACTTGGTGATTCTCTCACAAAGAGCTTCAAAGGCAGGAGCTTCAAAGGCTGGAGGATAGATTCATTTCGTGCATAGGGAGACTTTACTTGTTGCTGAAGTGGCCACTATGCATAAGTGGCGCATATGTGGGCGCCCTCTGTGGGGGCGCCCACACTCTGGAACGAGCTTCCCCCGGGTTTACGTCAAATACCTGACCTTCAGACATTCTGTCGCGAACTGAAGACATATCTCTTTATCCGCGCGGGGCTGGCTTAAATTGGATTTTTAATGTGAAATTTTATTAATTTTTAAACGGGGTTTTTAGTTTACGGTAATTTTAATTTCAGGCTAATTAAATTAGTTTTTTAAAATGGTATTTTAATCTGTATATTGTATTGTTGGTTTTATCTTGCCTGTACACCGCCCTGAGTCCTTCGGGAGAAGGGCGGTATAAAAATCAAATAAATAATAATAAAAAAATAATAATAATAATATTTCACATGTGGATTGAAACAAACACTTATGACTTGCATGAATCCAAAGCACAGAGCAACATCAGATGGCAGATGTTAATAAATATGCTGATGCAAGGGTTTTTTTCCTTTGTTTTAGGGTAGAGTCCATTTAAGGTAGATACCTTTTTAATACTTATATTTGAATACCGTAAATATACTGATAAATAAATGAACATTGAGGTGTCACTGAAAAAACTCACTGCTGCAGCTGATGTGCTTCTATTAGAACAGAATAGAATAGAATAGGATAGGATAGGATAGGATAGGATAGGATAGGATAGGACAGGACAGGACAGGACAGGACAGAATTGAATTGAATTGAATTGAATTGAATTGAATTGAATTGAATAAGGCCAATAAGGTCAAGTGTGATTGGACACACAAGGAATTTGTCTTGGTGCATATGCTCTCAGTGTACATAAAAGAAAAGATACCTTCATCAAGAATTCTAAGGTACAACACTTAATGATAATCATAGGGTAGAAATAAGCAATCGGGAAACAATATCAATATAAATTGTAAGGATACAAGCAACAAAGTTACAGTCATACAGTCATAAGTGGAAGGAGATGGGTGATGGGAACGATGAGATTATTAATAGTAGTGCAGACTTAGTAAATAGTTTGACAGTGTTGAGGGAATTATTTGTTTAGCAGAGTGATGGTGTTTGGGAAAAAACTATTCTTGTGTCTAGTTGTTCTGGTGTGCAGTGCTCCATAGTGTCGTTTTGAGGGTAGGAGTTGAAACAGTTTATGTCCAGGATGTGAGGGGTCCGTAAATATTTTCACAGCCCTCTTTTTGATTCGTGCAGTATACAGGTCCTCAATGGAAGGCAGGTTGGTAGCAATTGTTTTTTCAACAATTGTTGACTTCAACAATTCAACAATTACAAGTGTGGAGTTAATTTATGTCATGGGTATAGGCCGCTTTTCCTCTTGATATCCTCATATTATAATAGCACTATGAACAAATTCTAATGAAGGAGAATCAAGTAGAAATGTCCCAAACTTTGGGGAAACCATTACCTGAGAAAACGGTTAAAAAGTAGTTATGATCAAGACGCACTAATCTTACTTGTGTCGTGCATCTGTGTCAAAGGCAAATGAAACGTAGATTCTGTCACAGCTAGAATATAAAGTTGTTACCACATGTTTTAGCATTCATATCTAAACTGATTATGAAATATCATCCTATAATGGCTATAGAAAGAGGTCCTTATAGATTGTTTTTAAAAAAAGGAAAAAAGGGGGCATTTCCCATTATGATATTTTTTATTTTATTTGTCACAACAGTATATATAAGCATTTCTATTGGTCAAGCTGAACCTTACTCAGATAAATGTTGATACCACATAGAATCTGACATGGCCAAATCAACAGGCCATACTATAAACTTTCTTAAGGTCATTCTGTATATGTTATCTCCAACAACAACAAATGTTTCTAAGTTCAGAATTCATCACCAAGCAAAGTTCTATCCCAGGTTCTCATTCACTGTTTGGATAAAAGTGTCTGATGTCAATTCTGTAATCTGGACTAGAGGTGGGTTTCAGCAGGTTCTGACCAGTTCTGGAGAACTGGTAGTGGAAATTTTGAATAATTCGGAGAACCGGTAATAAAATTTCTAACTGGCCCTGCCCCCATCTATTCTCTACCTCCCGAGCCTTGGCTGATCAGGAGGAAATGGGAATTTTGCAGTAACATTTCCTTGGAGTGGGGTGGGAATGGAAATTTTACAGTATCCTTCCCCTTTCACGCCCACCAAGCCACACCTACCACAGTAAAAATTTTTGAAACCCACCACTGATCTGGACATGACTCTTTCTGCTCTCATTTGGAGTTGCAATAGGTGGGTCAAAAGTGACATGCAACACTGCAAAATGCACCAGACTTATTTTTAATTAAATGAATTGCACCGTCTGCAGTAGCAGGTTACATTACAATGTAAGTGTAGCTAAAGGAACAAACATGAACGTCGGCTGCATACAATTATATGAAGATACTATACATAGAGAATGAAGCTTTAGTGTTTTTAAAAGCTTTGGCTGCAAAATTGCTTACTGAATTTTGCATACTAAAATAATATTTTAACACACCAAAGTGGTTTTAACAAGGAAGTAAAATAATAACTTTCATTCTGATTGTGACTTACCGTGATGTTACTATTTCTCTGGCTTGTCTTAGCAGATTTTTTAAGATGGAGACAAAAGATGAGCACATATGATAAATCCTTCAGCCATTATGGAAATATTTAATTGGAATAATGTTCACTTCTTGTTCATCTAGCCAATTAAATTCTTACGGGTTTTCGGAAACCCTCTCTTCAACCCTATGCAAATATTCATTATAGGCATTTAATTTTCTAAATATAACAAAGAACCCAATATATTTGGTAGTACTTGCTGAAATGTTTCTGCCATTGGTTTATTCAGCATCTATTCCTGCAGTATCAATTTAGATTTCTTAACAGCGGAATCTCTTAGCATAATTCATGCAACTCTTGTTACCTCTTGTAGATGTTGGCATTTCACACCGTTTGAGAGACCGAGAACTTCTCAGAAAAAGAAGAGCAGAAGCAGAAGAAAAAGACACTCAACAGTGGGTTCTGGGGTAAATTAGGATGGTGACAAAGTGATGTTTATTTTAGAGATAAAGCAATCTGCTGTGATGTTTTTGTTTGTACATAGCTTTTAAAAGGATGTTTTTATGTGTCTAAATAATGACACTGACATTACTTTTGCTCTCATAAAAACAAATTAGTCACATGAAAGTTTAACCAAAATTGGTACAATAGATTTCTCTTCTGAGAAAAATAAGAAATCTTTTTTGCTTTTCCACATATAGAACTCTCTTCTAATGCACCTTATAGAGCTCTTTGCCCATATTTCATCCCAACTCAAATATTAAAGTTTTTGCTAATTCTAGTCCTAGGTAACATGACATCTCCATTTGTATCCTTGAATCTTTTGCCCATCTCATTCTCACACTGACACATATATTTCACACAAATGGTTGGAATTTAGATGATTCTGAAATGCATCTTAGCTGCACAACAACATTTTACTTAGTTGCACAACAACATCTACTGAATCTACTCTATGCCCAGGAAACAGAATTATGCAGTTATTACCCTGGGCCAGTGATCTGCAAACTTGGCTCTTTTAAGACTTGTGGACTTCAACTCCTAGAACTCTGGTAGTTGAAGTCCACAAGTCTTAAAAGAGCCAAGTTTGCAGACCCCTGCCCTAGGCCAATAGAATAGATTTGCAACATTTAATTTAAAATAACTTCTTTTGCAATATTTAATATTTGGTATAATTTATTCTGCTTCTTATGTTGTAGAGGTATGAACAAGGAGCAATAGTACATTAAAAAATCCCCTTTGACCATGAAGTTATCGTTTTGGCTTCCAAAATTTCAGTAGATGTATTTTTGTGTGGTAAATGGTAAAGCCTTGTGTTAGTGTCTCTATATTTATGTTTGTGTATGTTTATGTATCTCCATATATCAAAGCATGTTAAGTTGCATCTATATGTAATGTCAGATTATATTTTTTTTGCCATTCTACAATATCCTTGGAAGATAAAACTTCGAGAGGTTTTAATTTTTTTGTAGCTGTTCATTGTTGCTGCAGCTACTGTTATAAGACCAATCCTTTCCACCCACACTATATTTACTAAGTTTAATTTTTGACCCCTGTTTACCTAATAACCACATAAAGGAACCCCAGCAAGGAATGGAACTGTTGGGAGAACTATGTGAGATAGGCAGCCATATAACCCTGTGGTGAAATCCAATTTTTTTTACTACTGGTTCCGTGGGCGTGTCTTGGTGGGCGTGGTGTGGCTTGGTGGGCGTGGCAGGGGAAGGATACTGCAAAATCTCCATTCCCACCCCAGTCCAGGAGAAGGATACTGAAAAATCCCCATTCCCTCCCCACTCCTGAGGGAAGGATATTGCAAAATCTCCATTCCAACCCCATTCTGGGGCCAGCCAGAGGTGGTATTTGCCAGTTCTCCGAACTACCCAAAATTTACGCTACCGGTTCTCCAGAACCTGTCAGAACTTGCTGGATTTCACCACTGATATAATCCCCCTAAGAATGAAAGAAAGAGAGAAAGAAATACATTTCGGGGAGAAATAGATTGAAGGTAAAAGTCAGAGACCCCACCACCTTTCTTTATTGCCCATGCCTTCCTCTGCTGCTTGGGTATGATTATGGCTTTGAGTTCTGCAGGATGTTAGAATAGAATAGAATAGAATAGAATAGAATAGAATAGAATAGAATAGAATAGAATAGAATAGAATAGAATAGAATAACAGAGTTGGAAGGGACCTTGGAGGTCTTCTAGTCCAACTCCCTGCTTAGGCAGGAAACCCTACACCACTTCAGACAAATGGTTGTTCAATCTCTTCTTAAAAACCTCTGGTGTTGGAGCATTCACAACTTCTGGAGACAAGTTGTTCCACTGATTAATTGTTCTAAATGTCAGGAAATTTCTCCTTAGTTCTAAATTGCTTCTCTCCTTGATTAGTTTCCACCTGTTGCTTCTTGTCCTGCCCTCAGGTGCTTTGGAGAATAGCTTGACTCCCTCTTCTTTGTGGCAGCCCCTGAGATATTGGAACACTGCTATCATGTCTGCCCTGGTCCTTCTTTTCACTAGACGAGGCATATCCAATTCCTGCAACCGTTCTTTATATGTTTTAGCCGCCAGTCCCCTAATTATCTTTGTTGCTCTTCTCTGCACTCTTTCTTGTTGAAGTTGAATCACTGACCAGGATGGGTTCACTTCATCTTGAATGAAAAAAGTGCTGAATAAATAATCTTAACAATCAACCTGAGAGTTTTAATGTGACTCAAGAAGTGAGTTAATGGTTTAGTAAAAAGACCCTTCAAAGCAATCTGTCGGGTCCTAGAGTTGACAAAATGATTCTTATGTGTGCATTCGCCTAGGGAGCAAAAGAGACACAAGCGAGCACGGAAAGGAAGAGCAACTGGAAAGGGCCGAGGCCGGCGTCAGACTCCACAACCAGAACCACAACCAGAGTTGCAGTCAGAGGAAGCTGAGAGTCATGAAACACAGGTGACTGCAGTGGAGGAGAAAGCTGAAGTCACTCATGGACTCTATGAAGAATGCTCTGTCCCCCTGGTGGGCATACAGGAAGGGCTGTATTCACAAGAGGAAATAACCCCGTCTGCTTTCAGTTGTGGTAAGTTCTGTAACTAGTAGCCTTTGAAAATAAAAGCTCTTTTAGTTGAAAAGCATATTATCCCTTTCCACAGTTCTTCAGTTGGATCAGATAAAGACTCTAGTACAAATGTGTCCATCCTTGGCAATTTTAAGACTTGTGACCTCCAACTCCCGGAATTGAAAGAACTCCAATTAGAACTCCGCTCTAATCTTAATTGTAGGAAATATGACTTTTGTAATACAGTAGTAAATGCCTGGAACGATCTGCCTGATCCTGCTGTTAGTCTCTCTAATCTCCATACCTTTTACCGTAAACTGCATACCATGAACCTTTCATGTTTCTTAAGAGGTCCCTAAGGGGGCGTGCATAAGCGCACCAGCGTGCCTACTGTCCCTCTCCTACTGTTTCCAATTATATGTAATCATTCTATGTATTTATGGCTATGTTTTGCCAATTTATATCCTTTTTTTGTGCCAAAAATTTTTTATGTGTCCATATCTATGTCTATTCTGTTACTTATTTTCTTGTATTTGTTGACAAAAAAATAAAACAAAACAAAATAAAATAAAATAAATTCCATGCTGGCTGGGAATTCTGGGAATTGAAGACCACAAGTCTTAAAGTTGCCAAGGTTGGACACCCCTGTACTAGTATCTATCTCAATTTCATTACAGAGAAAATAAAATACAAGAGTAGTGTGGTTCTTTCTGGATTATTGAACAGTAGGGCCCCTTAGATATAATAAGAGGAAAGCTGTCATATCTGATCTGCAAAAATTCTGATGACCATTAAAGATAAAGGTTTCCCTCGCATATATGTGCTAGTCATTCCTGACTTTAGGGGGCAATGCTCATCTCCGTTTCAAACCCGAAGAGCCAGCGCTGTCCGAAGACGTCTCTGTGGTCATGTGGCCGGCATGACTAAATGCCAAAGGCACAGAGAACACTGTTACCTTCCTAACAAAGGTGGTCCCTATTTTTCTACTTGCATTTTTTTACGTGCTTTCGAACTGCTAGGTTGGCAGAAGCTGGGACAAGTAACGGAAGCTCACCCTGTTACGCAACACTAGGGATTCAAACCGCTGAACTGCCCACCTTTCGATCAACAAGCTCAGCATCTTAGCCACTGAGCCACTGCATCCCAATCTAATGACCATTAGAGGACAACAAAGAGCAGTCAGGTGGTGATCATCTTTTGCAACCTTTATTTGGTAGCCCTAATTTAGAGTTTTGCCAGGACCGTTAAATTTTAACTTAGCCAGCTTTCCATTTCTTCTGTCATTGCAGTGCCTTATGTTCTCCTTTATTAATTTTGGCTGAAAGGACAACTGCAACAATATCAGGACCAAATGATAGATTAACATTTCTTTAATTAATTGATTAGTTCATTCATTCTGTTTGCATTGTCACCCATCTCACTTCAGTGATTCTGGGCAGCTCTCAACAATTAAAATAGTACCCCCAAAAAAAATCACATTAATAAAAAAGCCTATAAACATATAAACTGTCAATAAGACTGGATTAAAAATAGAAAAATAATCCTAATCAGGCTGTAGAGAAATGACGTTGTAAACAGCCCTAAAGGCTCTTTTTAGATCCCATCAGATGACACTCCATTGTAGACGGGACTGGTAACATGCCTCTCCTGCGGGATCTGATGAAATACCTTATTTTTCAGAGTATAAGAAGCTCCCGACTATAAGATGCACCTACCTTTTTTGGGGAGGAAAACAAGAAAAAAAAATCTGCCTCTGCCTCTGCCTCCTAGCAATTTTCCTCCTTGCAGCAAACAGCAAACAGCCTTCTTTAGTTTCATTTTCAGCACAGCTTGACTAGCACAAGAAATAAATCTGCCTCTGCCTCCCAGCAGTTTTCCTCCTTGCAGCCTGCTTTAGTTTCATTTTCATTTTCAGCACAACTTGATTAGCACAAGGAAAAAAAAACTGCCTCCCAACAATTTGCCTTCTTGCAGCGAACAGCGGATTGGCCGTACGGCAATAGGCAATGGCAATTCCTGCAGCCTAAAACAGCTGAGGGTTGGGAGGCCTATGCAACCGACAATCAATTGCTTGTGCTAATCAGGCTGTGCTGAAGCTGAAACGGGCTGTTTCCTGTTTGCTGCAAGGAGGTAAATTGCTGGGCGGCAGAAGCCAAAGGGTGGAGGCCGGTGGGTGGGCGGGGCTACATTTTGTGTATAAGATGCAGCCAAATTTTCACTCTTTTTTGGGGGGGGAAGTGTATCTTATCCTCTGAAAAATACGGTAGGTAGGTGAGGCAGTCCATCAAGTATCCAGGTCACATGCCATATAATGCTAGTGTACTGCATATATATTTAATGGTTTGTTTGGGATATTTATATTTAGACTAGGAAAGTGACATGGAATATTTTCTCTCTCTAGCATTCAGAACCTTCCACAAGTACTATTGAAATATACAGTAACTGTAGCACAGATCTGATGATACGTCTCTTGCATCATATGTAGTCTGGCCATTTGAGTGTAAGCTCACGTAACAAGGGAGAAAATACTTTTAATGGAAGTAGTAAACTCTAGTTCTTTCCTAGAGAGTAAATGAGGAATCTTAGGAAATAGAGTAGATGTACAGGTGGTCCTCAACTTACAACTGCAATTAGGACCAGAAAGCCTGTCATAAGTTGTTGGGGTGTGTGTGTGTATGTGTGTGTTGCAACCATTTATGATGGCCAAGGGTGCTTTATGAGATGGCTGTCATAATGTTGTAAAATTACCCAATCAAAATATAATTGCCATTGTATTTTAAAAAAAGATTACATATTAGAAAAAGAAGTCTATAGTCTGCCCTGTAGCTGTAAACTAGGCTACTACTTTTCAGGTTTATTTTATTTTATTTTATTTATTTTGTCACAACAGTATATATAAGCATAAGCATGAAGTAGCTATATAATATATAAGCATATATATGAGTATAAGTAATAACTGTATAAATTGGATATAATGAAAGGAAACAGTAGGACAGGAACGGTAGGCACTTCTGTGCTCTTATGCATGCCCCTTATAGACCTCTTAGGAATGGGGTGAGGTCAATAGTAGACAGTTTTTGGTTAAAGCTTTGGGGATTTTGAGTAGATACCACAGAGTCTGGTAGTGTGTTCCAAGCATTAATAACTCTGTTACTGAAGTCATATTTTCTATGGCATTGCCTGTGTTAAAGTAAATACAGCTTTCAGTTCAGTTGGTTTCTTTTTGTGTGATGGGAGGGGATTCGCCTCTCATGCCTTTCCATAAGTGACTTGTGCCAGCATTGTCAAAATGTAATTCTGTATTTTAGTGTGATTCAGGCGGTTCTGCCACCAAAGACTCTTATTGATTAACTACTGTAGTCCAGCTTTAATGGACAGAAGTATTAAAAAGATGGTTTTAATACCTATTTTACAAAAAATCTATTGTAATTTATTTTTCATCACTGGAACCCTTATAGTGCTTGTACACTTTTACTTTATTTTAAGATTTGAATGTAACCTTTTGTTGTATTGAAAAATCTCTAAGGGGATCACAGGGAAATAATCACAAATACAATGATTTGTAAAAGTCCATAAAATATTTAAAGTAGCTGGTGCCTTAGGTAGCAGAGAAATAGCATCTGGCTGATATATTGTCTAACTCTTACCTTGCAGACACTATAGTTGTGAAAACTATTGGTTTTCATAACAATAGTATTTGGAGAATTGCTAGTTTTAATTCTTCTTTGCTTCTGTTACTATGAATATGTCATCATTAATAAAAAATGTATTTGAAGACATTACTTACTGTAGAATCAGTTTAGGAGTTGATGTTTCACTCCTTTTTTCTTAGATAGTTAATCTTGGTTATAGTTATTACTCAGAGACATCAGTATTATTTAGATTAAACCAATAGAAATATTTGTATGTGATATCTTCTTTACTCTGCACCCCCAGCTCCCCACCCAGGACTAGAGGAGACACCAAGACCTGAAGGCTCAGAGGACCCCCAGTCTTTGGAAAATGATCACTTGGAGCAAGATTTATTTGGCTTTTAATTGAAAAGTTGCTTGTGGATAATAATTGTTCCTTATTCAATGTGGAAAAGCTGTTAGGCTACATGATACCTGTCATTCTTGTGTGAGCAATAAAAATCTGGTAGCCTTTGTTGTAATTTTCCTGCAATTTCTTATTTTTGAAATACCCAGTGACTGTGTCTTCCTTTGGAGAATTCAGCACAGGGGATTTTGTATTTTTTTTTTAATGTTGAGTTTACTGACCTATGTTCAAATGAAGTACCGTATTTTTTCAGAGTATAAGATGCACCTTAGTTTTTGGGGAGGAAAATAAGAAAAAAGCTGATTGGCAGGTGTATTGGCCTTCCAGAATACCCCCAATCAGCTGTTTCCAGAGGTGAATTTTAGCAACAGGTTCCTTGGTTGTGAGCTCTGTGCTTTTTTTTGCTTTTTTTCCTGCCTCTGAAAGCCTCTGAAACAGCTTCAGAAAAAAAGCCTCTGAAGCTCTGTTTGGGGGCTTCTTTTCTGAAGCTTAGTTTCTGAGGCTTTTTTCAGCCTCTGAAACCTCTGTTTGAAAAGCTGGGCAGGGCTACATTCGGAGTATACGAATTCGGAGATTTTCACCCTTTTTTTGGGGGGGGGGGAAAGGTGAGTCTTATACTCTGAAAAGTACTGTAGCTTCTTCATCTAGTATCTTTAACATGCCTTAGTCTGGAAGGATCATTATCTTCAACCATGATGTTGGAGGACAAGGGTAACTATCATGTAAGACATTGTGTAGCTGCAGGCTGGGAAACTTTGAAATAGAGACAAGCAGAATGCCTCTGCCAGATAGCAACTATCAGCCTTCTCCACACCAGAACGGAGGTGTTTTGCATCCATCTAAAGGTGCTTCGTCTGCTTATAAGTAATGCGTTAGAACAGGGAAGAACAAAGATGAATAATATAGAGCAACAAGCAAAGACAGATACCTCCCCAACATTTTTTTTCTCCTCATGTTCCTTATTTGTAGTCATTGGGGACGTGAATGTTTGTGCTACACCATTGTGTACTGCAGATGGGACCTACATGACTGAATGCACCTCTGTTGTTGTTTTTTAAATCCTTTCACAGAATTAACCAGGAAACAATAAATCAATTATTCTGCCTCATTCATGCAAGTTTTTAGTCCCATCTTAGAAGCAATTTCTCCAATTTATATACTTTTGTCATTTTCCACAATTATTATTTTCAAATAATCCGCTGAGGGGGAAAAATCAAAACACTGTAGGAGGTCTTTAGACTGATAACACTTGGAATTCTCTATTTAGAACAATCTCTATATTAGGACAATGGCTTTTAGCCCTTTAGTCTTCTTTTTCCTTTTATATATAGAAAGTATGTGTTTGAGACCATGCACGTGGAGCCCGTAACAGGGACTGAGTAATCCATGTGTACATTTGCAGAGTAATATAATTACATCTCCTTTTGCTCTGCTGATTTCGCCTGATAAGAATAAAAAAAAATATAGGCTAGTGAAACTCCTTACACTATTGACATTTTTACTTCACAATTCTTAGAAGCAGCTTGAAGGCAATCCATGGTCAGAGTTTGAAACAGATGGATATGGAGATTTGGAAATGTTTAAAATAATTACGATTGACAATAGTAAATAATTACAATAATTACAAATAGAAAGTGAATAATAGTAAAAAAATTAATTATTGACAATAATTAAATCAATTTATTGCGGAATTTCTTGTCTTAGTATGTTTGGTTTCTGTATACCCTTCAGAGACTTTGGTAGTGAATGGTTTAGGAAACTAATAAATCAATATATGTTTTATGAATTGTTTTGCATATTTCTATGATCCACAATTGTCTTTGTGCCAAGAAAAAAGTGTAAAAAATTGCTGCCTTGACCTGAGCAACTGGAGGTCCTACAACAATCATCTATCTTGCTCCTCTCAATGCATCCCCGTTTCCTACAAAAGGAGTTAAACAAAGAAAGAAAAGGCCAGGAGCCTAGTAGATCTTGTCTCCTAATGAAGTGAATGTGGAAACAAATTCTTGCCGATTTTACTCCTGTTCTTTCCACTATTGAAGGGAAGCTACTAAATTATTAAACCAATATTAACTCGAGGGACCTGAAATTCAGGAGCCAGGAAAAAGAATGAGACAAGAGTTCCATCCAATGGTGACATAGAGTTACCGCATCTAAAGGCAACATTAACTGTTAATGCTGACTTAATAATACCTGCCCTTGTTGAGGTTTCAATTACACCATATCTGAACTTGGAACAGCTTTTCCTTAATGCTGATATCATGGAGAACTGAAATTGAGGCCCCCTTTCAAGATAGCACAGATTATACAAAGAAGTGACCTAAATAGTACCGATTTTGATGTTTTGCTGCAGAGAAGAACAAACTTCAAATTTCTACATTTTTAAATTACTACTCTTGGAACCCCAAATTCAATCAATCGTTGCAAGGTGCAAAAGAGCCGCCGAAATCAAGCGCCCACATAGCAAATTTAAGGAGCATTCCAAAGCGGAAATCAAGATGATGCTTCCATTACTAAAATTGAATCTGGTACTCCTTCCTTTAAAAAAAAAAAAAATAACCAGCAGCCTAATTTACAGAAGGAAAAAGGCTTTTGTTAATTGGGTGGGATTCAAAAACCTTTACAGATCTATTATCAATCACCCAAAATTTCAGCAAGTCTGAGTCTGCTTTCTGTCTACCTCTGCTTTGGTTCATTCGGCTTTTTGCTCATTTTTATTTTAGAGCAGTAGTTTTCCAATTGTTCTGGGGAATGTGCAGGAATGTTCTTGAAAAAGCAGAAACATCCGTCTAAGAACAACTCCCCCCCACCCACCCCACTGCTGTTTTTCATCTGCAATGAACATCATTGTTCAAGGACTTCCTAGTTCATGTGATAAAATAGTTTGTCCCATCAGGACTGCTCACCATTCTGAATGGATGGAATCCTTGCGTCAGAGCCTTTTCCAGATCGCCTCTCACGTTATATGGGCTCTTTAGTAGAAAAGTCTGTGCTTGCATAATGAGCTCTGATAAAAAAAATGATTGCTTCCCTAAGATTCAAACCTCATCAAAAGATCTTTTCAATGTTTTACAAATTATTAAATGAATGGAATACAATATAATTTACTGCAGTCTAAATTATCCCGGTGGAATTCTTTCTCAAACTGCCTTTAAAATAACTAAAATAGTTTGCTTACCCTGTTTTCTCCAAAATAAGACATCCCATGATAATAAGCCTAATCGGGCTTTTGAGCACATGGCAAGAAGGCCAAGCGTTTATTTCAGGGTTCAAAAAAATATAACACAGGGGAATTTTCAGGGAAACACGGTATTTGCATGCCACAGGGAAACAAACTATAAATTTTTTGTTATAGAAAATTTAAAATACTAAAGACAAACTGCACAATAGGTGTAGAATGTAAGCTGCAACTGTACTCCCATCTTGCAGCGCAAAGAAGAAAATTCAATCCTTTTTCCTATGCCGTTTGGCTGTAAAATTTACACCTGCATAGCAGTAATTTCAATACAAATCAATTCACCTGGTACTAAATTAAAAATTAAAAATAGGGCTATGGGAGTAGCAACATATTTAATTTTGTATCCATCTTGAGCCACACATAAAACCTTGAACAAAGGCTACCTCCCTTAGTAGATCATTATCCTTTTGTCTTGGGTTCTTTCTGTCTTTTCCAGGTACAGGCATACATACAATAGATGCATGGCTGAAAATACTGAGAAAAAGAATGGGCCAAAGAACAGAGCAAGAAGTGTTTGAAGGATACAAGAGCATTCAAGGTTGCTTGAGACATGTAATTTGTTGATACAGAATCTGATAGTATTTTACCAAAAAGAAAGTTTTCAAAATTCTTATATAAAACAGAATTCCAGAACTTCTTTGTACATCCCTGCACGTTGCCTGGACAACAAAGCCAGAAATGCAATATAATAAAAGGGGTATCAATTGGTCTGTGGTTGAAGGAAAGTATCTTCATCTCAGCTGGATAGAACTAACTGGCAATAAATTCAAGCAATTCCCACCCCTTCTCCTTTTGCCAAATTAATTCAGTTTCTATGCTGAACATAGAATTAACATATGAAAAGCAGGTGGTATCTAAATTACTGTTGGGAGCCGCTAACTTCAAAAAAATTAGACACATTACACAGATGATGTTTCTCTCTCTAGGGTTTTTACTAAATGAAATCCATTTTCATAAATGTTTTACCTTAGAAAATCTATACAGATGCTGGGAACAAACAATAGCAAGAATACACTGAATTTTGTGCCCGTCTTCTAAGCATCCAGAGGAACCTAATTAGCCACTATTTCTTAAAGAATGCTGAATTATGACACTTTTGGTCTAACCCAGTAAGTTAAGTTTATCATCCTAAAGGAATTATTGTCCACACCATCTGACTCAAACTCTGCATGTGAATCATATGAATATTATGGTCCAAAATTCATTTCAAAACTATAGGTGCTCATCTATGGAAATTGAATTTTGAATGTTTTCTGTGTTAAGAATTTCCTATACATAGAACATTAAGGAAAGGCTCATTAGAACTTTTTAATTTAACAAACATAAGATTTCTTGCAGCTTTTACATTTGTGTAAATATTCAAATGTTTGCTTGTTTGTTTAATCTGTTATTACCCTGAATTTGCAAAAGATTCTTTGTCATTTTTAATGTTAGTCTTTCTATTCCTGAAGTCTGAAATGGTAATGTTGTACTATGTGATTTACAGGGATGTGAGATATTAGTCTTGTTTGGAGTTTGAATAGCTTTCAGCTAATGGGAGTCCTGATCCCTATGGTTCTTATTAAAAAGCTAATTTTTTGATCCAGGATTGCAAGATGATAACCTACAGAATTTTACTGATTTTACTTTTAATGATAATGTACAGTAGTAGATTATATGGGTTTAACCATTCATTTTTCAGCTTTTCCTTGCATTTCTACTTCAACTACCAGTATAACAATATTAAAGTCTTGATTGCTATGACAGATAAGTAAAGCAGGGTGAGCAGAAGATCTAAAAAAAAACTTGGTAAAAAGCATAATTTTGAAAAAATTAGAATTGCCTTTTTGGGTGAATCATTTGATTACTGTGTTATTCTCAGAAAATATACAATAAATTTTATATTTTGAATACAGCATGTATTTCTCAGTAACAACAATCGAAGCTGAATTTTAAAAGCAGGGAATTTACCGAATATGGACAAATGTCTTCTTTCTAGGGGGTGAATTTGACATTTTCTTATATCTTCTGTATAAGCCATTAGCAAATGTACTGCTAGCTGATTATATAGCTGACTGTACAGCTGCTAAACATACATTTTTACAACCAACAGAAATGAAAAGAAATCTGACTTGAGTTGGGTGCACTGAAGTGTGGAAGCAAGTTCCTTTATGTGCTGCAACACAAGCTATCTAACTGAAAATAACCAGCTACAAATCAGAACTTTCCAAGAAAATCAGTTTCAAAGGTTATTTATTGCATTTCCAAAGCCAGCAGAAAGCATTCAAACAGAAGGGTGAATCATTGACTCCACATTTATCTCTCCAAATGAACTTGTGAGTCACTGAAAACTTGACATCGAGGGTATTAAGCATACACCTACTAGTTATTCATAATATTGCTAATAATTGGGCTAGGTAAAAAAAATGAAAAAGAAAAAGCTTACTACTTATTGAGGCTACTGCTACAACAGGTTATTTTGTAAAGCGGGAACTCCCAAAAGAAAAAAGTGGAGAAGAGTTAACAGGAATGAAAAAGCACACAAAAAGGTCTAATATGTTGCATTGCCTTTGGTTTTGACAAGTGGTGTGTTTCATAGCTCACAGCACGAAAGGGTCCCCTGTGTCTTCTCAACACCCCCACCTACGCAGCAGAGTCATTAGCTTCATACTGTATAGTGCATTCGCTTCACAAAGTTAAATCTTTACACCAGCCTTGTACTGTGGACACCTCCATTGTCCTGTTCCTCTTACAGACTTAAATAATGGCGCTGATTGGCAATATCGATGTGCCGTCGATGTGCAGTCACACCAAATGAACACCACAACCCTTCTTGCCAGTGCAGGGCAACATGCTCGTGATGGTAATCTAAGCCCAAGGGGAAGATAATAGAACCGGAGAGGACACCCTCCCCCTGCCCTGCCTTGCTCTCTTTTTCCCCCAACCAAGTTCCTCCTTGGCTTCAGATGGCCGAAACGAACCTTTCCATGTTACTGGGGTAAGAAGTGTGGCGCAGGTAGGCTCCGGGACTGCTGAGCTGCCCACTGGCATTGTACCCATGAGCCAAAGAGCTATAGGAGCTAGGCGACATCCTGCCATAGAAATCCATGCTGTCATTAGTGATGGGGGGTGAGGTAGGTACTCCTAGACGGGCAGAAGCCCCAAAGAGGTTACTGTTGCTGCTCTGGGAGTAAGAGCCTTGGTTAACCTGGAGCTGCTGGGAACTGGGGATGGCATAAGAGTAAGGCATGGTGTTGTGGGGCCTGCCTAGGCCAGAGGCTGCGGTGCAGGTCTGGTTGGAGTAAGCGGACCCAGCAAAGGAGCAGGCATTGCCAGGAGAAGAGTTTATGTCCAGGCTATGCTGCTGCACCAGCTCCGGGCTCGGCTGGGCCATGAGGGGCCCCAGGCTAAAGAGGGGCGGCTGGGAAGGATAACAGAGAGCAGCAGGAGGGGCGTAGGCCGAGCTCAGCGAAGGCCCGACGGGCTGGGCCGGCGCCTCGTGCATATAGGCCGGGTAAGTGGAAAGGTCGCTGCGCTTGAAGCGCTTCCTGCGGCGCAAGAAGCTGCCGCTCTCGAACATGTCGCGGGCGTGGGGGTCGAGGGCCCAGTAGCTGCCTTTGCCCGGCCGGCCGGGCTCTCGGGGCACCTTAACGAAGCAGTCGTTGAGCGTGAGGTTGTGGCGGATGCTGTTCTGCCACTTGCGAGGCCCGTCGCGGTAGAAGGGGAAGCGTTCGGTGATGAAGCGGTAGATGCCGCCCAGGGTCAAGCGACGCTCCGGAGAGTGCGCGATGGCCATGGCGATGAGCGCGATGTAGCTGTACGGGGGTTTCCCGCGCTGGACCGGCCGTTTCCTGCGGCGCCCGATAGGCCGCGAACCTCCCATCACGTCTTCTTCCGACGGCTCCGGCTCCGGCTCCAGGGCCTCTCCCGGGGCTGCCGGCTCCATCTTCACCAGCGCGGGAAGCCTAGAAGCGGCTTCGGCTTCGGCGTCGGGCCGGCTCACCGCGCAACCCGTCGGTTGAGGGCTTTCCGCCGTCATCCCAGGCTCTATCTCCGCCTCCGACGGCGATGCGGGTTGCAGGCAATCAACGGGCAACTTCCAGGACTGGGGTGCGCCAGCCTCGCTGTTCCTGGCTGACGTCCGAAGGGGTATCTTCAGAGCACCCTCGGTCCCGCTCTGGCGAGGATCTAAGAGCGCGAATGCCGGCGGGATGGCGAAGAGAGCAGCTTCGGCGTTTGGGTGCTGGAGCTTGAGAACTTCTGGGAGAAATCTAAGGCTATGATGACCCCCAAGACCTTCAATCGCCTGGGCAGCCTGATTCTGAGATGCCCGGCAGACCTAAAACGAAGCCGATCGTCGAGGACCGGCATGACATCGCGCCTTCAGACCTTCCATGGCTTACCGGCTCCAGCGAAGGATCGGGGTGGGGGTGGGGGTGGCTATTGGATTCCGGGAGGTGAGAAGCGGTCCTGAAATACCTGCCGGGTTCCTACGATGGCTAGAGGCGGTGGGACGACGCGGCGGGAAACAAGCTGATCTCTCCTTTGGACGCCGCTCCTCCAAGGAGGCACTTCGGGAACGCTCGTAGGGAGACCTGCGATCCCAGCTTCTTTCACCGCCTCTGGAAGAGCTGCGGGCGCACCTTGCCCAGCCAGGAGGCGAGTTACCCCAGCCGCGGCAGGGACTCTGGAGCTGCTTGCGCGCTCTGTCTCCGTCTCTCTGCAGCTGAGCAGCCGTCGGCCGGCACTCCCTTCCAGCTGCCGTGCCTTAAAGAGACGGGTGGAGACGAGCTTGCCCGAGCAGCCTCTCTTGAGAATGCCAGGGGCGCAGCAAACCCACAGGGCTTTGCTGAGAGGGCTTGCGGAGGGAGGGGCCTGGCCCAGGGCAGGCAGGAACCGGGAGGGGTTATGCCGTCGGGAAGAAGAGCGGGCGAGCCGGGTTGCCGAGTTTTCTCCGCCTTAGAAGAAGCCCAGCCGAGAGACGCCTCAAGTAGTGACAGCCACCCGTGGGCGTCCAGGGCAAAACGTGGTGAAAGGAGCGCTGCGGGCCGTTCTTCGGGCGGGTCGAGGGTCATGCGAGTGGGTCGCTGCCCTCTCAAGCAGAGGGACATTGGGGGACAATTTCCCTGCATGCCTCAGCCAGAAAGCCCATCAACTGGCCCATCTGATTGTGTGTCGCTGGGGGTGGTGGGGTAGTGGGGATGGTATTTATTTATTTATTTGTTTATTATTTTTATATTGTATTTTTTACTGCCTGTAAGCCGCCCAGAGTCGAGTGGATGGCTACATACATTTCTCCAATAAATACATTTCCAAAATAAAATAAGATTCATTTTGCACTGGAGGCTGAGATGGTTAGCCCGGTGTTTGTCTACAGAATTCCATGCTGTCCTTGTTACTTTGAGGCTTGGTTCAGAAGATGCTGTACCAAATGGGGAGGATGGTGGGCCCCTTTCACTAGTGGAGCGATCTCAGATTCCTAGCGCAGCTAATCATAACAGAGAAAACTAGAAAACCTGCCTGTTCTCTGTATTTCTCTGTGATATATGCGTCTGACTCTGCTCAGTAGGATTATAACCAAATTAGTGTGCAGTGATATATGAAACCTTAGGCCAACAGTCTTACATCCACTTATCTGAAATATTCAGCCTCACTGAATTTAGTGGAACTGACCCCTCAATAGACACCCTTCGGGTTGCACTCTTCTTTTGTTTGCTGAGCAGCTCTTCTATCCTCCTGCAACACTTGATCAGGGCTTCCCTAACTGGCTGCTTTAACCAACCAACCAACTGAGATCAGGCCAGCAGAATAGCTACAGGGTGTCTTGCCTTTTCTAGAGAAACCAAAATGGATCAGGGCATAGGTAAACAAGTATTTTTCTCTTTCTCACCTGTTGGAGTACTCAGGAAAGGGAACTTCTTCTTCCTGGTTCTGTACTCAGTTTCCCTATCGTTTTCAGGGGGTGGGTGCCCGATTAGTGTGTGATACTGCAGAATTTGACCAAAGCACAGGAATCTTTTTATTTAAAGTTTAGTTTCAATTAGAGGAAAGCTGATCAATAGCGGAGTTGCAGCATCTTCCCTGTAGAAAGACAGTTACGAATTGCAATCATAATAATCACAATTATTATGACAGTTTCAATTTGTAAAATCCCAAATGGTGCAAAGGAAGAAGGCACACACACCTTTCTCCCAACTGTTTTAATAGGAGAAGTGTGTAGGGGGGAATACAATCCAGTGAGACTGATGTTTCCGCACAAGTAAAATAAAGTGTATCTTACCATAACATCCATTCTCATCTACAGTTTTGAAAGGGGATGAGAGAAGAACTGGAAAAAAGAGTTCATTTATGCAACTTGCAAAAAGGAATTTCCCACGTTAGAAGCAGATGAGGCCAAGAGTCACATGGTGAGGACAGGAGCTGCTCTGTTCAAACTTTGGCTTTCTAGGAGAAGTTGTTCCATCACCTAATTGACAAGAATTGTACAAATATTTATGTTTCTTTGCAACCATAACATCCAAAGCAGGTTACAAGAATAGCAAAACCACATATGACTGCACGGTTCATAGCAATCAGACCACACGTTCAGTAAACTCCAATAAAAGCATTTCAATATGAATGTTGGAAATACAAACTCTGATTGTGCCTTGTTCCTTTCAGTGAATAAACTGCACAAGTTCTCACTTTCTTTCATGTTTAAATAGGATTCAACTGAGCTAGGACGTAAAAGGGTGAATTGGAATCTCCTCATTCCAAGCCATCAGAACAGCATGTGTGAACCCAACTAGAATGAGCAAATTGATCAGAAGAACTAAAACCCTCTGGTGCCTAAGAGGCTGAGGTGTGAACCAGATAAATCCCTGGTCTGTCTCACAAAGTTATTATAAGGATTCCTGGATTAATGTGCAGGTAAAGTATCCTGAATGGTATAAGCTCATTTGATGGCTTAAATTTGAATAGACATGTATAGGTGGCAGAATTGTAATACTACTGTGTACATATATGTTCTTGAAAATGGTTAAAGGGCAATGCTCCTTGTCTGGTTGAAAGCTGCTAATGCAAAGATAATGAAACACAATAAAAACAAGCCAACAATGCATCAAAAAAAACCCAACAACAACACAAGAATAACAAGCTAGTAGATAAAGCAATAAAAAAGAACTGCAATAAAAACATAAAGAGATCAGTAGGAGCAATACATTTACAATAAAGCAAAGCCACCATGGTTAACTTTGCAATCCAAACAGCAACTTTTTCCAACCCTGTGGTGTGCAAGTACCCTTCATCATCCCTATGCAGCAGGCAATTATACTAAATGGTAAATATGAATTTGTGTGAAACTCTTTTTTTTAATTACATGGGCACAGCAATGTACTTTACATAGCAATCATGCAAAAGTTTCATTGCTATTGAATCCCAATAACCTGAATGAGAGCCTACAATTTTCAGGGACATTCAGCAGGAATTTAAACAAAGTTCTCTCCAATCCTTATCTCACACATTCGCTATTAATTAAATTAGTTCTTCATATTAGGCATAGTGTACTAACAATAGCAATTTGTAACAGTCTCCTTTTTTAGCAGGTATTCTCATTTCATGTTTGATGATCACCCACAAGCCTCAGATTGAACATAGCGGCTTACACATTTACTTCGGTGGAACCAAACCGATTTTCCTTTATGAGAATGTAGTAGTGAATGTATTACCGTTGCAAAATCACAATGATCTATAAGAAAACTAATAGGCCAGAAAGAAACTCCTTTCACTGGGCCAGAATGTCTGATTTTTCTAAGCAACGTGCTTAGGAGTTTTCAAGAATCATTTTGCTTTTTCTGATTCTAATCGCCAATTTCAGTGGGATTTGCTTGGAGTGCAAAACATTGCCAATGGTCAGCTGATTTACTGAATTCTATCCCAGGTACTTGCAAGTAAACAGGCACCAGTTTCGGTATTACAGTAGTCTTGAAACAGCAAATTTTAAGTATTTTAATAAGTTTCATATGAATTAATTCAATATATAAGTACGGTAGTCTTTTACTGGGATAATCTGAGTTTTAACTAATTTATTATTAGCCTTCAACTCATCGTTTTAACTAACCCAGTAGTTTTTAATCAAGGATAATGTAACTAATCCAAGAATTAGTTCTTCTCATTCTAATTCTGGACCTATCAACTTCTCTTAGGTAGGTATAGTGAGGTAAGATAAAAGTTAACGCACAGGCTCTGAGGAAGGAGAAGCCTGCACCATAAAAAGAAGAGGCAAATTTTGCTAATTATTTAGGGTGGGGTGGTGGGCGAGTGTTCATTGGATAAAAGTCAGGGCACAAGATTCAGATTTACTCCGCTTAAAGCAGACTTTATCAAATAGGGCTTCATAAATCTAGGTTTTCTCCTAGTTCATGATGAATTTCATCTATACAGTCCTGGGTAGAAACCCATATACATTAAGGTCTCTGTCGGATCTCTTAGATTTAGGTTATTCATAATGTGAGTTCTTCAGAAGCTCAGGAATTCAGGTGGAATTGATTGGTACTTTATTCCAGATTTTAATGCAGTATTCTAATATTCAGAAAAATTATCTGGTTCTTGCCGATTTTAACAGGACATTCTGGAGCAGACTGAAAGTCAGTGTCTAACTTTCTACGGAGAATCACCA
Organism: Ahaetulla prasina; assembly: GCF_028640845.1. NCBI lineage: Eukaryota > Metazoa > Chordata > Lepidosauria > Squamata > Colubridae > Ahaetulla > Ahaetulla prasina. Next base: position 197,647,474 of record NC_080540.1, read on the forward strand.
GGCGCGTGGAAATCCACAATTTCAACCCGACAAACGTATATAGCTCACGGGTGGGCAAAATGGGGCGCGGGGGGGGTGGAGAAGAGATCTCCCGGCGATCGTTCTGTAAATTTGATTTTGCAGACAGATTTTTTTTTAAATTTTTTTGAGTTGCACCGAGCCCTTCCAGTGTATACTTCACGGGAAGTATTTAACCGCTCCAGCTTGAAAACCAAACTCCTCCGGCGGCTTTTTTTTTTCTTCCGCCCGTTCTTTCGCCTTTTTGGGCATCTTCCCGCCTTCCCTGCCTCCGATCGCTGTCACAGGGTCGGGAACCGCGTTTTGCCCCCCTTATTTCGGTAATAGAAATATAAACAGGCGGAGATTCGTTCGCGGTAACATCGAAAAAAGGCTTGTTAACCCACATGTATTTAGACCCAAAGTCCAAGGATTTCAAAAGCAGCCCAGACAGTCAAAAGCGATCTTGCAGAAGCGGCCGAAAAACCCTTTCCAGGACAGAAAAAGGCAACTCTCCAAATTTATTGCCGACAAAAATCACACACCCACACACCCACACACACCTCCCTCTCTCCCCCTGTGTGCATGAGGAAGGGAGGGGGCAAACCAGGTTTGCTTTCCTGGGTTTGAAATTTTTGTACCTCTCTTGTATAAAAAAGCCACAGGAATAAAACCCATTTTAAGGTTTCTTTTAGTCCACGTGGCTGTGCAGATCAGCAGCCTTCGGGATTTGAAGGTGGGGACTCTGGAGCTCCTGGGGTGGCTCTCTCGGGACCCCCGGAAAAGCCGGCAAAGGAAGATTGGGAACCGAGGAGGAAAAGCCTGAGCTCCCGGACCCCAAGGAGCTCCCCGGTCCGGATCATTCAGAGCCCTGCACTTGGGAGCAAAAACCCGGCTATCTCCGGCGTGGGTGGGTGGGTTACTTAGACGCCAAGCCTCCTCGGACCTCCTTCTCTTGCTAGTTGAATTTGTTTGGGTTAGGGGGTTGTCTCTAAGGGGAGGAGGTCATGCCCCATCCTGCTGACCTTCCACCACCCACCCACCCATCCACCCCCATCTCCCTGCAAGGGCTGCAGGGTTCTGGAGACGTCTCCAGCGGCGCAAAACGCCTCGTCTTTGGCTCTGATGTCCCGGCGGATTCGGCTACGGCTTAAGGAAGAGAGTTTTCGTCGCGTTTTCTTTTCGGAGAAAGGAAGGGAAGGGAACGAACCGGGTTCCTTATCGGACTCTTACAATCGGGAGCCTTCGCACAACAGCTAAGCCAGTGGTGGGATTCAGCCAGTTCGCACCACTTCGGGAGAACCTGTTGTTAACTTTCTGAGGAGTTTGGTGAACTGGTTGTTGGAAGAAATCATTAGGAAAGAGAACCGATTGTTAAATTATTTGAATCCCACCACTGAGCTAAGCTCTTGAGCCCCGAGCTATTTCGCCCCTGCAGAAAATCCCGATAGACTTTAAAGAAATAAATATGGGCTCTTCTTTTAACCCGAGGCTAGTATGGGGTCCGGTTATATTCCCCCTGTAAGGATTACTAAAATCTACTGCCGTGTCTTCTTTGGGACATCTTCCCACCCCCAGCCCCCCCAAATCTCAAATGACTCGTTGGTTTAAGAAAGGATCTCATTGTCACGTAAATTCCTCAGTAGGTGATGAATCCGAAAAGTCCCCCAATTGCATTCTGCCTAAAACTTTTTTTTTTTTTTTACTTTCCCTATGGAATTGGAATTTAGGTCCCTTCCAACGAGACCGCTTCAAACGCCTTTAGGGATGGGGGTTTTAGGCTGGCTTTTCAGGTCGCACCCGGCGTTTTTCCCCCCGCCGGGTGAGGAATGAAAAGAGAAAGAAATTGCTTTTGAGGCCTCTGTATCTCATATCTATATTTTTAAATGGAGTACTGAAAATAATGCCGATTGGCGTCTGTTAGGTATAAATGAAGAGGTAGTTATTTTATGTGTCAAGGACAAAAACATTTGGTGCCTCCAACCCACCTGCTTAAAATTATTTAAAAGAGTTCGTTCAAAGTATCCTATTTTCTCTGTTTTGGGAATCTCAAGCATGACCCTCACCTGTTGACTACCTTCTCTTCCCCCCCCCCTCCCCAATTCCTTCCTCCATTAATTAGCAACCAAAGGACCTGGATTTGCAAGGGTTACACTGAACCAAAAATGACAATAAAGAAGACACCAATCTCTCGAATAAGTGGATGCAATTAGCTTTCCTTCCCACTCTGAACCCTCCCCCCCCCACTTTTTATTTTTTTTATTTTTGGAGAAGGATTTATTGTTCTTTTGGCTGATGCAGTCCCAAACCAAACTCTCAAAACAAACCATTTGCCAGGGGATTTTGAAACGGACTATTAATTACTACTGGTGCGTCTTCTTCACTGGCCCACCTAACCATACCAGAGCAGTGCTTTCTTTCTGAACTTTAAAAGCTTGTTGAAAACTGAGATGGCTCTTCCTGTCCCTCCGTCACTGCCTCTCACATTTCTACTGTAGCACTCAATTCTCTGTGTGATATAGTTGAAGAGGTGTATCTATTTCAAACTTCCCAATCCTTTTAAACATTGTTCCAAAGGTGCTATTTCCAGAAGGCAACTGGACTTTCTTGTTTTTTCTCCCCCCCCCCACCTTTGAAAACATTTCACTTCTCATCCAAGATGCTTTTTCAAGTTCCTATAGCACCTTTGGGACAAGACCTGGATGATTGAGACTCTCCGTAGACATTAAAAACATTATCTAAGTTTTCAGTTCACAACTAAAGAAAAGCACTAAGGAGAGCCCCGGGTTTTCATAAGAAGGCTTCATCCTTGAAACGATCTCTAGGGAAATATAACCAAGTAGGGAGAAAGTTAAGACATCAGGTTAGAAAGTGGGAGATAGTGAGTTTTAGACCCACCCTAGTACACCTGGGTGCTTTGAGCCAGTCACTCTCTCTCAATCCAAGGAAGTAAGCAATGGCAAACCATTTCTGAAAACTTCACATGAGTAAAAATGCCAGAAAGTTTTGGATTCAAACACTTACACTAATTCAAAGGATTTTAAAGGTTAATATAGAATTGAAACCAGAGGTTTTTCTTACAAGATTGATGGGCAAATAGTAAGAGAAAAGTTATGGAATATTGTTTTCATAAATGATAAATGCAGCAACATTATTATTTGTGCAAAGATAGAAAAATTTGGTAGTACCCACAATGGAGAGAGGGTTGGTGAGGATAACAGAACTTGCTGAAGTGGCCAAGTTGACCCTTTTGCTGAAAGAAAAGAGAATATCTACATATATTGCTGACTGAAAACCCCTTATAGAATTTTGTGTGAAACAGGGGAAAAAAGTGATTTATGATTTATAGTTTTGATGATTAAAAACAGCAGATTATAGAAAAAAATATGGCTATGTTGTAATCATGGAGCAAAACTGATAAATGTATTTGGAACTGCTGTAAAGAAAATTGAAAGCTACATGCCTCTTTGTATCTTTGTATCTTTGTTTTTGCACTTTAGCACTTTCTTTGACTTTGATTATTTTTCTTTCTCTTATTCTATATCACTAATTATAATAATATGAAATAATATTAAATTATGGCTTAAATTTTAATTGGGGTTATTTATATTTTAAGGTTTGTTAAATTGTTTTAAATTTCGGCCACCCTGTAATATGTTTTGTTTTAATCTTGTTCTAATGTGTATACCATGGATTTTTACTTGGCTGTACACCGCCCTGAGTCCTTCGGGAGAAGGGCGGTATAAAAATCGAATAAAATAAATAAATAAATAATAAATATTAGTAATAATAGCATGAAAAAATGAAAAATCTTGCCAAGAAAACTGCAGGGACTAGTCCAGGCAGTCATCAGGAGTTAAAAACTGCCTTGCAGGCGCCAAAAAAGATGATCAAGATGTCTCTTCATCAATAATACAAAGCAATTGAATAATACTATATTATTAGAATAATAGATGTCTATGAAACTCTGCTGGAGGTGGGAAAGGAAGGTCATTAAAACCAAGAGGTCGTTTTATCTTATGTAGGTAATATTAAATGTATTTTTTTTTTAAAAAGGGTCTTGCTAATGTTTTACATACCTCTACATTTAAAAAAACATCCTGTATTGTATTTACAAGGAGAGGGAAGTAAGAGATTAATGGTGTAATCTTGTGTCAGATTAATCAGAATTAAGTCCCACAGAGTTAGCAGTATGATTCAGAGACAAAAAATGGAAGAGGGTCTTATTTTAATATCTTTTAAAAATTAATCCTGGATCAGCTTTATCTTTATTATTTAGAACCACTCTTTTTCTTTGGCCCCAACCCTAGAAGTAAATTACACTTAAGTGAGTTTTTATCTGCTTACCTTCTCCCAGAAATTCTGGAAGTGCCCTTTATAGAGCTTGGCATTGCAGTAACTAGAGTTTAATCACGTTAGTCGTGAATGTTGAACTTTTTTCTGTTCTTGTATTACTCTGCTGTGACAATTCTAATATTCAATAGAATCAATGAATGCATTTTAGACCATTGAAATGGCCCTCGCCATTTAAAATTAGAATGGTGAGAGAGGAGAAATGCAAACACAAATCAAAACACCATTCCCAGGGGTTGGTGGTGTCAGACATGGGCATTTTGGGGCATCTCTGTTAATGCTTTCATTGCCGGAAGGGCTTCACTGTAGAATCCCAATCGCCTGGCACAGATCCTCATCTTGTAATTGGGGCCAGCGTCATTTCTCTTTGTGAGAGCTATTCCTGTTTGCAGCAGCTAGTCAAACTTAAGAAAGAAAGGAGGGAGGGAGGAAGGAAAGAAAGAAAGAAAAGAAAGTAGGAAGGAAGAAGGAAGGAAGGAAGGAAGGAAGGAAGGAAGGAAGGAAAGAAGGAAGGAAGGAAGGAAGGAAGGAAGGAAGGAAGGAAGGAAGGAAGGAAGGGAGGGAGGGAGGGAGGAGAATCATAAGAAAAGACATTGGGAAAACATTCTCAGATTCTTGCCAAAAAACTGCAGGTGTACATGAACTGAAGACGACTTCACCTTTCTTCTTCCCAGGATGGTGATGTAGCTTGGGAGAAGCAAAGCAGAGAAACAGTGGCAAAAATAATGAAGATGAGAGGCTTCACCAAGGAAGAGTTTTGGAATGATTTTTTTCCCCAAGCCAGTTGATTGTGAGACAGCTATACCTAGCTACATCAAGACATTTTAGGACAGTTTTCAGGAGGTTCTGAACATATCAAATGTGTTTTTAAAACATTGCCATGGTTAACGAGCCACACAATCCTCTTTTCTCTCCCTCCTATTTTCTCCCAATTGCCTCATCCCTATGTATGAAAAACTCTTTCAGTGTCCACTTCTTCCTTAAGCACTGTTAGGTATTCAGAAATTATTCTCACAGTCTGAACTGTTAATCAACATTGCCTGCATACACAATCAGCAACATTTTCACTTCAAAGGTTTCTCTCCTGATTTCCTGATTGTGGATGCAGTTGCTGAACATCCAGCAGCAGCTGAGAAGGCCACTAGATGTAAGAAATCTTGAGAATTATTATTATTATTATTTATTTGTATCCCGCCTTCATTACCTTCCTCTTCCTGTTTTCCCCACATCAACAACTCTGTGAGATGAGTTGGGCTGAGAGTGAGTGACTGGCCCAAAATCACCCAGCTGGCTTTCATGGCTAAGATGGGACCATGGCTAAGATAGGACTTGAACTCACTTTCTGCTTAATCATTAGACCGAATCTGATCCCTTTGGCAGGTAGAGGAAAAGTCCTGATCCTACTAAAGTTAGTTAATTCACTCATGAAGCTCATGGAAACTTACAATAAAATTAGTTACTCTTAGAAAGTGCTACCAGACTCTTTTGTGTTACATTTAAATTTACCGACAAAGAAATAAAGGGAGACCAATATAGCTATTTCAAGCTGTTTAGCTCTCATCAGCTAGCAGTACCCTTCTGGGATTTGAACCCAGGACACTTGCGTGTATTAACCTTTAGGCCATGGGCTCTCCTCGCTTTGCCGGCTGTACCAGGGGGGAGATTAAGTGATTTTCCTATGAAATAGTTTGTTGCAGAAGCGACTGCCTGAGAAGGCTGCTTGATTGGGGCTGAAAGGCAAAAGCGGACGCAGTATGCTCCATCCCATATTTGCGTAGACCAGGTTGCCTTGATAGACCGGTCTCACTGGAAAAAACACTTGCTACCAGACTCATTCTGATGTTTAGCTATCAGAGATGGAGAGGGCCTTCCTCCTACAATAGCTCTGTTTCATTCAATATCCTGCAAACCATCTAAGATTTTACTGCAGTCCATTGCTCTTTTTGGGGTGGAGATGGGGGATGTTTTCTCTCAGCTTTCAGCAGACTGGCCCAAATTCTTTGTGTGAGCTGCAACCTGAGCTGGATTTTCAACACTACTGATAGATACTTGTAAGGAATCCAGCAGATCTAATCCAGTGAGCTGTTTTGCATGTCGTTCTTACTTAGTCAGAGGTGGCCAGCTTCCACTTCCTGTATGGCTCAAGGCAACGGCATGGCCACTGAGCGGAGTGCCGTCTATGGTTCTTGTTATGCCACGAATATTTACACAGGAATATCATTCAACACAGAATTCAAGGCAATGTATACATAAAATCCAGTTCCTTGTGTGCTCCATCATACTATAACACGACGAGGAAGAAATGGGACCTGAGGTGGAGTTACACAAGTGCGATGTTGGGGCCGGAAAACTGCAACAATCTGGATACTCCCTGTCTTTGGTTTCAGTGAGAATCCCTGTTGTGCCTCAATGAATTTCATTTTCCAGATCAAGAGTACTTCAACAAGGTTGAGCATAACTGAAAGTGAGGCCCATGTCTTCCACTTTTGGTTTAGAAGGGATGGTCCTGCTCAGAGCTCTAGGCTATCAATGAAAGAGGCTATGCATTAGTATGCACTGGTTTTTTAGGGATATACTAAAGCAGGGCTGGCGAACAATGGCCCCTTTATGATTTGTGGACTTCAACTCTCAGAATTCTTGAGCCAGAATGGTTGGTTCAGGAATTCTGGAAGTTGAAGTCCACAAGTCATAAAAGGGCCATAGCTCCCCACCCCTGTTCTAAGGTAAAGATAAAAGTTTCCAATCATGTCCCACTCTAGGGGGCAGTGCTTATCTCTGTTTCTTAGCTGAGTGAGCCAGCATTGTCCAAAGATCCTTCTGTGGTTATGTGGCCAGCATGACTATATTCCGAGATACACGAAACGTTGTTACTTTACCACTGAAGTAGTACCTATTTATCTACTTGAATTAGCATGCTTTCAAACTGCTAAGTTGGCAGGAGCTAGGGCAAGAATGGGAGCTCACCCTGTCATGCGGTGCTTGGGTCTTGAACTGCCAATCTTCTGGTCAACAAACCCAGCATCTTAACCGCTAGGCTAAGGATCTTTTATCTTCTCCTGAACCTGAGCATCGTGGTGGGTTCTACTTACCTTTACTACCAGTTTGCAACGGGACCGCACGTGCGTGCTTCTGCACATGCACAGAAGCTTCCTGATAATGTCCGGGTCAGTGGGTGGAGCCTCCTGCTGGTTCTTGTGAACCGGTCCGAACTGGGGGCAACCCACCACTGCTGAGCATATAGCACAGGTCACCCAATCTGAGGAATGAGAATTCAACGTCTTCTTTCTTTCTGAAGTATCCTTTTACAGTGGAAGATGACATTTTGTGTTTTGCCAATTCATAGTATACATTCCATCGTAATCTCCCCATCTAGGATAATTTTGCTAAATTGCAAGCATTTTAATCAGCCAATTTTCTTACTCGGTTTCTACTCAAATGACACCATAATGTTCAGATAAATACAGAATTATCTGATAACTCCTATAATCTGTCTGATTCTGTGAGGCACATGCAGTCTCCGGTTCCTTTCTTGTGTTCCTTTTGTGTTTCCTGAATTTGTGCCAACCAAAATGTGATGACAAAGTGCCAAATGATGGTGGTGCAATTTTTAAGTTTTGGGAAAGCAGTATGCAAAACAAGAAGGAAAACATGCATGTTTACCTGACTTTAATCATTTATTCTATTTATAAAACACTCATATACACAATTAGAAAACACACACATATGAAAAGGAGTAAACAAAATGTTCGCTGTGCACCCACTGATGGCGCCACTATATCCTTTTGCTCTTGACAGTAAAAGATGCTGGGGAAAAATGTAGCTCCCTGCTACAAAAGTGTGTTCATTGTTTCTTAGACCGTCTCATTCTCTTTGTTCAACTGAACAGTATTTAGGCTCTTGATTTTGGAATTATGAAAAGTAATTGATTTTTTTTTAGAACAGTTCTCTTTTCTTCCAATTTTTCCAAGACCTTGGCTAGGGTGGCTGGGGTCCCTTTAACAACAGCCTGGGACAATGACCGTGTGCAGTTATGACAGGGATGAAAAAGTAATTTTGCAGTGCCCAATTTTACGTCAGTGTCCCTCTTTCTCAGTCATTGTTCACAATTATAGTCAGTTAGCACTGGTTGTCCTGTGCCTGATCCTTGTTTTTCCTTCTCCCTGGCAAAACAGAGGAATTGCCTAACTAAACAATCTAATTCTGAGCTGCTCTTCTTCAGAGCATATAAAGTCCTAAACTCAAATTAACAAGATCAACACTGTGACCTCAGGTGATTAGAACCTTGCATTGCTTGTGGCTGCTGCCTGAAATTGACAAGACCCCAATTAGTTTCCCCTTACAGGCTTTCTTTTGCCTCCTAAGATGCTCACTGCTCACATATGTGAACGCAGAGCAAACAGCTAGCAGTGGTGCCAGCACATTGCTTTCAATGACATTCCCTGCTGTGTGTCTGCTTATTCTCTTATAATCCCTTCCTCTCCAGCTCTATGGGATCCTATCCTCTTGATGCTGTAAAACAGTGGTAGTCAACCTGGTCCCTACCACCCACTAGTGGGCATTCCAGCTTTCATGGTGGGCGGTAGGGATTTTGTCCGATACTGAAGAACTTTTCTTTTTTTAATTTAATTGACTTTTGAAAAAAATTTCATAGCATTATTTAAAAACATTTTCATTAGGTTTTCATAAAATTCCATGTGACAATTTAAATTTCTGAAAATATACTATTTGTATCAGCCGCGCATAACTTTAGTTCATGTTAGCTAAGTGAAACTAAATGGCACTATTGTGCGACCGCAAACAAAAAAGCCTCGTCCCAGAATAGCTCGCGCATCTCCCCCCACACCACCCAGCTGTAACAGACAAGCAGAGCTGGTAGCCGGTACACCCCACAAACCCAATCCACAATGCGTGAGAGGCATGCACAGACAACGATACATGGCACATTACTGTGAAACTGGTGGGCGGTTAGAAAATTTTACTACTAACAGAGATACAAAAGTGGGCGGTAGGTATAAAAAGGTTGACTACCCCTGCTGTAAAGCAAAGGAAAGCTGAAGTAAAATTCTAAGCATGGTCACAGTCATGTGATTTTCAACCACAACCACTTCATTTAATCAAGTCTCTGATTCTAATTGTTGTTACTAAAGGAATGCCTGTATGCTTTTCTGTGTTGATATGGATTCACCATCTATTCTTTATTTTTATTTGCTCTTTATTTATCTTGTCTTTTCCTTTTTCACACTGTATGTTGTATGTATTTTGTATGTTATATTTCAAGGAGGAAAGGAGTCCCCTGCGGATTTTGCTCTGCTAGTTGTTGCTGACTGTAGCGGGTGGTGCTCATTTCTGTTTCAAGGCCACGAGCCAGCACTGTCCGAAAACATTTCCATGGTCATGTGACCAGCATGATGTCATGAAGCGCTGTTTCTTCCCCATTGAAGTGGTACCTATTTATCTACTCACATTTGCATGCTTTAGAACTGCTAGGTGGGCAGGAGCTTGGCGAAGACCGGCACTCACCACTCGGGTCTCAAACTCAAGACATCAGCTTTCCAAATGTTAAGCCCAGCGTCTTCACTGCTGAGTCATTTTGCCGCATATATTAAATTATATTGTAATATTGTTATATTATAATCTTCCTAAAATTGTTTTGGAGTCAGGTGGTGTTTAAATGAAATAAGTAAAGTAGGAAAAATTAAGTAACATAAAGTCATAGGGAATGGCATCCAGATATGACCTCAGCATTACTTGTTTAAGTCCAGGGCCAGCCAGGAAGTATGATGAACTTTTGTCTTTATGTCAACAAATCGAGTGGGTGGGAAATGCAGGGTCTAATAAGCAGGAATCTTTCAACTGTGCCTCACCTTCCTCAGACCAACAGATGTAACAATGTGCTGAATTATAATGCGGCTGATGAAAGAAAGCGAAGTGTGGAATTTAATGGAGCCCGTAAGGTCTCAGAAGGGACTAGAATTATTCTGAACCCATAGGCCTGGTTATGTTTGTCTAGTTTCATGACAAATAAGAACTGGGAAACTTAATTTAGGTCAACGTTGCCAGTCCATTTTTCACAAATATGTAATTGTGCCAGAATTTCCAGTTATAAGACAATCCAGAGCTCTTGCTAATACTGTACCACTGCTTTCATTTGTTCAAGGCAGCCGGCAGGCCTGAGGAGAGGGGGGGTGCAGCTGGTACATTGTTCCTGGGCCCATGGAGCTCAAAGGGGATTTTTAAAAAAAAATTTTTTACAAAACCAAATTTTTAAAAAGAAAACAATATTGGATATATACTCCATACTCTATACTTTGTGTGTATAGCAAACCACCTTGCAGCCTTGTTTGACATAACCTTTATTAATTTGAAACGTAATGAACAGTTATTTATGTGATTTATTGAATTTTAATGTCATTAATTATTTATTTAAGTTTCCATATTTAGTTTCATTTCATTTAAGAATATATATTGTATTTCATTTCAGTTGTAGGTGAGGGGGCCCATATTAGTCTTGTTCCAGCACTTAATAATTTTCTCGCGGCCCTGGCAGCCGGGAAGTTCCCCAGTCCAAGCCTGATTGAAATAGGAATATGAGAAGAGCTTCTGGTGGTATTTTGATCATGTTATGATAGCATTTCATCAGTAGGTGGCACTGGACTTAATTGTGCCCAGCAGGAGTCAGGGTTTTCCTGTTAACATTCTGTTTTGCCCCATTTCTTGACTGATGAATGTCTGGGTTTTCAGTATTGCTAGTAAAGCATTCGGTTTTTGTTTGGTTTTCTTCGATTACGAAGAAATACCTAAAACAACAAGGTTGAAATCAGGAAGGAAGTTAATTCAGGTGTTGCTGATTGTTTATGGAGAGATTCATTCATGTAATTGAAGGCATGTATATGCCATTTTAAAAGAAAGACGTGTTTTTAAAACTGATAGAGTTAATACCAGTATTTTAAAAATGCACTGCAATCTTTTAGTTAAAGTAAGTATAAACATCATTTTCATAAGGCTCCTGATTTCACCCAAGACAAATTAGCCAAGTGGACTTGCTAAAAAGACACCCCAAGCTTTGTACATTGTACAACTGCAATGTACAAATTTTATACAGTTAAAACTAAAAGCCCTTCAATACAAGGATTCCAGACCGTGTTGTCATCATCATATAGCTGAGCTGATTTATTTCTGGCCAAGCTGCATTTCAGCACGTTTTCTGGTTTTCCTTTTGAGATGCTGGAGCTCCTTGGAGGTGTCTTCCCCTTGGTGGGAACTCCTAAGCTTCCTCTTCCTGGCTTCTCCCCATGCTCCACCAACATCTTGAGCGCTTTTGGCAGATGGTTTGCATTAAGCATTGGCACCGAAGTGATGGGTCAGTTCCTTCCACCCATAGTATCGGGGTGACTCCTTATAAAAATAGAAATAAAGATGGCACGATGACAGCACTGGCCAGATGCTGTAATTTGGGTTCTCCGGTGGGTCATCTGGAAAAGGCAGCATGATATTTGATATTGCTGCAGTGAGCATAAAGGGAGGATGCTGGCTTCAAATATTTTCTAGGTTTGGGATATGAAGTGGGAGTGCCCTCGGACTCATCAGTATAGCTCATAAGACTCAGAGCCGCTTTTTAGTTTAATCATGGACAAAATTATGCAACAGGATACATCACAATGTGTAATAGTGTACCCAGGAAGACCCAGTTTGGAATGACATCATAGGACTCTGCTGAGTGAAGATACTGTATACTATGACTTTTCTTAAAGGATTGTTCTTCCCTTCTGTCTCCCCTGGAGGACATCAAGCCCCATTGCATAGTATTGTTATGCCACATAAGACATATCCCAACTCTGCTGCAGATTAGAAAAGCTGGATATAGGTAGAACACACATGAACAAATGCCCTACAGTAGGATGAAGCTAAAGCACCAGCCACTTCGATCTCAACTCAACTCTTAGACACTAAGAGTGGTTGTGAGTTGTCCAGGGTCTTGTTACATAAGATGGGTGGCTATGCAAATCTTTTCAATAATAATAAATATTAATAATAACTATAAAATGCCAGTTAGAGGAGAAGGATTTAATGTTCCCAATTCTCATGAGTGATGCCCTGTGTTTCTGGGCCATTTGCAACAGGGGTATATTTTGTGCCCTAACCCTTCCTCTTGGGTTTTTCTTAGTGGAAACTGTACCACCTTAATAGCAGGGAGTGCTGTTGCCATTGTGACAATGGCGTTGACAAGTCCAGCAGGAGAACGGAAGTCCTTAAATGGGCACAAATAGCAGAACAGCCTCATCATTTTGAGTAATGACTAATGATGCCCTGCTCCTAATGGCAACCATGTGTCTCATCCTTGGCATTCTTCTGGTCTATTTATATTATCCCCTGAGATCCAGACGCTATTTCATAAGAGTCATCTCATTGGGGCTCCAGAGCATCATTGTCCTCCAGGTATGTTAACGAAAGTTAGAAGCCAGAAACTAGCTTCTATGTATCTCATATATGCAGATAATCCTAAGCTTACAACAGTTCATTTAGTGACCGTTGGAAATCACAACAGCAATGAATGTTTTTCACACTTACAACTGTTGCACCATCCCAATGACCACATGATCAAAATTCAGAGGCTAAGCAACTCACCCATACTTACAATGGGGTCATATGGTCACTATTGGCAACCTTCTGACAGGGGAAAACTCACTTAACAACTGTCTCACTGAGCAACAGAAATTTGAAACTCAATTGTGGTCATATGTTGAGGACTACCTGTACACTGTTTTGAGGGGAGTGAGGCTCTGCCCATTAGGCCCTCCCTTCCCTGAAGTACCAATCTAAAAATGCCCATTTATGGCCTGTGAGGTGGCTGTCTTCTTCTACCACTCCTAGTCCCGGATAACTTGCCAGTGGGGGTGGGGAGTGAATTGAAAAAGATTTCTTGGCTGATTAGAAGAGATAGGAAAAATGAGGAGAACAGAGACGGTAGTTGTGCCTTTGAGAGCACATCAGAAACAAGGATGCAAATGACTATACCAATCTGAGCTTGACTTACTTTGGATAGAGGCAAAACACTGCGTATTCCTATTCTGAAGCTGAAAGCTGCTTGCTATGCTCCACTGCCCACTTTGCAATTGTTCCCCTTTTGGTTCCAAGCATAAGAAAGAAACACCTGCAGCCAAATTTAGCCACTCACCTGGTGGACTGATGGGAAGTATTTTTCTTTTTTTAAAAAATTAAAGAACAGTGGCTTTCTCTTTTTTGCAAGTGAAAGTTGTTCATGCATATTTTTAAAGGGGCACAAAATACCCTAAACTTTTCATCCAAAACAATCACTGAATTCCAATTTTTGAGTTAGATTGTAATCTAAACCCACTTTTTATTGATTGGTTTAATATAGGTATATAAAAGCTGTTAAATAATGTTTAAAACATTTACATTCCCCCCCATTGATCCATGAGGTAAATACTTGCTGCAATTTACAAAAGGGTTGCATTGAGAAAGTACGATAAGTGTTAAAATATATAATCCATATACCCCAATAGCTATGAATACAGAAATAAATCCACCAGGAAGTATCAAATGCAAAAAGGGAATAGTTTAAAAAACAAACAAACATGTGCCTAAACTGTAATAAAGTTTGCACGTGTATCCTCTTTAGGGGGACAGTGTACCTATTAGCGAGTACAATCCCATTTAATGAGTTTTGGGTGTGCATTAGACTGCATAGTGCATGCCATGTGGGATGACTGATTAAGCCATTAATTAACCCTTTTCATCCCAATTATGCAACAGAACCAGGGGAGAAATCCAAATTGAAGCACCCGCAACAGATGATTATCCAGTCTCCGCTTGTTGTACACATTCAAGAATGGGGAGTTGACCATCTAGCTGAAAACTGATGCCATTACCAAATTGTTCTTACTGCTAGGAAGGTTGTGTGTATGTGTGTTTTTTTTAAAAAAAACACCTTGGACCAAATCTGATTTCCTGTAAAGTAAAATTGTAATTCTGTAATTTGCAAACTAAGATGATAGAGAACAAGCTTCAGCCTTCTTCCAAAGGTTTTCTTCAAGGTGCTGGAAAAGTGCTATTTTATCCCCTTTCGGTTAAAATTTTCTCAAGGCTAAATGTAGATTTTCCCCGCTTCTTTGTTGTCATCTTTTGCACAGTTCTGATTTTTGTTTTCTTAAAAATGGGTTGCCTAGAACTGGATGCAATATTTTGTACTGAAATGAGAAATTACCACCATTGTCATGTACATTGCGCTAAACCTGGTTTGATTTAACTATATATTTTTAATGAACCATTTATTGGGTTGACCTATTACAGTAAAGCACACATCACAGTTTACAAATTATACAGAACATAAGTGAAAGAAGAAACAAATCAGAATGTGGTTTTGCATTTACGAGAGGCTGGATTCTGAGTCTCATAGCTTAAAGAATTTAAATCTGGGTTGCCACAGATGGAAGCCTATCGCTCTAATTATACCAGACTAGATTCACTTCACGTTTGCTCTTTTCAATATTTTAATTTTAATCCATTTTAATCCTTATTTGTATAAGCAGTCATGGTTTTAGTCATGTTGCTTCCTATCCTGCTACAGCAAATTAAATACAGTATATGTACAGTATATGTAAATGACTGAAGAATGTAAGCAAAATAGTTCTAAAAATAGCGGCTATTGAGAGCTGGTTTATTTTATTGTAATGATAATCAAGGATGGTTTCTTTCAGTGCAAATTTGCCATGCCTCAAAAAAATCTCTTTCCTATCATTTCATCTGAAAAAATGTACGTTTTGGGAAGGTAGAAGATTAGAGATTATTTTAAACGCGTCATCTCTTTGGTCATGTGGTATTTGTACATATGTATGTCTTTCTCCCATTTAGAATAATATTAGGGATTATTGCATATTTGGGTAAGGGGCAGCCAGAGTCATATGAGTCCCATGGAAAGGGGAAAACAGTGTTGATTATGGCAGTTCAGTATCATGCCAAATGATCAGGAAACAGAAAAAAAAAGAATCCAAATTCTTTTTCCTCAACAAGAAGATGATTATTTATGCACATAGTAAAATGTAAGTTATAGTTTAAAATAGATGAAATATGACAGATGATAGAGATAATAAGATAGATAGATAGATAGATAGATAGATAGATAGATAGATAGATAGATGATAGATAGATGAGATAGATAGAAGATAGAAAGATAGATGATAGACAGACGGACAGACAAGCAGACAGAAAGAAAGACAGACAGACAGATACATGACACATAATATGTAAATAGAAGATAGGCAGCTAAGTAGGTAAATAAAAATAAATGGGAGAGAGAGAGAGAGAGAGAGAGAGAGAGAGAGAGAGAGAGAGAGAAGCAGATAGGTATTTTTTATTATAGCTATAAAAGGGGGCAAGAACATCATATATATATTTTTAAATTTGAATTTATATCCCACCCTTCTCCGAAGACTCAGGGCAGCTTACATTGTGTTAAGCAATAGTCTTCATCCATTTGTATAATATATACAAAGTCAATTTTTATTGCCCCCAACAATCTGGCTCCTCATTTTACCTACCTTATAAAGGATGAAAGGCTGAGTCAACCTTGGGCCTGGTGGGGCTTGAACCTGCAGTAATTGCAGGCAGCTGTGTTAATAACAGACTGCTTAGTCTGTTGAGCCACCAAAACTTGCAACCAATCCAATTTTAGCAGGAAAATGGGAATAGGCAAAGCATTACAATACCTGAAGACAGCATAATACAACTATAATTAGTGAGAATTATGTAATGTAAGATAAAAATGAAATTTAAAAATAATGTAAAATAATATTTTTACTGATTTATGACCATAATAAAAGTATCTATCTACTCTCATCTTTCTCTCTCTCTCTCTCTCTCTCTCTC
This sequence comes from Ahaetulla prasina, assembly GCF_028640845.1. NCBI lineage: Eukaryota > Metazoa > Chordata > Lepidosauria > Squamata > Colubridae > Ahaetulla > Ahaetulla prasina. The sequence continues at coordinate 197,663,710 of NC_080540.1, forward strand.
ACACACACACACACACACACACACACACATCAATCATTGATATCTCTCTCAGTCTCTTTCTCCCAGGGTTGCTTGATAGTGAGATAGTTGTATATAAATTTAATAAGTAAATACATTCCCATCACTGACTGTTTATATCTATTTACACCTCTCTCTCTCTCTCTCACACACACACACACACACACACACACACACACACATCAATCTTTGATCTCTCTCTCTCTCTCTCTCTCTCTCTCTCATCTCTATTTATCAGCCATCCAGAGTTGTTTGATAGTCAGACGAGTGCTATATAAATTAAATAAATAAATCGCCATCTCTCTCTGTCTCTCCTCCCCCTCATCATCTATCTATCACTTATCTCATCTCCATCCATCCATCTTTCTTTCTCTCCCCCACTTTCTCTAATCTACCTAGTTTACCCTGTGCAAGTTTCATGCTTTTGAGACTCTACCTGCTTGCTGGCTTCCTTTTTGCCCACTTCTAGTATTAAAAATCTCATTTCTGAGAAGTCTTTGCCTACTGCAAGTTGGTATTAAAAGTGATTTGTGTGACATCCTTATTGTGATTATGGTGTGAGTACATAAGTTTGCAAAGGAAACTGTCAACCATTAATAACAACCCTAACTCTAACCCACTTGATGAAAAAGAAGTGCAAGACAGTCAAAATAACCAGATGTAATATATTGCTGTGCAAAACTCAATGGGAATAAAACTTTTGGTGGGCAAAATTGCTTGCCTTTTGAGACTGACTTTATCTCCCTTCAGTTTCCAAATCCTGCAGGGACTTGTGTAAAAGTTATTGGAAGGCATTGAATCTAGACGTTGCCTCTTTGCGTTCATGTTTTCTTCAATTCACAAAACATTTGGACTTTTTGATGTTTTGTTTTATTTGAAAGTAAGGATCAACCACTTTACAGAAAATTCTAAGGAAAGGTTTCTTTCACTTCAGATACTTTTATCTGCTACTGTTTAAAACTTACTACTTTGAAGGTACTGTTTGATGATTCAAGAGTAACGCATAATGCTTAAGACATTAACAATAGTTATGGTGGAGCCTCTTTTTTCATGTCTCCACTTTTTTGATTTTAGGATATATTCAGGAAGTCTTTGTGATAGTGTCGGGGACACTAGCAGGCACATTTCCCTATTAGCAGTTTATTATAAACTCTCAAAGAAAGGACTGCAAGAAAAAGCATAGTCATTTTCAAGTGGCTACTGGAGAGGATGTATTCAGTCACAAAAGCTCAATTTGTTAGAACAACTAGCAAGTTTTCCCCCTTCATTCCTGTCCACCCTCATTCCAGGATACTCAATATTCATTCCCAACTTTATTTTATCCATTTTCTGGTTAGGACACATGTTGAAATAAAGCTTTGGGCTATCCCTGTTTATCTTTTTTATTTTCTTACAAAAAAACAAAGAAGTCTGGGGATGATGTGGAATCCCAGGGCCTTCTTGGCAATAATTATGAGGCTGGTGTGTTTTAAAACAATTTTAAACAATTGGTTAAACATTTTTTAAAAAATAGACTGGGAGAAGAGCCTTGTTTCTGAGCTCTATCATCACCAGGTGAGTTTCATGCTTTGCACTATGCAATAACAGAATTGACTTGGTTTTGGCTTCCTGTGTTATATAAACCCTATGATGATACGCAAATCATGTTTTATAGCACTGAATGTTGCAACCAACTAAAATTATAATAAGGTATAGTATAGTAGACTAATGAAGTCTTACCTTCAGGACCTTCTCAGTGGTGGCATCCAATCTGACACATCTTTTCTTTAAAGCAACGGTCCCCAACCTTTTTGGCCCCATGGATTGGCAGAAGTGGGGGGAAGGGATGATTTCGTGCACACAACCTAATCCCTTGCATGCGCAAATAAAGCTTTGCGTGCTTGCCTGCTGCTTGCGCGGCCCAGTTCCCAACAGGTTCCAGTTGTGGACCCCTGCTTTAGAAGTTATAGTGGCACCAATTTTGCTACTTTTTTGAAGTAGCAATTCTTTCCACCAGGTCTAATGAACTGTGAGGTTAAATAAAAGAGCAGGAGAATTGAAGCACTCTTTTAACATCACAATTAGAATTGCGTATTTTCTTACAGTTTAAAAGCAGTGATCATGTACTAGAGCCTGAATAATTAATTAAAAAATTAATTTAAAAAATTTATTTTTTAAATTTTATTTAAAAAAATTAATAGACATCGAATACTTTATGTAACCATAGAAATATAGTTGTGGCCTTATACATGCATTTAACATTTAACTCCTCAGTTCTTGGATGTACAGTAGGGAGCATAGTTGCATGTAGCTGTACCTTTCTTTTCACTCCAAATAGAAATGCAAATTTGAAAAAATTATGTAATAACATCCTGAAGAAGCTCTACTGATTCACGAAGCTTATGTTGGAGGTGTTTCCCACACTTCCGGTTCAATTCATTTAACTATTTTTGTCATCAAATTCACAAAGTATTATCCAAAATAACAAATTAAAAATCATGATGAATATAAGTAAATTTACAGCATCTCCCTAATTACAACTCTGATTATTTTTCCAAGCAATTGTGAAACAACAACTGTAAAGGGAAGTAAGTACAATCACAGAAACAGTGCCAGCAAATTAAAAGCAGCTTTAAATGATCCTCCTTTAAAGCAGGGGTCTCCAACCTTGGTCCCTTTAAGACTTGTGGACTTCAACTCCCAGAGTTCCTCAGCCAGCTTTGCTGGCTGAGGGATTCTGGGAGTTGAAGTCCACAAGTCTTAAAGGGACCAAGGTTGGAGACCCCTGCTTTAAAACATACTACTTTCAAAAGTGTAGCTCCCATGTAACCATTACAATACTTAAGATATTAAATGGCCACAATAACCCTAAGAAGCTATAAAGTCTAGCCTGAAATTACCTATGACTGCACTCACACTTATCCTGAAATTACCTATGACTGCGCTCACACTTATCCTGATGTTTTATCCTTAGGCACGTTGCTTCTCTCTACAGAAAACCATTGATCTGGTATTGGGTTCATGCATAACCATTATATCATTTACTTTATTCATTAAACATGAAACTCAGTCAACTGAACATTCAAAAAGGCATCACAAATACCACTGACTCAGGGGTGAAATCTAAAAATTTTCCCTATCGGTTCTGTGGGTGTGGCTTAATTGGTGGGCGTGGCTTGGTGGTCAGATAACTGGGTGGGCGTGGCCAATAACAATAAATAATAAACATAATAAACAAAGTATAAAAAACAATAAGAGGTACCAAAAACCAACTTTCACACTTTACACACACACAACACAACACAACACAACTGACTCACACACAATGTAAAAGCAGCTGCACTTCACACTTCACACAGTCTCAAAAACCTCAAAAACCAACTTTCACACTTTACACACACACAACTCTCTCTCTCTCACACACACACACACACACAAAATGCCACATACAGCTTTCTGAGATTTTGTGTATTTTGTTTGTGTAGTTAGAGTGAAACACTACAGAAACACACAAATCTCAGAAAGCTGCACAAATATTCTATTTTATTATTTTATTTTATTTTATTTTATTTTATTGTGGACTTCAATTCCCAGAGTTCCTCAGCCAACAAAGCCAGCCAGCATTAGTTGATCACCGCCTCTGGTGGCTCAACAGACTAAGCAGTCTGTTATTAACACAGCTGCTTGCAATTACTGCAAGTTCAAGTCCCACCAGGCCCAAGGTTGACTCAGCCTTCCATCCTTTATAAGGTAGGTAAAATGAGGACCCAGATTGTTGGGGGCAATAAAGTTGACTTTGTATATAATATACAAATGGATGAAGACTATTGCTTAACACAATGTAAACTGCACTGAGTCTTCGGAGAAGGGCGAGATATAAATTCAAATTAAAAAAAAAAACTGAGGAAATAGATTAGGTAAGCAATTGATTCTGTCTGGGCTGAAAGTGAAACTGCTTTTGGGCTGGGAAAAAAAGCCATGCGTTCATCAGTAATCAGGTAAGTGCCTTAGAATCTCTACTCTTACTTGTAGAAAACATGTTTTCTACAAGTAAGAGTACAAGTAAGGTTCTGCTGATGAGGAACTCAGGTGAGATCGCCAGAGGAGACTTAAAAAAAATTTTTTTTTAAAGTTTAAAGGCTCTGCCGATCTCAGCTGAGGGGTGGGATCCTCAAAGGCTTTTTTTTACTTTTAAAGGCATGTTTTGGCTGAAGAAAAACCGGCTTTTAAAAGTTAAAAAAACCAAAAAAACCTCTGCTGATGGTGCAGCTCAGCAGAGGCGGAGGGGGGCAGGGATTTTTGCTACCAGTCCTCCGAACCAGCAGTTGCCATCGCTACCGGATCGCGCGAGCTGGTCCGAACTGGGAGCATTTCATCCCTGCACTGACTGGTGTTAATGGTTGATACAGGTTGCTGCCAGTGTCCTAGGTATCAACCAAGTACCTTCTTAAGATGTATGATGTTCCAAGTAGCGCAGTTTTTGCAATTCCTCTGGTGTTATTGCAGGAAGCTGCAATTAGTTGATGTATCTTATAAAATTCTTGGACATGTTACCAAGTGCCCCGATGACAATGGTTATCACTGTTCCATATTTCATCCATAGCAATTTAGTTTCGATGGACAGGTCGCGATATTTCATGATTTTTTCCAGTTCTTTTTCTTCGACTCTAGCATCTCCTGATACCGTGATGTAATGAATTGTACGTTTCGGTTTTCAACAACTGTGATATCTGGCGTGTTGTGTTCTAAGTGACAATCTGTCTGTATTCAAAAGTCCCACAAGATCTTCACCTTCTCATTTTCTATAACTTTTTCCACTATGTTCCCATGACTTTTTGGATACAGGTAAGTCGTTTTTTTTTACATAATGACCAGTGGATTAATTTAGCAACTCGGTTGTGTCTAGCTTTGTAATCAGTTTGTGTGATTTTTCTGCATTCACATATTAAATGTGAAACAGTTCAATTTTGTTGCTGCAAAGTCAGCAGTTTGTCGGTGGATTTTTGTATCTTTGCTTTCATGGCATTTGTTTGTAGTGCATGTTCTGGAGCAGCGAGTTTTAAACCTTCTGCTTTTTTCTTGATGGTTCCCATCTTAAACCATGGCCATGTTAAAGATGTTTTTTTAAATCATCCTCATCCTCATCATCCTCATCCTCATCATCCACCTATCTTGCAATGGGCTACTCTAGATGACTCACAACCATAAAGAAGAAATAAAACAGAAGCTTAAACAAAGCAAAAATAAAATAATAGAACCATAAAACAAACAAGGAGGAAAAAGCAAACAAAATATAACAATATGACTAGTGAAAAGATGGGCATGTGGGGAGCAGAATGTGTGATTGTGTGTGTGTGTGTGTGTGTGTGTGTGTGTGTGTGTGTGAGAGAGAGAGAGAGAGAGAGAGAGAGAGAGAGAGAGAGAGAGAGAGAGAGAGAGAATCTGCTGTCAATCTAGCAGCCACTTCCAGAGTTGAATTCCCCCATTGGGTTCCCAGGCCAATTTCCAGAGCCAGATACCATAAATGCATATTGTGGATTATTTGATATTGCTTGAGGGAATAATATGAATTCAGTTAACGTGCTTTGTAAATCATGATTGATGACAAAGATATGCAACTTTATTGGGGCCAGCATTATCTGGGCTTTAAAAGGTAGGTTAGGGTGCACACTGCAAAAAGCAGCAAATAGAATCAGAGCAGAGTGTCCTTCCTGGCTGGTGCTGGCTACTCAGGAGGTGACACGAGGCTGGCTCCAGAGGATTATAAATGCTTCTTTGTTGGAAGGGGTTTTCCCTGCCGCCTTGAAAGAGGCGGTGGTGAGACCCCTCCTTAAGAAGCCCTCTTTGGACCCGGCTATTTTGGGAAACTATCGGCCAGTCTCCAACCTTCGCTTTGTTGCGAAGGTTGTAGAGAGTGCTGTGGCGCGTCAGCTACCCCAATACCTGGAAGAATCCGTCTATCTAGACCCGTTCCAGTCCGGCTTCTGACCCGGTTACAGCACGGAGACAGCTTTGGTCGCATTGGTGGATGATCTCTGGAGGGCCAGGGACAAGGGTTATTCCTCTGCCCTGGTCCTATTAGACCTCTCAGCGGCTTTTGATACCATCGACCATGGTATCTTGCTGCGCCGGCTGGGGGGATTGGGAGTGGGAGGCACCGTTTATCGGTGGTTCTCCTCCTATCTCTCCGACCGGTCGCAGACGGTGTTGACAGGGGGGCAGAGGTCGACCGCGAGGGCCCTCACTTGTGGGGTGCCGCAGGGGTCGATTCTCTCGCCCCTTCTGTTCAACATCTACATGAAGCCGTTGGGTGAGATCATCAGTGGCTTTGGGGTGAAGTACCATCAGTACGCTGATGACACTCAGCTGTACTTCTCCACCCCAGGTCACCCCAATGAAGTTGTCGAAGTGCTGTCCCGGTGCTTGGAAGCCGTACGGGTCTGGATGGGGAGAAACAGGCTCAAGCTCAATCCCTCCAAGACGGAGTGGCTGTGGATGCCGGCATCTCGATTCAGTCAGCTGCAGCTGACTGTTGGAGGCGAGTTATTGGCCCCAAAGGATAGGGTGCGCAACTTAGGTGTCCTCCTGGATGAGCGGCTGTCGTTTGAAGACCATTTGACGGCCGTCTCCAGGGGGGCCTTCCACCAGGTCCGCCTGGTTCGGCAGTTGCGCCCCTTCCTTGATCGGGATGCCTTGTGCACAGTCACTCATGCACTCGTTACCTCTCGCTTGGATTATTGTAATGCTCTCTACATGGGGCTCCCCTTAAGGTGCACCCGAAGGCTTCAGCTAGTCCAGAATGCAGCTGCGCGGGTGATAGAGGGAGGATCTCGTACCTCCCGTAACACCCTCCTGCGCAGACTGCACTGGCTACCTGTCGCTATTTGGGTGCACTTTAAGGTTTTGGTTATGACCTTTAAAGCGCTCCATGGCTTAGGGCCTGGGTACTTACGGGACCGCCTACTGTTACCATATGCCTCCCACCGACCCGTACGCTCTCACAGAGAGGGACTTCTCAGGGTGCGGTCCGCCAAGCAATGTCGGCTGGTGGCCCCCAGGGGAAGGTCCTTCTCTGTGGGGGCTCCCACACTCTGGGACCAACTTTCCCCCGGTTTTAGCCAAAAACCTGACCTTGGACCTTTCGCATGAACTGAAGACCCATCTTTTTATTCGCGCGGGGCTGGCTTAAATTTTATGGATTATATAGTTTTATTATTAATTTTAAACGGGGTTTTAATTTCTATATATTTTAAAATTTTAGGCAAATTATAATAAGTTTTTTAATTTTGCATTTTATAGATTATTGTCTTGTCTGTTTTTATTTGCCTGTACACCGCCCTGAGTCCTTCGGGAGAAGGGCGGTATAAAAATCAAATAAATGAAAAATGAAAATAAATGAAAATGTGATTTGATTTAATGTTACAATTCAGCCAAAGTTAAACACAGTTTATAATGATGCTCTGTAGTAATGCATTTTATAACCTCTCTCTTCTGTCACATTAAAATTATATCAGGTTCCATGCTGATCTGACGGTGTTAATTCTTGGAAGACCGTCTCTGCAGTGCATCCAAGTATGACAGTAGTAGCCTGGTGAAATCCATTCTTCAGAAATAATGGCAGAATAAAACCCCTGTAAAGGGGGCACATAAGCCATAGAAATCACTGCTGTCATTGTCACAAACCGGTAAGTGCAACATGGAAGTGGAGAAGCATAGTCTTGCCAGCTTCAAGTAAATATCTTGGGAGGTGAAGCTGTTCTTCCAGGCATTTGCAATCGTGTTCCATTATGTGGGGAGTGTCACTATTTCTTTTAAAGCAAAAACTAGTCTGGGCAACACCAAAATAGAAGGACAGAGAAAGAAGAGCTAATCCTGATGGAATGAGTCACTTTTGGCTGTGGGATTGGCAGAAAGAGGTGGTGGGGATGAGAAGTTCAACTGCCACAAAGCAGTAAGACTTTGCGGCTTGGTGCATGACAGTTTAAGTGATGTATAATCAAAAGAATGGGGGGAAAATAACAAATTGCTTGATTCAGTGCTTGGCAGCCATTGTGCACTCCTCGTGGAGAGAAAGAAAGAAAGTAGAAAGAAAATAAAATGAAAGAGAGAGAGAGAGAGAGAAAGAAAGAAAGAAAGAAAGAAAGAAAGAAAGAAAGAAAAAGAAAGAAAGAAAGAAAGAAAGAAAGAAATCCTCCACTTGGTAGTAGTAGAACTGCATCTTTTTCAGTGTTGGTTTTATGGTGCATTAATAAAGCAACTAGAAAAAAGTGTGGTCATACACAGTCACATTAGCATCAGCTTGGACTGGAAGCATGGACTGCAGATCAGAATTTTCTTGGTTTTGATTGGCTCTTCTACAAGAGTAGTTGGGGGTAGTCCATCTGTAATCTTCCGTGCTCTTCCTCTTCCTCTTGGACCAAGAAGCATATGTTGCAACCTCAAGAAACTTCAAAAAAGAAATGCAGCTGTTCTCCCTTTCTCACTTTAGGCTGCAGCAATTGCAGGCTTGCTCATATATAAATAATAATAATAACAACCTTTATTGTCACTGCACAACGTATGTACAATGAGATTGGTGGAGCTCCCTCAGTGCACCTCCCAGTACAACTCACAATGGAAACAGAAAGTCCCTAACCCAATAAATCATATTAACAAACACCCAGTCCTATTACATCAGTGTGAACATGTTACATGTTGCACGTTGCAAAATCTGAAAACGTGCAAAATCTCCACCAATAATTTATCAGTATTTTTCTCCTTTCTTTCCAGAAATACCTCATTGTGTCATTCTGTTTCAACAGCAGCATAGCCAAAGGAAATAGGATCTAGGACGACTTTCCACAGCCAACTTGCCATGGCCAACTTGCTGGAACTCACTTGCTGCAGAACAACCTTCCATGGCCAACTCCCCATGGGACAACTTGCCACAAGAGTTACACTAATATTGAAAAAACAGTAGAATAGAATCATTAAATAAAGGATGCAAAAGGAGGAACAAAATGAAATGTGAATGACAAAAATTAAGATAATGTTTTATTTTTTTATATAATTAAATTGAATTGTTGAATTGTCCCATGGCGAGTTGGCTGTGGCAAATTGGCTGTACTGAGTTGGCCATAGCAAGTTGGCTGTGGCAAGTTATCCCATTCTGGAGGAAATAGTTTATCAAGTCAAGAAGAGGGACATGTAGCCCTGAAGTTCAGTGTAAGCCTCCAAAGTCTCCAATAGGCAGTGATGAGATCATCAACATCAGGACTCCAATGTGTTCCCTCTGATGATCTTGACAAATTGAGAAGGATGTCAAATTCGATTTCATTAAGTGCCGCATCAGGGTTGTATTTGATCTCGGGAGGCTGAAGTGGGCATGGCCAGGGTGAGCATGGCCAGCTCAACATCACTCATGTCAGTATCCCAAGTGCTCTGCCAGCAAAAATGCACTCTCGAGCTCTGTTTTTGTTGGCAGAAGCACCACGGGCCGGTCCTTCACTGTTTCCAGGGTGCCCCACATGCCAGATCTAAACACCCTGTGGACCGGATTCGGCCCCCAGGCCTTGAATTTAACATCCCTGTTCTACATCTTATATGGATGCTAAAGTTGCTGAGAAAGAAGTTTATGGCTGCCAGCCAATCAGAAAAAAATACTGCCATGTTCTGCCTTGAAGGATATTTGTGTGTTTTTTATTGCATAGAAGTAAGAAGATACACTTGCCAATGTCCAAAAATAAAACCACTGTTAAAAGAACAAAGCGAGTGTAAGGAAATCAATTGGCATATCACAAAACCTACTTCTGGTCGGACAATAAGAGTATAAATGTAGAGAATATCCAGCTGTTCTTTAGCACATTATCCTCCTGACTGGGCAAGTCTGGACTACTTTGCTTAACATTTGATGGAGCAAATTGTTTGCACCCACTTTGAGAGGCTCTCCATAGTAGGGAGCAGTAGTAGAACCCAGCCCTTGTTGTGTTGATGTAATGTCCTGTCAACATAATGATAAGGTGTTCTTATTCTTATTACTACTTTGTAGATTTTCCACATGGCCAACCAACTGTATTGTCCACATGGTTGGGTAAATAAATATTTTGATGGTGTTGATTGATTGATGGGGTGCCAATGGTCTCCTAGAAAGATATGAAAGAGGGGTTGAGAAAAATGAAAAAGACCATACTGGCTTAGCTAGTGATACAAGACAGTTTCTGACATTCTTACTTGCACAATGTAACCTAAAGACAGAAAATTAAAAAGAACCATTAATCATGAATGAAGGCAAATATACATGTCCCAGGATAATGTTGCAGGATCCAATTCGGGTCGGTCACTGGGACCAGAGGGTTAGTCTTCCAAGCTTTCAGACTTGTGCTAGAGCCCATTCTCAGGGAGCTTAGAGTGCCTTCTCTCTAGCAGAATGTGGTACACCTTCTACACCTTCTCCTAGAGAGAAGTTCCCTGAAGATGGGCTCCAGCATGAGTCTAAGTCACAAGATTAAACCTTTTCTGACTAAACCAGAGATTTAGTCTTCTGACTTAGACTCTTCTGACTAAACTTCTGGTCCTGGTGACTGACCAGAGGTGGGTTTCAGCAGGTTCTGACCAGTTCTGGAGAACCGGTAGCAAAATTTTGAGTAGTTCAGAGAACTGGTAAATACCACCCCTGACGGCCCTGCCCCATCTATTCTCTGCTTCCCAAGTCCCAGCCAATCAGGAGGAAATGGGGATTTTGCAGTTACCTTCCTCTGCCACGCCCACTAAGCCATGCCAAATCCACCATGCAACACCCACAGAACCGGTAGTAAAAATTTTTGAATTCCACCACTGTGACTTACCCCAATTATATCCTGCAGAACCATTTTAATTTTTTTTTAAAGTGAGGCTTATCTGCCACTCCAATCCTCTAGCTATGTGGCTTAAATTCTCTTTTTATAGTATACAGATTCAGCAAAATAACAGAATTAGCAATGATAAAACAATAATTAAAATGACAAAGAACACTATGCCCAATAAGGAAAAATAAAAAGAATTAGAATATTGGTATAAAAAACTTCATGTCAACATGGGTGACAAGCAATGTTTCACAAATGGAGTTCTAACAGAGAGAACTGCCTCCCTAAATTTAGGAGAATTTTTTACAGGATAAGCAATTCATGTTGCATATAATTATACTTATAATTGTTTAATTAACCGTATGTAATAATTATAATCTTTCAAATTAATTAACCATATAGTGAAATTAATTATACAAAGAAATATTAAGAAACCTTTTTTAATTTTAAGAGTCTATGGCATCCCTGTAACTTTGTACTTGCATTAGTATAACTCTCTTTTTAACTTCTTCACAATTAGTCACCTATTAATTGCTGGTAAGGATGGTCCATGTTGTCATAACATTGCTTAGGGATACACTGAAAATCTCTGAACATTGCTAATTTTAATACAGTACTTTTGTATTGCTTCCTTTAAATCGATTTGAATTTTTGATCCAAATGAAATCTTGAAAATCACCTTGAAACGTTGCTCTGTAAAATCCTCTGGCATTTTGTGTGAAATATGAATTCCTATCCACAAATCTTACAATGTATTGAATTCATGGAATATTGATATCAGGCGACACCTGCAAAATTGGAGTGAATTACCATTTCCCAAACTTCTGCCTAAAGATATTTTAGTAGAGGAGGGATGGAGTAGCTGTGTGATGATTTTTTTTAGTGGCTTTGCATTGCTTTTCTTGAAAATACCTTATTTTAGCTCTTGCAGTCTTAAACATGTGATATATATAGCCAAGAAATAGTTATTATTGGATATCTTACGGCATGTCATGTTACATGGCACCTTCAACACTTAGCACAGTCAAAGGCAACTTGAATAAGGCTTGCACAACATGAAACAATGAAGGGTGAATTGCTAGGTGATTATCGTAAGGTTTGGTGGGTGGAGGAGGACACTATGCCAAGGCACCACCCATGTATTACAACAATCACCCTGATACCTGCAACTGCTTACAGAATATAATTCAAAGGTAAGGTGAAAAAGTAAAGAAGACACATTCCTTGTAACGTGAAGTGTGCATGGATCTGCAGGAGACTTGACTACAAGCTTTAATTTTCCTTTTGTCAACTTTTTTTTTTTTTGATCCTAGGGAAATCTCAAAATTATATGCTGTGTAAAAAGGGGTTGGTGAATAATTGGCACATAAACAATTCCTGTACCCATTGGGTAAAAAAATTGTAAATTGGGTAAAATTTACAGTGGGTAAATTGGATCAAACTCATTGTATATTTCCATAAGTCACCAACAGCCATTTCCAACCTGGCAACTTCTAGATAAAGTGATAAAGTGACCTCAGTACTCATCCGGGACTTGTTCCAGAAAGTGCAATGAGTACTAAAAACAAGAATACTGAGCAAACTACATGACTTAACCATGTAACCATTTATTTCAGCCAGAAGGAGTAGCGAGTCACGAGACAGCCGACGCCAGAAAGTTCTACCTTGTGCGTCAAGTGCCAGGAGAAAGATGAGTACCGGGACAAAGATTTTTGCTTCAAAAAATGTGCTGAGTACAAAGTTCAGTGAATTTTGATGCAGTTGAGTAAGGTACCATGGTATGCTGATATCCAATATCCAAAATCCCACTGATGAAGTAACTTAGTTTGGGTAATGAAATGCCTGCAAGAAAACAACCAAGTTCAGAGAGTATCAAGGACCTTCATTTCAATCCTGAGCTACAAATACTCTTCTCTACAAGTCACACTTCTAAGGGATGTTAGCAGTTCAAGTTCAATGCAGGAGAAGATCGAATTAGGAAAGGTTGATTCAGTATTTTAAAAATGGAATTTCTCTAGCTTGCTTCTCGTGTAGTTAGAGCTGACTGTGAATGCCTATTATAAATACAGCTATTTCAAAAAAAAATTGAAATAGCTGTATTTTACTCTTATTTTATTATAGTCACTGTTTAGAATAAAGTGTGTACTGCTGTAAAAGTCTCTTCCCAAAATCCCAAAACTTTCTACTATTGACCTCACCCCATTCCTAAGAGGTCTGTAAGGGGCGTGCATAAGAGCACAAGAGTGCCTACCGTTCCTGTCCTATTGTTTCCTTTTATTATATCCAATTAATATAGTTATTACATACCCATACTTATATATATGCTTATATATTGTATAGTTATTTCATGCTTACGCTTATATATACTGTGTGACAAAATAAAAAAAATAAAAAAAATAAAATAAATACCTTAGTGCTGATATTACGCAGCAAAAATTTAATCAGTTAGGAGGAAAAGACAAATAGCAGCAAGCATAGGAAAGTTATGTGACTCCGAAGTGCACTCGGAGGCTTCAGTTAGTCCAGAATGCAGCTGCGCGGGTGATAGAGGGAGCTACTCGTAGCTCCCACGTAACACTGCTCCTGCGCAGACTGCACTGGCTACCTGTGGCCTTTCGAGTGCACTTTAAGGTTTTGGTTACGACCTTTAAAGCGCTCCATGGCTTAAGGCCTGGGTACTTACGGGACCGCCTGCTGTTACCACATGCCTCCCACCGACCCGTACGCTCTCATAGAGAGGGACTTCTCAGGGTGCCGTCCGCCAAGCAATGCCGGCTGGCGGCCCCCAGGGGAAGGGCCTTCTCTGTGGGGGCTCCCACACTCTGGAACGAGCTTCCCCCGGGTTTACGCCAAATACCTGACCTTCGGACATTCCGTCGCGAACTGAAGACACATCTTTTTATTCGCGTGGGGCTGGCTTGAATTGAATTTTATCAATTTTAAATTTTTCTATTAATTAATTTTAAATGGGGTTTTAGTTTTTTATATATTTTAACTTTTCAGGCTAGTTTTAAAATAAGTTTTTTAATTTGCATTTTAAATTGTACATTTTATTACCTGTTTTACTTTTGCCTGTACACCGCCCTGAGTCCTTCGGGAGAAGGGCGGTATAAAAATAAAAATCAAAAAAAAAAATTAAAAAAAAATAGGAAAGCAGAAAACCATGCAGAGGTTTTAGGAAAAATAAACAAAAGCAGAAAAAGACAGTTCAGGGAGCAGTGAGTATACTCCTACTGACTGCTGAGTGCAACCAGGAAGGTTTAGAAAATCACAAATGGAATGAAAAATGGAATATTCTTAACAGAAATGCTCCATGCTGCAATAGTTCTCACTTCCTTCTGCCACTAAATATGGATTTTGAAGATATCACCGCACACATTGGCATGCTTGGAGGAACTCCAGTGTTTACAGAACTATACCTGTTGAGGGATAGATGGGTGAAAAATGAATGGAATGGAATGGAGAGATTGGGTTGAAAAAGCAGCAGCAATCCATATTCCATTTGCCCGTTGAAGTTCAGATGTCTGAAGTGCTTTGTAGAAGAGTTCTAAAACTGACAAGAATTAAAAGAAGGGAGTCACATTATTTGTGGCATTATTTTTAAGATATTTTGAAATACATATAAAATTATTGACACCCTTTACAGCAATAAAATCATGTTTATACAATAACGTTAGGGATAACTTGGATGGTTCAAAAAAATTTCCTTAGGATATAAACTGGGAAGTGGTTAAAAAACTACTGTGTACAGTTATAAATATAGAACTGAATTTGCTTTAAAACATTTTGATTTTTTGTTCTAATTGAACCATACTTACTGTGTAATGAATATTGTATCTCTTTGTTTTTGTATATTTGGAAGAAATGGTGAGACAAAAAAGTTAATTGAAGAAATCAACAACGTTATAGTAAAACGGCCACAACAAAAGACAGGGCAAAATCTTAACATGAAATTGTTACAGAAAGTACTACTTTTCGGGTTAAAAAAAAGTGAGAAAAAAGGAAGAAGAGAAGAAATTTTAAAATACACATCTTGCTTCAAGAAACTAATCATTTTTCATTTTCTGAATCTGACATAATATTTATTATTGATTTCTACTTTTTTATTTGTTATTATTGTCACAAACTTCAATAGATTTTGGTATTGAGACAAATTACTTTTCTTTAGCTGATTTCTTGATCCCCAAATATAGATCATTTTAATATATTTACCATATAACATAATTTTTCATAATCCATTTTTTTTCATTGGGCTGGTTCCCCCACCACTAAATTTTCCCAGGATTTCTTGGACCGTCATACCTTTGCACTTTTGTGAAAAAGATGCCTAATGTTAAAACAGCTAAATTCATAAAAATCTCAGGTTTCGGAAGGTTTAGATGGAAACCAGTATGGAATTTGTGACGTGAAAGTCTATGGAAGTCGCTCTTTTGAACTGTAAGCATCCTTCAAATTTGGAGAGCAGATTGCAAAATGGCCGACACGATGGGCATGACCAATCAAAACACATCTCTTAGAAAGCAAATGGTTTAGGTGGTTTTCTACCAGCCTCTTTGCCCTCCCACAGTGTTCTCCATCACCACCTAATCATTGTCTTGTTATTGTTTCCAACCCAATGGATGGGTGGGGGTGAAATCTAGCAGGTTCTGACAGGTTCTGGAGAACCAATAGTGGAAATTTTGAGCAGTTTGGAGAACCAGCAAATACCACCTCTGGCTGGCCCCAGAGTGGAGTGGGAATGGGGATTTTGCAGTATCCTTTCCCTGCCATGCCCACCAAGCCACACCTACCAAGCCTTACCACGCCCACCAAGCCACAGAACCAGTAGTAAAAAAAACTGGATTTCACCTCTGGTTTGGGTGTCTGTCAGCCTGTCCATCCATCTGCACCATAACCCTCCAAACTCTAAAAAAGCAATGGAATATATTTGGTGGGGAATGTCAAGCTAGAATAATAGAAGTTCAAAAAATCCCCCTTGCACTCCTTGTAGGAGAAGCAGTTCTGCCAGCTGCTCTATTCTAGAGTCCCCTTCCTGGTCATGTGACACACTGAAGGAATAAGGGCTTGAATGAATGAACTGGAGGCATCCACTGAAGGTCATCTCAAATTTTGCTTTAAGTATCATATCTATCCCTGGCCCAAGTTTCTCTGCAATAGAAGGAAATCTGAAATTTTTGAACCACCTCAAGCCTGTTTCCAACTCATCACAACTACCTGATACTAACTCAGGGCTGTTGCTGTCCTTCCCTTTGCAGAGAACTGAACTTTAAAAATAATGGTATTTTCCTTATTTATTTGTCAGCTTACTAGCAAGGCTCATAAAACTTCATCAAACTATGTAATGAGAAGAAACCTAGGGTGATCTGGATTTAGTGGAATTTTGGCTACGTTTCCTCTGAAGTAAGTTCTAATGAGCTTGACAGGACTTTCTTCTGGGCTAGATTGCCGAGAATTGGATTTACAAAGTCTTAAAACCCCCATGAACAAGCACATAGCTGGAAACCACAGTGCCTGTAATATAGGTGGTCCTTGGTTAACAGCCACTTGTTCTGTGACAGTCCCAACTTATGACAGCGCTGAACAAGTTGTACTTGCAACTTCTCTTCAAGGTTTTGGCTGTTGCAGTGCCCCCATGGTCACAGGTACTTGGAAACTGGCCTGAATTTCTGATCATCACAGCATCCTGCGATCACGTGATTATGATTTGTGACCTAACCTGTTGTTTTCATACAAGCAGTGTCAATGGGGAAGATAGGAAGAAGTCGGAAGTTGCATTCATATGAGGTCCTTGCTTAATGTCCCACAGTGATTCACCTAACAATCGTAACCGAAACTGCTGTTGGTAAGTGGTATAATCTTATGACATTGTGCTTTACAACTGCATCACTTAGAAGCCAAAATTCCAGTCCCAGTTGCTGTCATTAACTGAGGACTGGCTACATGTGGCAAACGCTTGATGGGTACTGACTTCCTGAAACATCTAAACATTTCCAGCTCTCTTAGCGCCTTTGGTCGATCCTCGCCAGCTTTCTCTAGATTTGAGGCAGCATTTCCCAAGAGCTGTCAAACAGATCTCATCGGCCATTATTGTTCTTTTCCATCAACGTGTTCCACAGATGAGTGGGTGGAAACTGGAAGCTTCACTCAAATTTTCTTTTGTACCTCTGCATGTTGAACACAAGCCCTGGCAACCACACCTTCCTCGAAGTTGTGACTCCCCAGGGAAGGATTGTGTTGCTACAGGCTTCTAATTAGCGATAATGGCCTGCCTGTCACTGGATGAAAAGCAAGATGTTGCTGGGCTGCTCTTTTAAAACCAATTTTCAACTATCTAATAGTTTCAAGGTTCATCTACGTCTGTGAAGTGGGGGGGGGGAGGGAGGGGATCAAGCAAAATAATTGGGAGAATGCTCCCCTAATGGAAGAAATGAATGAGCTTACTTTTTATTGCTGACTTCTTAATTTCAAGGTTGTTACGAGTTATTTATTATACAAGCAGCGCATAACTTTTGTGATTGAGACCATCCGAGGAAATCAATGCGTACGTAATAGAAGCATGACAAGAAGAATATAATAATATAAGAGAATTTTAAAGAAGCTCTGACATTTAAAAAAAAATCTCCTCTTCTGTGCAAGAGATTAAGATTACAAAGCACAGTCATAAATAACAGAGCTACAACAATAAAATGGTCGCACCCGCCAGGAAAGCCTTTCAGTGAGAATTCATTCAAAGCAGGCTTTCAGAGGAGATCTAGGAAGGAGTTGTATGTAAAATCAGTGACTTGATGATAGCCATAATCATGCAAATGAAACCCGGCCCCTTCATTTTATTTATGGTGCCCACAAAAAAAGATTAGACTTTAAGTGTGCAAGCATGGCTCCCTGTTGACTTTTTTGACTCCCTTAGATCAGTGGTGGATTTCAAATTTTTTAACTACCGGTTCTGTGGGTGTGTCTTGGTAGGTGTGGCAAGGGAAGGATACTGTAAAATCTCCATTCCCTCCCCAGTCCAGGGGAAGGTTACTGCAAAATCCCCATTTCCTCTCAATCAGCTGGGACTTGGGAGGCAGAGAATAGATGGGGGGGGCAGTCAGAATTTTTACTACCAGTTCTCCGAACTACTCAAAATTTCCACTACCGGTTCTCCAGAACTGGTCAGAACCTGTTGAAACCCACTTCTGCCTTAGATGCCCCTTCTGCAAAAGGTGGAACCGACTAACAATAAGTCCCAGATCCGGTGCCTGTCCATCTTCTTACAATCCATTCTTAAAACCTTTTTAAATGACCAAATTCATGCAGGATTATTTTGAGATACTAAAATGGGGGAGGGAGGGAGGGTGGATCAGGAAGGAAGGAAAAAAACTGGCAAGGATAGAATATCAATCCATAACCTTGGGATATCAATTACGGTCGTAAGATTCAATGCATAATGTCAAACATTTTATTATTTAACTATTTATCATGTTGTATGTTTTTGGGGGAATAAAACTTGGTGGCATTGGAAAGGCATCTGGAAACCAAAGGTGTTGACTGGTGAATTAGATTGGAGTGAGAAGGAGGATGTTCTTTCTTTTTAATGAGAAATATGAATCATTGGGGCTCATTTCTTTTTTTTAAATAATCTTAGAAGTGCAACTCGATTGAAATCTTCATTTAGTCTGAATCAGTTTGATCAAACAAAATTGTAAAACTACAAGGGTTAGCTATCAGATATGTGTCAGTCATTGTTAGGTACTCAACACCAATAGGGTTCATAGGGGATAAACTGATTTGCCGTTGAACAATTCTGCTGTTATTTAAGCATAAAAATAAGGATTTGTAAATGGGTGAAGTCATAAATAATGGATTATGTAATAATGGAGGCTTAATGTTCAATTAGTAATGGGACTTTTAATTGAACATTGAGTAAGTTATGCTGAAAAGTAAAAATGAACTAGGATTTGCAAATTAACTGCACGTATTTATTTAAAAGGTTTATAAACCACACCTTCAGCTCCCCAAATCCAAAGTAGTATATATAAATGTTCAAACAGTCAATGGTGTGTTTAAAATAATACAGAACTCTGACCTTACAAAAAGCCTGCAGGGTAAAATTGAGAAGATACAACTTTTCCACCAGCTTAAAATAACCAAATGTGAAATGTACTAGGAAATGAGTAATTTTTACATATATTTAGATTTGTTTTCAGCTGTCACCTGAAAGTATGTTGTGATGACCTTCCTCAAGAGGTCATATAAAAAGTCTGGCCATTATCTCAGAGAAGACCTTCTCTATTATGAGCCTTGAATATTCTGCAGCAAGAAAAATACTGCAATAAGAGTTATTGGTCAGATTTCTGACTTGGATTTCTCAGTGTCATCCATTTCAACCTGAACAATAGCATGAAAGAAGAGATTAGAGATGGTTTGCGAGAGTTTGATATATAATAATCCATATGGTTCATCACCAGGTCATATCAGGCTGCAGGCAAATGTTTGGGCTGCAGCCTTGTTTGTTTGCCCACATACGGTGTAATTGCAAAGTATATTTTGCAATGAAGGTAGGTCAATTTACCTACTAATTATTAAACCACATACTTGGTTTTTATTTCACCCACTATAGACACCTCCTTGTTCCATCATATAAAGGTGATGTCTCTTTTAACTGAATTCTAATCTTAATTTCATGGTCATACCATTCTGTTTCTTGGCCAATAGTATAGAAATGCTTTGCTATTATCTTCTTCCAGTGTATAACTTCCTAATCTAGCCTGCAGTCCTGGAATTTCCAGGTAGTTTCCCTTCCAAGTAGTAACTAGAGTCATCCCAGTTTAGCTTCCAAAGTCAGACAACTACTGATATCCTATAGGCCACAATAAATTGAATTATGCAATTTAATTTACTTGCTTTTAATGTGATCTCTGAAAATTAGAGACTATGAATGTTATTAGCCCCAATATAATATTCAATAGAAGAGTGAACAATACTGCATACATGAATTGGTCAAATCAGATAAACATAGATATAAATATAAATAGAGATGGAGGCAGAGTATATCCCCTCTCCGCGAACGCTTTCTGCAGGACAAAGTTTGGAAGTGACCAGCAAAGAAAGAATAGATGCCATCTGGCAGAAAGATATCTTGGACATCCAGAGGGTAATGGAAATAGCAATAAGGTGGGAGCTGGTGCAGAATGAAAGTGTTTGTGTCTTTTTTGCAAACAAAGATGACTTAACAATGCACCTAAGAAGCACTATTCTCAGCTGCCTCCTTATATTACTATTTTTTAATGAAACCATTTTACTGGATTACTGGACCGTACAATCATTCCTGATGCATAGGCAAACGTAGTGGGATGACTTGCCCTCACAGGCTGTTTTGGCTCTGCATGCCTTATTGCTCTGGGTTTGCCTTCCCCAATTGGAAAGTTGCATTACAACAATTATTCCTGCAAAAAATAGAGAGGGTGGTACCTGCTGAGGTTAGAGAATCACTCCTTCTGTTTTTGATGTTCAAACCTGAATGTTGTTGCTCATTAATGAAAGCACCATTGCACATAGAAGAAGGAGGGGTTAGTAACCTTGGGAAAACACAGAATTCTCATCCATCCATCCATCCATCCATCCATCCATCCATCCATCCATCCATCCATCCATCCATCCATCTATCTATCTATCTATCTATCTATCTATCTATCTATCTATCTATCTATCTATCTCTCGTAGTGAACATGCATAATGGCCATGGAATGCTGACCAATGAAAACACAATTCAGCAACAAAAGAAATGGATTTGAATATACTTTAAAAAAAATGAACACTTCATGTAGTCCCCTTTTCCTCCTGGCTCTATTTATCCATACACTGTGTTTTTTAAAAATTTATTTTGGAAATACTGTAAGTCTTTGGAGGCAATAAAAGTGAGACAAGCTGACGTCCTCTAGATATTTGGGCTTTTACTTACCATCAGACCTAGCCACCATGATGAGATCCAGAATTTCTGGAGAGTACCAAGTTCTTTGCCAAAGTTCTGATTTTCTAAATCAGACATAACTGCGTGCTCCTTGTTACTTAATATTCTTGAAATATTACCTTTGTAGTACAGGGCTTTCATACAAAATTACAGCCCGCCAATCACAAACAGAATTCATGAAACCCTGTCAGTTATAAATATCTTTCATGCAACTCTGGAAAAGAAGAAAAAGGGGGTTACTTACACACAGCATCCACTTCTCATGGGAACGCCTTTCTCTACAATATGTCTGGTATGAAGTAAGGCTTGTTTCCTGTAGTTAGCAGGAGGGATTCAATTGTAGTAACGTAAATCCTTTCATAACAATACTTCTCAATACTTCTTTTGCAATTAGAGATTTGTAAAGCTCTAATTTAGTGGCTGAGGTCATGGAATGAATGAATTGGAATCCATGCCATGAAATGCCATCAAACCTTGGATGCATATTTGTGGTGCCACAGGAGAAAGAGCTCAAAGATAGAGAAGGAAGGCTTAGCTGAGGCCTGCACAATTTCCAAGGGTTTGTCACACACATGCACACACACACACACACACACAAACACATTTCTTGGATCAAAATTAGAACATTTATTTTGTCTCTCTTGGATCAATTTTTTGTATCTTAGATACAACCAAGGTGCTGAGTTTAGAACAGGTGAGAGTGGAGGGAGCTACTGAAAAAAACCCATTAAAAAATGGGTATGTTTTTTCCAGAGAGCAGGCATGAAGAACCATCTATCCTGCAATCTTACAAGTAGCAAACTGGCGCATACGGTGGTAAATGTACAACAGCTATTCAGCATGTGAATTAAACACTAGTCATGTGCTGACTTTAGCAAATAAATACTAAATATCTAGCTACCAGCTAAGATGTTAAATAACAGATGACGTATGAGTAGGTCCTCCATCCCGCCTCAATCCCTGTGATAGATTGGCAATTTCATTTAACAAATTCAGAAAGAGGAGGTTATGAATGAGTTGGGGACCAGAGGCAGGAGTCAATGCAGCATTGCCTATGGCCTTTTTTATATTGGTAGCCTTATCCTACACATCTGTCAATGTATCATTGCAGTTGTGGCTGGGTGATGCTATAAAATAGCATCAAGCCCCTGTTGTTGGGTGTGAAAGATCAGAACCACACGTGAACTTCCAATTAAACTGATTTAATTGCTTGCCTCCGGTAGTTGTGGGTGCTTTTAAGAAGAGATTGAGAATTCTTCGTTGAGAATGGTATAAGGTCTCCTGCTTAGGGGGTTGGGCTAGAAGATCTCCAATTTCCGTTCCAACTCTGTTCTTCTGTAATGTAATATAATTCTGATATATTGCTCACACCTATGCACAGGAATCTACTCAACTAAAATCACTATTTTGGCACTAGATAAGGGTTAACGGAATTCAAGAGGGCTTGGACTTGGTCTGTGGCCGATTCCTCTTTTGATTCCATCCCCAGATTCTGCCACTCCTTCTCCTTCACCTGTGTTGAAATGGCCCATTACTTTATTATAGCACTGATTCCATTGTTGATTTAGGTGATATTGAGACACATTAGCAACACATAACTCCATCCTTGGTTGAAATGTAATAATCTTTCCTCCAATCATTTGATGCCTCCAGCATCAACTTTTAGGATTCACCTCTGTGATGGATGGAAATTCTTGGAGATAAAGTCTAATCCAGGGGTCTCCAATCTTGGCAACTTTAAGCCTGGCGGACTTCAACTCCCAGAATTCCCCAGCCAGCTTTGCTGGCTGGGAAATTCTGGGAGTTGAAATCCACCAGGCTTAAAAATGCCAAGTCTGGAGACCCTTGGTCTAATCTATTTTTAAGATTCTAAGTTGAGAAAGCTATTTAATGCCACCATGTTTATGGAAAGAATTTGAAGGTCGTGTGTGAGGTTAAGTAAGCAGAATACTTATATAACTGTGACATAGTTTTACTGCTGTCTCAGTTTTGTTTCAACTAACCTTTTGCAATACAGAGAAACAAACCTTCAGGAATAGCAGGCACATTTTTACATTTTAAAAATTCAAGACTCATAAATGGATGCGGTTAGGGATGGTTTCTGAATTAAAAATAGTGTTTCTCTTTCTATAATATTGACTTACATGGTGAGCATAAGGATCCATAGGATGATGGGTAACATGAAGTCCGCTGAACACTAATTGCTTCTATTCATACAGTTTTATTCATACTGTAGCTATTCTATGGGATTGGCTCTAGGGGGAAGTCCTGGCATTTCTAGATTTTTGAATTCACAGCCGGGGAAAAGCTGTAGCCCAATATTTTGGAATTGGCAACTTACCAAAACAGGCAACATTAGGCGCCAAAATCCACCAACTGATTGAAGAATTTTCTTATAACCTTAAATTATATCTTAAACTACTGGGTGGTTCCAGATGGACAAATGAAAGTCAACATCATTTGGCCTCTCAATAAAATGATGTGAACTCATCAGACTTATTCCAGCTTAAAGGCCTCAAGTAGGTGCTCCCAATGAGCTTTTCTCCTCTCAACACTTTATATCCTTGATCCTATCTACACCATACCAGTTTATTAAGAGGTCATGGGATTAAGGAGCATTCCAAAGCTTGCAGAAATTGTTTCGGATGAATTGGTAGACGGATCTTGAGGGCATTGCCAACTACCTCTCTGTTACCACTGAGTCTTGTGCTTTGTTGGCAGATGACTGTTCCAAAGCTATTCCTTTTGTCTCTTGAAGTTTTCTGATTTTGCAAGAAAGCAAAAAACAAAAAACAAAAAACAAAAAAACCCTTCCTTCTTGCATCCAAGGGGAATTCCTATTCTCCATGACTATTTGGAGGATGGAGCATTGTTTACTATTCACATAAATTTCAAAATGTCACAGTTGCTCAATCCACATTTAGAATAGGATAGCAGAGTTGTCCATTTTCTTTCCCAAGCACTCCCTGCCCAGTTATTTTTTTTCTCCTGGCTTCATATCCATCCAATTTTTGCTCCCTCCTTTATCTTCACTTCTCTTTTCTTCTTGCTTCACCTAATAGCTGGCAGCGGAATCCAGGTGGCTCATTCTCTGACACGGAATCATTCATGAGTTTAATCAAGATTCATGTCAAGCACACAACCCAGCCTTCAACATGAGCAACAGCGCAAAGCTCAGGAAGTGGCTGTTCCCAGGATGAGTCAAGGGGAGCCACAAGAATAAGGATAGATCACTTCCCAGATACCGCAGGGGAACACTTGCACCCCAATGTCAGTTTTCCACAGGCATGCAAGTATTACATTCATTCATGAGGGATTACAGGATTACCGTCATTCATGAGAGATTCTACAGGGGCAGGCACAGGACCAGAGAGAAAGCATAGGTGCCTCAGAGGAACAATTGCAACACACTCCAAAATTTCTCGGGAGGTAGGCCAGTCATCCTTCACCAGAGAAGGGAAAGACTAGGCCAGCGTGCAAGAAACAATACAGAAACCAGCATGACTCCTTTAGAGCTGAGCAGCATAAAACATGAAGAGTGAAACATGAAGTTGCTGGATTTAGGAGCACAATGATTGCGATGTAGGAAGTCAGAATGTTTAGCCCAGCACCTGTGGAAATGAAGGCCCCAAGAGTAGCGCAGGAACTGGCAGCCTGCCTATGTGTCCCTGCTCTGTGGTGCCCAGTGGTGACAGCAATCACTCCGCATCTCAGTACTCCATCCTTTCAAACCAGAACTGCTACTCTCATACCATACCATACCATATCTGTCTGTCTGTTTGTTTGTTTGTTTGTTTGTTTAATTTTTCTGCCCATCTCATCACGAGGTGATTTGGGGCGTCTTACATAGTTAATATCATACACCCAGGGGTGAAATGCTCCCGGTTCGGACTGGATCACCCGATCCAGTAGCGATGGCGGCGGGTGGTTCGGAGAACCGGTAGCAAAAATCCCTGCCCCCCCAATTCCCAGCTGAGTTGCGCAATCATCAGAGTTTTTTTAAAAAAACTTTTAAAAGCATTTTTTCTTTGGCTGAAAAAAATGCTTTTAAAAGTAAAAAAAAGGCTCTGATTATCGTGTGGCTCAGCTGGGATCATCAGAGGTTTTTAAAAGCATTTTTTACAACCTCTTTGGCCGAAGAGGTTGTAGAAAAAATGTTTTTAAAAGGCTCCTCTGGTGATCCCAGTTGAGTTGCCTGATCATCAGAGGCTTTTAAAAGCATGTTTTTTACAATCTCTTCAGCTGAATAATGCTTTTAATATTAATATACATTTAGGAGGCAGCATGAATATCTGTTCTGAAAATAGTCCTGGGCACATAGCAGTCCAGTTTCTAGGTTTCCAGGCTGTCTGTTTCCTCCTGGGAAGGAAACCAAAATGACAAGGAGGAAGGGGGCAACCTGGATGTGATGCACACTTGATTCTCTCCTGGCTCATTTGGACTATTGAGACTCTAAGGAGGACTTGGTAACAGAGGCATATCCCTCTGTTAGCAGAGAGCCAGTCCCCACTGTATTGATTGTATTGACTGTTGGAGATGATGAACAGTAGGTTGCTAACTTCAGGATGTTGCATGATACACTCTCTGAAATGGAGACTTGGTTTGATGACAGCTTTGAAGGCAAAACCTAATGCTATGCCATTGTAATCTGGTGGAAGAAAGTGTGGCTATTACTTGATGATGGCTCACCATAAAGCCATCATGCAGGGAAGTTGCTCATCAGTTTGGTTTAGGAAGAATCCCGATCATGGTAGAGGTTTCTCTGCAAATTGAGCATGATCTATTGGAGGCTGTGGCTTGCCTCAGAAAATACTTAAGCTTTCCACTGTGAGATGTTTTTCACAGTCATTTATTCAGTCTTTGAGTTAGATTCGTAGCAAATATGTTGGGGATTTGAGCTTCTCATTTTACTTACTTGCTTGCTTACTTAGCCACCCATCTCACCAGGATCCAATGGACCAAGGATCAAGGAATTGCAGGACCTGCAGCATTGGTTGAAGGAAATATGCCATTTTAACTGGTGCTATTAAAAGAGTCACTTGGCAATGCAATCTGAAGAATAACTCCTCAAAATAATGCCTAATATAGACTAATCCATTTTTCTGAAGTAGCAAGGACATTCTTCAGAATTCATTACACTGCTATTCCAGAATATGGTGGCTCAAAGTAGAAGTTTCATTGACAGTGAAATAGGCTGCAGTTGAATTCACTTTAGGTATGTAGGGACTCTGCAGTCCATTCAGCTATGGACTCTGGTCAGTTTGTCCCTGAAAGCCCCACAAGGAAGGGTTACCACCCCACTGATTATCAATGGGGACAATACATGAAATGTAAAATTTGTTACTACTGGTTCTGTTGGTGTGGCTTGATGGGTGGGTGGGGAATATGACTGGGTGGGCGTGGGCAACTTTTTTATTATTTTTAAAAACATTTTTTTGGCCAAAGAAAAAATGCTTTTAAAAGTAAAAAAAACACAACAACCTCTGATGATTGCGCGGCTCAGCTGGGGTGGGGGTGGGGGCAGGAATTTTTGCTACCAGTTCTCCGAACCACCTACTGCCATCGCTACCAGATCGGGCAATCCGGTCCGAACCGGGAGCATTTCACCCCTGGACAATGCATATCCTCTTAGACAGTGTGTGATCAAGCCATTTATGACTTTGAGATGTGACTTTGGGATGTCTAAAGGTGCAGTGGCATTAAGTGCAAGACTTCTGTTGGCTGGAGACAATGCCTTCACCAAAATTAAAGTGAGAGAAAGGGCGTCTCTGAATGGGATGATTGGGAGCTGTGAGGCACACCCTCACATGGAAGCCCAGAGCCAGTGTCATGTGGCTGAGGACATAGCAGCTCCAGAAGAATAATGAACCTTTTCTAGTTCTATGACACCCAAGCCCAAGGCATGTTTCTTACTCTTCTCAGGAGAATCTTCCACCATGAACATGTCTGTGTTCATCACTACTTCTATGGACGTAGAATTCATAAAGGGGAACTCAGTAGTTTTCGTGTAAGAATACACGCTCCTTCAGTTTCTGAAATGACTGAAGGTGATCTTTGTTTCCTTGACTCCTGTTCGTTCAAAAAGTTCTTCTCTAAGCCAAAATTAAATACCCTGCCCCATGCAATGGCTTTGGTAGATGAGGGAAGGTTACACTGTGAGTCGAGCTGCACTGCAAAGTCACTGCTACCGTGGCAGCAAAAGAGGAAAGCAGAAATCTGCTAGTGGCCAGTGCAAAAAGCAATTTTAAAAGCTGTTCAGCTCCCTTATTGGCACCCCATTACCCAGAATCTGACCGGTAAGGATGGAAGAGCCCATTGTGTTGGCAAGAAGTAAAAAAATTACCTGGCATAGGAAAACAAGGAGGCAAAAAGTAGTTCATAGTAAAGGGCAAGCCATCCCTCTCCCTCTCTGCTAAACAAATAATTCCATCAACACTGTCAAACTATTTACTGAATCTGCACTACTGTTAATCTTCTCATATTTCCCATCACCAATCTCTTTCCACTTATGGCTGTATGACTATAACTTGTTGCTGGCAATCCTTATGATTTATATTGATATACTGACCATCAATTGTGTTGTAAATGTTGTACCTTGATGAACGTATCTTTTCTTTTATGTACACTGAGAGCATATGCACCAAGACAAATTCCTTGTGTGTCCAATCACACTTGGCCAATAAAAATTCTATTCTATTCTATTCTATTCTATTCTATTCTATTCTATTCTATTCTATTCTATTCTATTCTCTCTCCCTCTCTTTCTCATATCACCATAACCCCAGTAATTAACTATATAAATTAAAATCAATTTAAAACAAGGCAATAAATAGCATCAAACTAGAGTAACAAATAATGGGAGATCTGGTACCCCATCATCAAACGTTTACTTAAATGTATTTCAAAATGTCAAATGCAAATATTTTCACACAGTACAAAAATTGAGGGCAAAAGAAGAAGGGGACGGCAGAGAACGAGGTGGCTGGATGGAGTCACTGAAGCAGTAGGCGTGAGCTTAAATGGATTCCAGAGGATGGTAGAGGACAGGAAGGCCTGGAGAAACGTTGTCCATGGGGTCATGATGAGTCAGACACAACTTCGCAACTAACAACAACACAAAGTGTAAAACCAAGGGGACAGGAGGGGAAAACCTTTGATGGGTATGGTTCTGGAGAGCTACTCTTGGCAGTTTTTGGCTCAGCCCTCCACTGCTGAGGGCTGCTATAGTCTGTACCACCATGGACCTGCACACATAAAGTGTGACAAGAACAGCAAAGGCATGTTAATGAGACCTTAACAAGATTGACTGTAGTGATTTTGTTTGTAATTCCTGAGTTATGATTGTAGCCTTCCTTTGTTTTCTCTACATTTCCAGCCAACTCATATTCCAGTGCATACAAATAGCCCAGCCAAAACAGGAAGGGAAGGAGATCTCTTTGGGTGTTCTGCGCATTCATTTCACAGGGTGAAAAGTCAATCGTGACAATTTTGAAAGCTGAAGCACCTTTCAATAACAAGCTGATTGAATTCATGTCTTGCCAGATTTCAGGTGTAGCAGCAGGCTACTATTATAGTACAGTATAATACACTGAGCATTGAGCATACTATATCCATGAAAGAAAGCAAATGGATCAAATGCACAAATCAACCCAGATTGAATCAGATCCAGTCTTTATTATAGACATAGACAGCTTTATTTTAGGGGGCAGCAGCCAAAGAAGGCAACAAACTACCCAGTTCCTGAAATATGTTTCTTGTGCTTGGTCTCGCCCATTCTGGCTCACTCATCACATCCAAATCAATCCAGAGTTCATGCTCAGGGAAGAAATGATCAGGTTCAAATTATCCTACTTTGGGAATAGTAGACAAAGGTTTAGGTCTCTGGAAAAGGATCTGATGCTGGGAAAATGTAAAGATATGCGAGCATGACCTTGAGGGATAAGGGGAAGAGATGTTGCCTAAGGAGTTTATTTATTTATTTATTTATTTGATTTTTATACCGCCCTTCTCCTGAAGGACTCAGGGCAGTTTACAGCCAACATAAAACAATTTTATAAATAGAATTAAAAAACATTTTAAAAAACGTATTCAAATTGGCTAACCCCATCTAAAAACTATAATTGAAAGATAATAAAAACCCCAATTAAAAACCGTAGTGTATTAGGCCAGCCCTGCACGGTGAAATAAAAAGGTCTTGAGTTCACGGCGGAAGGTCCGGAGGTCGGGAAGTAATCGTAACCCGAGAGGAAGCTCATTCCAGAGGGTAGGTGCTCGCACAGAGAAGGCTCTCTCCCTGGGGGTCACCAGCCAACATTGTTTGGCTGACGGCACCCTGAGGAGACCCTCCCTGTGTGAGCGCACAGGTCGGTGGGAGGCTATCGATGGCAGCAGGCGGTCCCGTGAATGATCAGACAGAAGGGGAGGAGCCTGCAACTGATTAGTGGTTAGAGAAAGAAACTTAGGAAGCATCAATGATAATTGATCAGGCTGCAAAAAGAGAAGGTGGGAGTTTTGTACTTTCAGGCTTGCAAGAGTGGTGTTAGTCTTCCCAGGTAAACAGACAGGAAACAACCTGATGAGTTAATTGTACTTTATTGCAAGGTTACATTAATAAAACCTTGCAAATCTGAAAGCACGAATCTCCCATCTTCTCTTTTTATCATCAACATTGACAAAATGTTGTCATCTGTCAGTTGCAAAAGGCAGCTTTATTTGGAACAGTTGCATCCTGTTCCAAATAAATATCTTTAACACCATCAAACAATAATGTCTGCCTTTCCCAGGTTGTCCCAGGTTCTTGGGAAATACTAGATAGATGGATATAAATGCAAAATCCAGTCTAAACATCTGACTGACTATACGACCAGCCATGATATATTACATTTACTGTACTTGCCACCCAACTCCCAGTGACTCAACAGTAGTTACTGGGCTGATTGGAGTTTTTCTTGCCACTTCCTTTTTTACTTCTGAATTTTCAAAAGCTTTCAAATCTAGGGATTATCACGAGTGTGCAATGCTTGAAAAACAGCTTACGCTTAAGTTTACATGGCACTATAAAGAGAAGCAGTTAATTATAAAGTACAAACCTAAAGTTGTGGTCACTTGAAAAGCCATTATTGATATAATAACAACACGGCTGCAGAGCAGATTAGATGCTCTAAGCATTCCCATATTCTCAAAGAAAAACCATTTAGATAATACAGATAGTCATCGATTTATGACCACAATTGAGCCCAAAATTTCTGTGGCTAAACCAAGGCAGTTGTTAAGTGAATTTTGCCCCATTTTACGATCTTTTTGCCATAGTTGTTAAGTGAATCATTCCCGTTATTAAATTAATTGCACGATTGTTAAGTGAATCTGGCTTCCCCATTGACTTTGCTTGACAGAAGGTCCAGTGGGATTCAAATAATTTAACAACCAGTTTGCCTAGGGTCAGGTTGGCTGTTGTGGGAGGCGTGGCCCATTCCCATCCTCCAGCTCCACTACACATGCGAGATGAGCCTCCCGCGATGGCCAAACTGACCCTGGGCGAACCGGTTGTGAAATTACACCCTCTCCACTATCAAAGTGGATCCTGGGAGCTGTGCTGCAATGGAGAAACGGGAAATAGGGCGGCTGGCATGAGGGAAGGAGGAGGAGCAGGGAGAAGAAAGAGGAAAAGTGGTCGTGTCCTTCCCTTGCGCCAGCGTCTCCATTGCTCGTTTCTCCCTTGGAGCACAGCGCCCAGGATCCACTTTGATACTGGGGATGGGTGGGTATTCAGCCGGTTCGCGCTAACTGGAGCGAACCAGCTGAATACCACCACTGAGAAAATCACATGACCCTGGGACACTGCAACCATCATAAATACATGCCAGTTGTTAAGCCTCCAGAGTTTGATCATGTGCCCACAGGGATGCTACAACGGTTGTAACTGTGAAAAAACGGCCATAGCTCACTTTTTTCCAGTGCCATTGTGACTTAGGCTGGTCACTAAATGAATGGTTGTATGCAGTGGTGGGATTCAAGTAATTTAACAACCGGTTCTCTGCCCTAATGATTTCTTCCAACAACCAGTTTGCCAAACTGCTCAGAAAGTTAACAACCGGTTCTCCCGAAGTGGTGCGAACTGGCTGAATCCCACCACTGGTTGTATGGTCCTATATAGGCCTGATCCCTTGCTAAAAACGGTATAGTGGAATTACATAGCATTCAGGGAAGGAAATGTATTTTGTGCTCTTAGGATACAAACTCACGTTTTAGTTTTAAGTAGACGTGTAAAGGATTACGACGTTATTCCTGATCATTAGAAATTAAAGGTTATAGACCTCTTCTGTGGAGTTATTTTGGCTTATTTTGTAATACGCATATTGTTATGTATTACTGTTGTACCTTTAAATATTTGAGCGGGAAATCAGCACGTTGCTGATTGGTCAAAACCTCCAACAAAACTGTATAAAAGGAGAGGGTTTTCGCCCAGCCTGTTGCTGGGTTCACCATATATTAAAGAGCTGTTGTCACTACCCTGGTCTCCAGCCTCGTTACTTCCCGAACTTAACATTGGCGACGAAGGTGGGATTTCGAGGCTAAGGAGAACCAGAACCGAGCTGAAGCACGATAGTTCCGAACCCAGCAAACTCAGGGCAGAAACGCGGAAATGGCAAACACGCCACCCGCACCGTACAACCCGGCCAAGGAGAAATGGGGAACATATATGACCCGTTTCGAAAGCTTTCTAGAAGCCAACGAACTACAGGGAATCCCTGATAACCGCAAACGGGCTTACTTCTTAAGCCATTGCGGGCCGGAGGTAATCGAGATTGCGGAAGCTCTGGCAGAGCCAACGCCGATACAATCGGTATCGTGGCCGACTCTGCAGACTTTGCTGAAGAACCATTTCGCGCCGACGCCGTCCAAATACGTGCAGCGGTTTGAATTCGGGGAACGTAGACAGATGGAGGGCGAGTCCATCGGTGACTACATGGCCGCTTTAAGAAGAGCATCCAAGGACTGCGGATACCGAGACCTAGACGAGGTGCTACTCGAGCAACTCGTCCGAGGGGTCAAGGACATCCGCCTACGGCGACGGCTGCTAGCCAAGAGCAACCTGACACTAGCCAACGCTCTGGACGAAGCCAGAGCACACGAAATGTCTACTAAGGCAGCAGAGACCCTGCAAAAGCCTCTTCAATCCAAGGCGAGCGCAAAGCCAACGCCAGTACACCAGGAGGAGATTCAGTCCGAATCCGACGGTGAGGGCGAGGATGAGGAAGGGGTCTGCCGGACCGAGAAACGCGACATTGAGGACCGTGACGAGTGCGGAAGCTGCGGAGGGCAGCATCAGCGCCAACGCTGCCGGTTTAAAGACGCAACATGCCGGCGGTGTGGGAAGAAAGGGCACTTAGCTCAGGTCTGCAGAGCGGCCCAACCTTCCCGCCGAAAATTCAAATCGGCCAATCAAAACGCGGAACCGGAAAGGCGGCCCGCGATTGGTTCAAACAAGAAAGGCGCGAAGTCTAACCAAACGACTGTCATTATAGGCCGCGCCTCAACCAAAGTGGAAAAGAAGATTTTCACAAAGCCCAAGATAGAGGGAGTACGGTGCAGGCTTGAAGTAGACACGGGATCAGCGATCACCATCATGTCCTGGGACACTCTGGCGAAGTCGCTGCCGTCCGTCGCGAAGCGACACCTGCAAGCACAACGGCTACGAGTGCACGACTACCAAGGGAATCGCATCCCTGTTCGAGGGACCACCTCCGTCCGAGTCGAGTATGGTCCACATAAAAAGACCCTGCCCATCACGATCGTCGAAGGAACTCTGCCCAGTCTGTTGGGACTAGACTGGTTTCGTGCCCTGGGCATGGGAGTGACTGGCATCTACCGAAGTGACTGTAACCTGAAAGACATTCTCTTTAACGAGTTCGAAGATGTCTTCAAGGACTGCCTGGGCAAGTACAAAGGGACCCCTATTTCCTTCAACTTAGACCCCAGGTAGCCCCATTAGGCTTAAGGCGAGGAGAGTCCTTTTGCCCTAAAACCAAAATTGATAAGGAGCTGGATAAGCTCATTAATCAAGGATCTTGGTGCCAGTCGATCACGCAAGGTGGGAGACGCCAATCGTCACCCCATAAAACCGGACGGGTCAATTAGAATTTGCGCTGACTACAAGGCGGCTTAACAAAGCCTTACAGAAAAGCGCTTACCCGGTTCCCGTAGTGCAACACTTATTGCACTCGTTGGGGCAAGGGCAAGTCTTTGCAAAGTTAGACTTGGCCCAAGCCTACCAACAACTGCCAGTAGACGCCCGCACAGCCGAAGCCCAAACGATTGTGACGCACAGGGGTGCCTTCAAGTGCACCCGATTACAATTTGGGGTCAGTGTGGCACCAGGGCTGTTCCAAAACCTGATGGAACGACTACTGCAAGGGCTCCCAGGGGTAGTTCCTTACTTCGATGATGTCCTAATTTCAGGGGAAAACATGGAGGAACTGGGGGAGCGGTTAAGAAAGGTCTTGAGCATTTTCCGGACAGCCGGGTTAAAAGTCAAGACAAACAAATGCCAGATCGGGGTCGAATCCGTCGATTTCTTGGGCTACCGAATAGACAGGAAAGGAATTCACCCTACTGAAAGCAAGGTTAAGGCAATTAGAAAGGCTCCAGCGCCCAAAAACAAAGCAGAGCTGCAGGCATTCCTAGGATTGGTTAATTTTTACGCGGTCTTTTTAAAGAACAAGGCAACCGTTGCGGAACCGCTGCATAGGCTCTTAGGGAAAAATACTGTTTGGTCTTGGGGAAAGTCAGAAAATAGGGCTTTTGAAGCAGTAAAGAACCTGCTCTCAAGTGATAGCCTGCTCATCCAATATCACGACTCATTACCCCTAGTGTTGGTTTGCGACGCCTCCCCTTATGGGGTGGGGGCTGTACTCAGCCATAGACTTCCAAACGGCACAGAAGCCCCTATCGCGTTCTATTCGAGAACGATGTCCCCCCCAGAGAGGAACTACAGCCAGTTAGACAAAGAAGCGTTAGCCATTGTGTCTGGGGTCAAGAAATTCCACGAGTATGTATTTGGGCGGAATTTCGAAATCGTGACTGACCACAGACCACTACTAGGAATACTGGCTGGCGACCGCCCAACGCCTGTGGCACTTTCGCCGCGATTGACCCGATGGACTATATTCTTAGCCGCTTATTCGTACAAGCTGCAACATCGACCAGGAAAAGAAGTGGGGCATGCAGACGCGTTAAGCCGATGCCCACTACCTGGGGCAACCGAAGACCCCACTCCAGGGACACCCATCCTACTTATTGACTCTTTGGACTCTGGCCCAGTCACATCTAAGGAAGTGGCTCGGGCATCATACCGGGACATTGTGTTAAGGACTGTACTCGGTTGGGTACAGAGAGGGTGGCCCGCTGCGCCGGGCGAAAGGTTCAAAGAATTTGTCAAAAAACGAGAGGAGCTCTCAGCTCAAGGGGGGTGCCTGTTATGGGGTGATCGTGTAATAATTCCTGAAAAGTTAAGGGGAAAGGTATTGGACCTCCTCCACGAGGGTCACCCAGGGATCGTAAGGATGAAGGGGTTAGCCAGAAGCTATGTATGGTGGCCACTCATGGACGCAGAGATTGCTGAGAGGGTAGGGAAATGTCAGGCTTGCCAAGAATCCAGACCCCTACCCCCAACGGCCCCAGTCAGAGAATGGGAAAAGCCCCAAGGGCCCTGGTCAAGAATCCATATTGATTTTGCTGGCCCTTTTCACGGCCAAACATTCCTAATAGTTGTGGATGCATTTTCTAAATGGTTGGAGGTCATACTCATGAAATCCACTACGGCCGAAACAGTAATCGCAACCCTGCGCCACCTATTCGCAACTCACGGATTGCCGGACACTCTGGTGTCCGACAATGGGCCTCAATTCACGGCAGCCCAGTTTGAAGAATACCTGGCAGAGGAAGGCATCCGACATGCCCTCTCCGCGCCTTTTCACCCTGCGTCGAATGGCCTTGCAGAGCGTTCCGTCCGGAGCGCTAAGGAGGCATTGTCCAGGCTAAAGCCAGGTGACTGGCAAACAAAAATAGACTTTTTCCTAGCCATCCAACACAGAACCCCAAGCACGGCCACCGGAAAAAGCCCAGCCGAATTGCTAATGGGACGGAAACTCCGGTGCCCACTGGACCGTTTGAATCCCCATTACACACCAGAGGGTTACAAGGGGAAACTAGAAAAGACCAGGGAAATGAGCATAGGCGACCCGGTGTGGGCTCGAAACTATGGGGACGGCCCTAGTTGGCTCACAGGACAAATAATTAAAGTAACTGGCCCAAAATCATACGTGGTAGAGCTACCCGACAACAGAGTGTGGAGGCGCCACATAGATCAGTTAAGGAAACGAATAACCGACCAAACTGAACCAAATGAAACATATCATGATCAATACCAATTTGATTCCACAGCCAACAATGACCCGGGGGAGGCGCAAGACTTAGCTGAGGTCCCAGAGTTCCAGCGACGCCATCAGGTTCCCGAGGGAAGCAGCAGGGAAATTGAAAAAGTTAATCCAAGGCCCGATGGCCAAGAAAAAGAGTCAGCCAATAATCCGGAGCCCGTTGGCCCAGAGTTGGTGCTGGGAGGGGAAGGCAGCCCCTCCGACCAGCTCAAAACACCACCCAGAACTGAACCGCGCAGGTCAGAAAGGACTAGGAGACGCCCAGGTTATTTGCGTGACTACGTCGAAAAATAACATGTAAATATTTATGTAAATAGAGGCAAAGTGTTTTCTGGGAGGGGAGGAGTGTTATGTATTACTGTTGTACCTTTAAATATTTGAGCGGGAAATCAGCACGTTGCTGATTGGTCAAAACCTCCAACAAAACTGTATAAAAGGAGAGGGTTTTCGCCCAGCCTGTTGCTGGGTTCACCATATATTAAAGAGCTGTTGTCACTACCCTGGTCTCCAGCCTCGTTACTTCCCGAACTTAACACATATTCTTTTACACCATTGATATTTCAGACAACTGTGGTTTCTCTTTTAAGAGTCTAAGCTCTCCTCTTAAAAAATGAAGAATGAAAGCCAGTGTTTAAAACAATTATCTTTTCTTGCCACTGCTGTTTTGATAAAGGCAGATTAGAGTTGCGACTTAGAGCTGCTTTCTGCTCAAGAAAAGGAAATACTTTCTACTGTACAATATGTGGGGTGGGGGGGGGCAATTAGGATTACAGTACTGCAAAATGACCTCATATGCCAAGCGCCACCTACTGGTATATTAAATGGGTGCATTTGCATCTTTTCCCCCCCAGTACTGTGTATTTGGTTAAGTTGCGAAGGTATTTTATGTTAGTTGGACTGAAGGATGCAACGAAGGGTAGAGATACGAAACTGAAGGCCAAGGTAGCTAAGGCTGAAAAGGAAAATAGAGCAAAAGATTGCAAGTTACACATCAGTGGTGAAACATTACAGCATGGAGATGAATGTGTGTGCCTCATAGAAAAGAGGACCCATACGCAAATTGTGTCCAGAGTCATTTGAGGACAGTTCATATGCTTGAAAGTCACAATGCTGAAGAGTTTTTATATGTACAAAAGTCACTCAAAAATAAAGGGTATCAGATATCAGCTGCAGAAGTCACAGCTGGCTGCAATAAAAGTTAGATCTCGCGCACAAACACACACACACACACACACACACACACACACACACACACACACACGGTGACCTGCAAGTTACAGGTTTGAGACCCTGTTGGAAAATGTTTATTAAAAGTGGGGAAATTGGTGGCAAAACAGTGATGAAATCTGAACCGGTTTGCTACCGGTTCACTGGCTGCGCATGCGTGCTGCATGCCAAATGCATGCGCTAAATGTGCATGCGCAGTACGTGCCAAAAGGAGGCTTGGAAAGGTAAGTAGAAGCAAGGGGGGGATCAGCTGTGGTGCGCGATTTAGCTTCGCTAGAAAGCACGATTTCCTAACTACCAGTTCGCCCAAACCGGTAGCTTTTTAAACTGCCAGTTCAACCAAACTGATAGCTAACTACTGGTTCGCCTGAACCGGTAGCTTTTTTAACTACCAGTTCAATTGAACTGGTATCTTTTTTTTTTAACTACGGGTTTGCCTGAACGGGTAGTTTTTATCACTACCGCTTAAGAGCATACTTCTGCTCTCTTTTATTAGATGGATGAAAAATACCATTGGCTTGAAGAAGCAACAGTAAATTATAGCAATGATGACGTATGAAATGCATAAAACAAGAAAGGAGGGTCAAGAATGAATGGATGCGGAATGAATGTGGATTGCAGAATTTTTGGTGCTTTCTGAGCTTGGTTGTTTTCTTGCAGATGTTTCATTACCCAACTAAGTAACATCATCAGTGCTGATGATGTACTGATGATGTTACCTAGTTGAGTAATGAAACATCTTCAAGTTCAAAGAGCACTAAGAATTCCACAGTTCAACCTTGAGCTACCTATATATTGTCTTCTATGGAATGTGGATTGGACACAAAAATGAGTGACCAGTATAAAAGAATGATATATTGTGGTAGTTTGGTCAAAGATAGAATGAATGAAGATATAATCACCAAGGAAATCAGGGAAGGGTGAGTAGATCAAGAGGAAGAGGAAAATTGACAACTGTAGTATTAGAGGGACGTCATAAGCAGAGAAGAGAGAAACTAAAGAAAGAACTAAAGGCAGTGTATGAATTGGTCCATGGGCATATTGAAAGCAAGGATGGCTTACAAGGGTAGAGATATAAATAGCCTTGATGGAAAGAATAATTTATTTATACAGATTATCTACCTCTTGAAACTAACGGACTTTAGTCTTATTTCCTTTTGTCTTATTTCTTGTCATTTCTTTTGCTCACTATTACTTACTTTTTTCCTGGGCTTTGCTTTATGTTGTTTGCATCAAAAAGGAATGGTGTGAAGGAGATGGGTGGGTGGGTGGGTGGATGGATGGATGGATGGATGGATGTTTGTTTCATCCAAAACCCTGTAACTGGCCAATAAATGTTTAGGGCTGAGTGTGGACTTGAATTTGATCCTTGCCCAATACTGTGACCATTATACTGCAGCAGTTAATTGGGAACTATATTTTGATATAGACTTTTATAAAGATATCTTCCTATGGAAGCATATGGGGAGGAGGTGGATATATGCATTTGGTCAGAGTATCAAAACTTGCAAAACATCAGGGACTTCAACTTTTGCTATAAATTTTTCCTGTGGGTACCCATCAAAATTGGAGTTAATATACAAGAAGCACTGCTTGCTTATCACCTCCTAGAGATTTTTGGCTGCGGAATCCTGGAAGCTGAAATCCACAGTGCTAAAATTTGTCAAGATTGAGAAACTGAATTAACAGGTAAAATCCCCAAACGTCCAGTATGTCATCAATCGGCATGCATTCCTGGCTCGGAGACTGGATTTTTCAGAATTTCCT
Organism: Ahaetulla prasina; assembly: GCF_028640845.1. NCBI lineage: Eukaryota > Metazoa > Chordata > Lepidosauria > Squamata > Colubridae > Ahaetulla > Ahaetulla prasina. The sequence continues at coordinate 197,701,908 of NC_080540.1, forward strand.
CCTCTTTATATGTCACAGTGAGACTGAAATAATTGGGTTCTTTATTAATTACTTAGTTACTGGCTACTCCAATTTTTTATTTGGCATTGGCTGTACCTTAATTTCACTGTGCCTTAATTTCATATAACTATATCCAATATGTATCATGTATTGCTTTTCTTCATTTCTTTTCAGCATTGAAATGTTTGCTGCTTAATACTCAGGCTGGCTACTTCCTTGTTCTACCTACCTAGGAAAGAAAGAATAAAGTAAGGCATTTGCATTTTTAAAAAGTTTTCTCACAGGAGCAGCATTTGGTAAATTGCAAATGCGCAGGAGGATTAGCTGTAAATGGATGAGAATATTGCAAGCACTGCTGGAAGATGTCTGATAATTATGTGTAAAAATGGATCAACATTTCAGCGTTGCTTGCTCTGAGTCAATTCCATGTCATTTCTTTGACATCACGAACAATGGAAGGAAATGTAAAAGAATGGAACCACCCACAAAGTAATGGCATGTCTGAATGTAAGATCTCAGAATAGGTGACACATATTTCAAATAAACATATTGGATTTCCTTTGCATTTTGTATTGCAGATGCCTGAGAGCTAAGACTGGTTTTATATTTGGATTATGAAATCATTGACGTTAATGGTGTTTCATGATGATGATAGCAGAGCTGATATATTTCAGACTTGATCGGGAACAACCAACTGATATCCTAGACAGTCTTCCTTAGTCCCTGATAACCGTATCAGATGTTTATTATGTAGGCTAGAAAGTTTGCCTAAAGTGTCACTCATATATGTGTATAATATTCTAAACCTTAAGGCAGTATCCTTTTATATTTTATGTCAACTAAATGTTAATAATGCTCAAAGATACCTCTACCACTATATTATTCTTTACATTATTCTTTAAGAGAGGTGGCAACACCTGTGACCACATGTACAAGTGTTTGCATCTTTTTTTTCACAATGCTTCCTCAGAATTATGGCAACGGTGATCAAGTTTACTCTGAATTTATTTCCTATGCCACCATATTGTTGAATGTAATAGACTTATGATTTCACACATCCTCATGCTGGATTTGTGACTTCTAAGTGATTGCTAATAATGATGACATGGAAACAGCAAGAGGTATTGAACAGATGCATAGGGTAACATAAATAAACAACAGTTGGAGAAGGTATTCAAGGATATTAGAAGAGATGAAAGGAAAACCCTATTTCAGATGCATGTACTGTTTATTTTCAAACATGCTTTATTTGGCTTTTTTTCCACATGTATTTTTTCCACATGTATTTCTGAGGACTGTCACTTTTTCTGGCCATTGATGTCAATCCACCAAGTGGATGTCTATTGAAAACATATATGAAAAGTGTACACACACACACACACACACACACACACACACACACACAATCATATACTTTGGATTATTACTGTTTTATCAGTTCCTCACTCAACTTTTAGAATAGAATAGAATTTTTATTGGCCAAGTGTGATTGGACACACAAGGAATTTGTCTTGGTGCATATGCTCTCAGTGTACATAAAAGAAAAGATACGTTCATCAAGGTACAACATTTACAACACAATTGATGATCAATATATCAATATAAATCATAAGGATTGCCAGCAACAAGTTATAGTCATACAGTCATAAGTGGAAAGAGATTGGTGATGGGAATTATGAAACGATTAATAGTAGTGCAGATTCAGTAAATACTCTGACAGTGTTGAGGGAATTATTTGTTTAGCAGAGTGATGGCCTTCGGGAAAAAACTGTTCTTGTGTCTAGTTGTTCTGGTGTGCAGTGCTCTATAGCGTCGTTTTGAGGGTAGGAGTTGAAACAGTTTATGTCCAGGATGCGAGGGATCTGCAAATATTTTCACGGCCCTCTTCTTGATTCGTGCAGTATACAGGTCCTCAATGGAAGGCAAGTTGGTAGCAATTATTTTTTCTGCAGTTCTAATTATTTTGAATAATAAATATTTTGAATGTGAATTTTTAAATTTGAACCTCTAATGTGAAATGTTAGTTAAAATCTGAAGAGCTAACCACTTTTTTTAGTTTAAAGATTTGCTTATGTGTCTTAGAAACACTGATTCTTATTTTTAGATAAACCAACAATTTATGATTATACCATAAGGCAAGTTCCTTTTCAATTGAAATTTTTTTTAGAGTTTAAGGACTCTAATGTTTAAATAATAGACTTAAGAATCCAACAGAGCATGTTCAAATGTTTAGGTACATACAGAATTTCTAAAGTAAATACTCCTGATGTTTGCTTTTAACTGGTACAGTAAAAGTATTAAGTTCATAGGTTGTCCGAGGTCAAATATTGATTTTCATTCCTGTAAGATAGAACGTCTTATTCTATGTAATACATGTGATCCATCTTGGCTAGAATCTGTACATTTAACTTCATCTAAATCCTATGCTTTCTTAGCATTTCACTCTCTAGAAATGGCAGTTTATGCATTTGAGATAAGAACAATCCAATATGCTATTCAATATTGGGCCTTAAAATATTACAGTTGCCTTCCCAAGATGATGTTCTCCAAATATATTGGGATTGTAATTCACAGAATTCCCACCAACATGGTCATCTGACACTGGGTGCCCAAAACAGGCTGGAGAAAAACATATCATGATGACAATAGCTTGCTATTTTTTCCCCCACATAAATATTTCTTCACCAGTGATTTTATTAGTTGCTTGATATGCAGACCACGGCACCAAGGGGTGATTCAAAATTTAACCACTTTGCATTCTGCACAAGGAGACTGGTTCTCTGGAGTCTTATTACTGTGTGCTTTGAATTAAATAAGTGCAAAGAATGTATTCTTCTATCTTGAGTGACTCAACTTCCACAAGCATCTGAGTTGACCTGTCATCTAAATATAGATAGAACACCAAAATTAGAGTTGACTCAATATCAATAAGCAAGGAGAACTGTCCAAAAACTAATTTTGTTTTGTCCAAACAGTCATATCAAATTTGTGTGTGTGTGTGTGTGTGTGTGTGTGTGTGTGATACATATACATATACATATATACATACACATCCATACATATATACATCCATACATATCTGAAATCTATTCCCTTTCCTTGCTTTTGAAGAATCTACCAGTATGATATAAAGGACTGTTTAATTTTTCAGATTCTATTTCTTTCTGTCATTATTATTTTTTGCATCTAGCCTGTCTCTCCTTAGCTGTAACAACACTATCATGGTCTGCCACACTTGCAGTAAGTATTGTAAGCAAGCTTGACTTTGCTTCTGGGCAGCTGTTGCTCCTCATCCGTCATCTCTGCATACCTGGCTGAGTTATGTTCAGCTTTTAAGCAGTTAAGTACCATTTGTTTATCTAACTGGAACACTTCAGGAGAAGAGGAAGGCTGTTGGTTATATGCATCTCAAGAGGGGAGCTATGGGTTACAGCTCGATCCGCAGAGAATGCAATGGCACACCTATTCTGGTCTTTGTTGTTATTTTATTCATTTTGAAATGAACCTGTTTCATGTGAGGTATCACATTTCCCCCAAACAGAAGGAAGACCAAGAAGCACCAATTTAATGATTGGATCCCTTTCTGGGGAGAGAATTGAGTACAGTGTTTTTGAGTTACCTTTTTATTTACATATCTACAAGCAGCAAGAAGAGGCCATGCCTAGGCAGATGAAAAAGAGCTGCTACCCTTCAAAACAAACAGAAGATCCTTGGAGAGTCCCTTCCATTCACCCCAACTCTTTGTTGCCTGCCATCTGCAAAGAACCCACTTTTGTTATTGTTGTGGTGCAGTTAAAAGTAGCCTTACTGATCACCAAAATGGAACCCAACTTCCTTCCTGAAGCACTTCCATTGTCAGATCAGCTGAAGGTTTACAAAACAATACAAGATCAGACTTTCCAAGAACTTCCTGAGCAAGATTGTTAAAAATGTGAGGAGGAAAGTAAAATGTGACTGAAGTTTGTTCCAAAAGCTCTTTCTGTCTAGCCATAAGCCTGGTACCTAAGTCATCAGGGGTTGAGGTCAGCCACAGATGTTAATTCAGGAAGCATACTTCTGGGCAACAAAGCCATTGGGCATATTTTTCATCTTTTCCATTTCCTAATTCTGCAAAAGAGGTTTAAGATGATCAGTTGGAATCTTTGCTTTTGTTGGCCTCAAAATCTTGAAAACGAGGAGTAAAGGGCAAGGTTTAAATAGTTTCTTGTCCCAAAGTGCTACAGGCCTTAGGAAATGGGCAAGCATGCAACTCCTTTTCCCAACATGTTACCGCTAGCTGATTTTAATGGCAAGGATAGTATTGTCATGCTTTAGATTTGTCATTTTGTTTTAAACGTTGTAAATTGCCTTAAGTGTTACAAAAGGAGAAAGTCGACATTTAATAAAAGTGGGGAAAAAATGAGTAATTTCCCAGCTGTGAAGTAAGCACCCTAATTCCTAAGTCATGCAGTTGTGAGGTCTCACTCTGGTATTAACAGCTATCCAGAGTCCTCTGGAGTGGGTGGCAGTATTAAATTTAATAAACAAGCAGTAGCCACTGAAAAAACTGCTTCTGCATGATAGCATGTGGTAGTGTCATGTCCCACTCCTCTGCTGACGGCCGGGTCAGGGAAATCCGAATCAGGCGTGCCTCTGCAGCTCTGCCAAAGTCCTAGCAAAGTCCTCAGGGCAGGCAGGAGACCAGAAAGTGACTTCAGCAATATAAGGTAGACTTTGCCTGACTCAGAGAATGCCAGAAAGCAGGTACTTTATATAGACCATGGGGTGTAGCTCCATGACTCAGCACTTATCCAGGCCTGCCCCTCCCTTCCTTCTGTTGCCTCCGTCTATCTTCTGACGCGAGGGTCACTCCAGTCTGCAGCTGTTGGCAATTGACCTCCCTCAGGCTCACATGCTGTGGAGGAGGGGGAGGGGTCCAGTTGCTCCGTTTGCCTGGGCATGGAGCCAGAGCTGGGGGCTGGAGATACTTCCTCCTCTTCAGCCTGTCTGGGCATGGAGCCAGGGCTGGGGCCGGGAGGCATACTAGGACATTCCTCCGTGTTCGGAAGCAGATAAGAAGGCCCCGGTTGTGGTGAGATCGGACGAGACACAACAGATAGGATACTGATCTACCATGAATGGTGTGCTGCTATATTTCTCAAGACCTTTCCTCCTTGGGCTGTGCCACCAGTTCTGTGGGTGTGGCTTAATAGGCATGGTGTGGCTTGATGGGCATGGCTTGGTGGGTGTAGCAGAGGAAGGATACTGCAAAATCTCCATTCCTTCCCCACACCTGGGGGAAGGATATTGCAAAATCTCCATTCCCACCCCACTCTGGGGCCAGCCAGAGGTGGTATTTGCCGGTTCTCCAAACTACTCAAAATTTCTGCTACTGGTTCTCCAGAAACTGTCAGAACCTGCTGGATTTCACCTCTGGCAGATACCCAGCTTCTGAAATCGCCTTTGTTTTATTAGGCTTTTCAGGTTTATTAGTGAAAGCCCAAGTCTATAAAAGTGGTACAGATGGCATGGGACACACTTGTCATAAGAAGACTACCAAATGGGGCTTCAGGTTCATGGCAACTTCCATTCACATAAAACCTTACCAATGCAATGTAAAAAGCCTGGGTGACTACCCTGTTTCCCCCAAAATAAGACATCCCCTGATAATACTGGCCTTATTGCCATGGGCTTTTGAGCGCATGGCAATAAGGCCAAGCGCTTATTTCAGGGTTCAAAAAAAATATAAGACAGGGTCTTATTTTCGGGAAAACACGGTATGAACATATGTTCAACTAGACATATGGGATCAGGGACACTCATGACTCTTCTCAACAAATAGCCACTCTATTTTTGCTTCAAATTTTCTTTTTCACACTTAGGGAGAATAAAGCTTCTGAGTTGTTAGGATTCTATTACATGAAGTTAAAATCTTGCTAAATCTATTGAAAAATAGACATAGATTTATTTATCAGTCTGGTGTATCTTCTGTGCTATGAGCCGTTACAGGCATTGCTGATTATTTGCATTCACTGCCACCTTTTATTTTCTTTCATCTTCCCATTTTTATTTTTGTCTACAAATGCATACCTTTCATTGCTCATCTATGCTCACCTATGGTTAAGTTCACTTGCAGGATTGCAAGGTTTTTAAAACAGTGTCAAAAAATCAATAAAAGAGGGATAATTATAATTGATAATTTTCTGGATCATAGCAGGAATGAAAATTACATGGGAATCACAGGAAATTCCCTCCTTTGAAGCTGTAATTTATATCAGGAAGTAATTCCCCACTGGTGTTACATTTGTAAGACACAGCAGCTCTTATACGCTGTCCATACATGCCTATCATTGATTCCTACACCTTTCCTTAGCTTATGTTGTATTTGTACCATAGTTGGATTAAACAGGAATGATGGAGGAATAAATATTGTTGTTTTCCGTGGGGAAACCAGTGGTTTTCAGTCATGCTGAACGTGGTCAGTGATTCATGTTGCTGCAAAGGTTCTCAAAATCTCTTGTTGATAAGTGGGATGGAGGTGGGAGCAATTTTGCTCACAAGCCAAACCAAGGTGTAGATTTACTTTAAAGAACTGCTGGAGATGATATGCTCTTTCTTTTTTTAAACAAAGCTGTGCTTTGATTTTGTCTCTTAGAAACACACAAAGCCACCTGTAATCAGGAGGAAAATGTGACAGGATCACAGGAAGGACTGGACTAAGGGAAAGATACTTGAAATTAGTGTTAGTGTACTATTAGTGTAATTAGTGTACTATTAATTGAAAATAGACAAGTGAATCCTGAACAACTTTTGTTGATGTAAGAGTTGACAAGACCCCTTCTGACATTCTTGTTTCTTCAGAACAATCAAAGGTTTACAGTAACAGAGTTGGCAGGGACCTGGGAGGTCATCTAGTCCAACCCCCTGCTACGTGGGAGACCTGTACTAGAGATTCGAACCGCCAAACTGCCAACCTTTCTGATCAACAAGCTCAGTGTTTTAGTCACTGAGCCACCTTTGCTTCTGGCCTTTTGCGTGCTCTTACTGTATATAACTCTGTATAGAGTTCTTCAATATGGGCAGCAAATAAATAAATATGCAAATGTAAATAGGTCTCTTTTATTGTTATAGAAACATTTACACATTTTATTTAGTGATCTGGGGATCTCCTCTCCAGAAAAAAAAGTGATGGATGATCCCTGCTAAATAGTATGAGTGTGTGTGTGTGTGCTTGTGTCTGTTCTATCTGTCGCTGTATTTATGATTGTTTGGTACGGCTGCTGTATTTTATGCCTTGTGTCTTATTAATACTATGCCAAAAAAAGCACATAGAACTTTTAAAAACTGATATAAGGTACAGTGGTATCTCACTACTCATTGTTAAGGTGCGATGAGTACCAAAAAGCAATTTTTTCCCATAAGGAATAAAGTAGGGAGTCACAATGCAGCTGGCACTGACAAGTTCTAACTCGTGCGTTGAGTACCAAACAAATGATGAGTAGCGGGACAAAATGTTCACATCGAAATGCACTGAGTATCAAATTCAATGAGTTTCAAAGTAGTTGAGTACCAAGGTACCACTATATTTGAGGCAGCTAGCTCAGCCCAGGAAAGGCCTATTAAATAAACAAATGTCCCCTATTTATTTTTAGTATTTTCCTCCAATGATGGAAGGCTGATCAAAGTGTACAAGCCATTTCCAAACAAAATAACTTTCCTGAAGTTAATCGACTTATGCTATCACCTATTTACATCCAGCCCTCTGCTGCAAGTAGGTTAGAACTGAAGTTAAATCAGATTATATTTGCTTTCCTTATCTAATGGTTTGCTGCCTTTTTTCTCTTTTACACAAGCTCGGAGTCAGTCATAAACCACATAGTTCGCATGATTATTTCTCAATATTGTTATATAGTCAATCATCTCTGGATCAATGTGACATCACAAATCCAATTAAGAGTAAAGACAATATTTGACTTTAGGCTAATGCCATGAACATTTTCCTCAAATACACACACACACACACACAGACACCAAATGAAACTAAGATCTTTAAAAAGCTGAACAGTGCCTTTTCAAGAAAACCTACTCAAAGGAACTCAGTAAAAAAAAAACAAATTTAAAAATCTGCTGCCTTCAGGGTTTACCATCCAATACACTCCCAATTTATTTATTCGTTTATATCTATTGTGTACATTGCTTTTTTCTGAAACATGAAAAAGGATAAAGGAGGGTGGTGGTGAAACAAAAAAACCAAACAGTTTAATAGAATAGAATAGAATAGAATTTTATTGGCCAAGTGTGATTGGACACACAAGGAATTTGTCTTGGTGCATATGCTCTCAGTGTACATAAAAGAAAAGATACGTTCATCAAGGTACAACATTTACAACACAATTGATGATCAATATATCAATATAAATCATAAGGATTGCCAGCAACAAGTTATAGTCATACAATCGTAAGTGGAAAGAGATTGGTGATGGGAACTATGAAACGATTAATAGTAGTGCAGATTCAGTAAATAGTCTGACAGTGTTGAGGGAATTATTTGTTTAGCAGAGTGATGGCCTTCGGGAAAAAACTGTTCTTGTGTCTAGTTGTTCTGGTGTGCAGTGCTCTATAGCGTCGTTTTGAGGGTAGGAGTTGAAACAGTTTATGTCCAGGATGCGAGGGATCTGCAAATATTTTCACGGCCCTCTTCTTGATTCGTGCAGTATACAGGTCCTCAATGGAAGGCAAGTTGGTAGCAATTATTTTTTCTGCAGTTCTAATTATCCTCTGAAGTCTGTGTTTTTCTTGTTGGGTTGCAGAACCGAACCAGACAGTTATAGAGGTGCAAATGACAGACTCAATAATTCCTCTGTAGAACTGGATCAGCAGCTCCTTGGGCAGTTTGAGCTTACTGAGTTGGCGCAGAAAGAACATTCTTTGTTGTCCTTTTTAATGATGTTTTGATGTTAGCTGTCCATTTGAGATCTTGCGATATGATAGAACCCAGAAATTTGAAGGTTTCTACTGTTGATACTGTGTTGTCAAGTATTGTGAGAGGTGGAAGTATGGAAGGGTTTTCCTAAAGTCTACCACCATTTCTACGGTTTTGAGTGTGTTCAGTTCCAGATTGTTTTGGTTGCACCACAAGGCTAGTCGTTCGACCTCTCGTCTATATGCGGATTCGTCATTGTCTCGAATGAGACCAATCACTGTTGTGTCATCTGCGAACTTCAGTAGCTTAACAAATGGATCATTGGAGATGCAGTCATTGGTATACAGAGAAGAGAGAAGATGGGGGAGCACACAGCCTTGGGGGCCCTATGCTAATTGTACAGGTATTTGATGTGATCTTGCTTAGCTTCACCTGCTGCTTCCTGTTTGTTAGGAAGCTTGTGATCCACTTACAAGTCTGTTCCGGTACCTGTAGCTGGTTTAGCTTAGTTAGAAGAATGTCTGGAATGATGGTATTGAATGCTGAACTAAAGTCTACAAAAGGACCCTTGCATAGGTCTTTGGAGACTCAAGATGTTGTAGGATGTAGTGCAGAGCCATATTAACAGCATCATCTGTTGATCTATTTGCTCGGTATGCAAATTGCAAGGGGTCTAAGCGGATTCGTGATGGTTTTCAGGTAGGAAAGCACTAGCCTTTCAAAGGTTTTCATGACTACAGATGTTAGAGCAACTGGTCTGTAGTCATTCAGTTCCTTGATGGTGGGCTTCTTGGCACTGGGATGATGGTAGGCGTTTGAAGCAAGAAGGAACATAACACATCTCTAGTGATTTATTGAAAATATGGGTGAAGATGGGGGCCAATTGGTCAGCACAGACTTTTAAGCAAGAAGGAGTTATCTTGTCTGGGCCTGGAGCTTTTCCTGGCTTTTGTCTGTGAAATAGGTCCTGCACTTCCTTTTCTGTGATCACTAGGGGTCGTGAACCCAATGAAATGGGGTCAGTTGTAGGAGGCTTGGCTGTTGTTGGTGTGTCTGAGATGGGGGTTGTGGAGATAGGTGGCTGTAGTTTCCTTTCAAACCTGCAGTAAAACTCATTCAGGTCATCTGCCAGTTGTTGATTACCTTCAGCCTGGGAAGGGGGCTTGCCATAGCCGGTGATATTTTTAAGAGTTTTCCACATGTTTGCTGGTTCATTTGCTGAAAATTGATTCTTTAGCTTTTCAGAGTAGCTTCTTTTTGCTGCTCTTATCTCCCTTGTTAGTGCATTTCTGGCCTGACTGTACAGCATTTTATCACCTTTTCTGTAGGCTTCCTCTTTGGAATGTCGTAGCTGCTTAAGTTTAGGTGTAAACCAAGGTTTGTTATTACTGTGTATTTACAAGTTCCTTGTAGGTACACATAGGTCTTCACAGAAGCTGACATATGATGTTACAGTATCTGTGAGTTCATCCAGGTCTGCAGAGGTATCTTTAAAAATATTCCAATCAGTGCAGTCAAAACATGCCTGTAGCTTTACTTCTGATTCCTCCGTCCAGGTTTTCACTGATTTAATTATTGGTTTTATGGCTTTAAGTCTTTGCCTGTAAGCAGGTACAAGGTGAATCATGCAATGATCAGAGTGTCCTACAGCTGCACGTGGTAAGACTGATAGGCATCTTTTAGTGTTGTGTAGCAGTGGTCTAGAGTATTCTTGCCTCTGGTGGGACAATTGACATGCTGAAAGTATTTTGGTAGTTCTTTCCTTAAGTTTGCCTTGTTTAGATCTCCCAAAACAATGGCCAGTGAATCAGGGTGTTTGGCTTCAGCCTCCATGATTTGGTCAGCTAGAGTTCGTAATGCCTCGTTTACACAGGCTTGTGGTGGGACATAAACAGCAATTAGAAGAAATGAGGAAAATTCACGAGGCGAATAGTAAGGTTTGCAGTTGATAATTAGAGTCTCTAAATTGTTGTCACAGAATTTGTAAATTATGTTAAAATCTTGACACCAGGTTGAATTAATATATAGGCATAAGCCTCCTCCTTTCTTTTTACCAGATGTTTCTGGAATCCTGTCTGATCGTTCAATTTGAAATCCTGGAATGTTCAGGCTGCTATTTTCAATTGATTCATTTAACCAGGTTTCAGAGAAGCATAGGACTGCTGAATTGCGAAAATCAGAATAGTATTTGTTTAAGAGGAGTATTTCATCCATCTTATTTGCAAGTGAGCGTATATTTGTTAGGAAAATTGAAGGCAGAGGAGTTTTAGTGTGAGTTCTTAGCTTGATTAAGATCCCAGATCGTTTACCTCGTTTCCTTCGTTTCCGTCGTTTGGTTTTTTTAGTAATCCATGGCTCCGTGGGAATTGCCTCCTCCTGTGTTAGAATCTCCTCCGTGTTTGTAAAGACAGGCGGGGGTGAGATTAAAGAAAGCTGCTCCTTAAAGAAATGTTCCTTAATTTTTAGCAGATGGTCTCGTGAGTAGGAAATCCGTAGTGAGTCACAAATTAGAAATAAAGAAACAATTAGAGAGCATTTCACCGAGGCAGCCTTCGTCGGCGCCATCTTTATGTGATACGTTACAGTTCTTACATAACCCCAAACTGAGATGAATATTGTTCATGTAGTCTGTGGTAGTAGCATGAGGAAAAGCTTCTTGGATTTAGGCAAACAATTGTCAGAAGCGCTGAAGGAATATCTGAATTTCTTTCACTGGTTGGAAACTTAAAGGAATGGCATTGAGAAGGCTTGATTCAGCCTCACTGCTGTCTTCTGATGGGGTTCATCCACTGGCATCAGCCATCTCCTCTCAGCTCCAACATGAACAACCCTGAGTATCCCAAGAGGGCCTACACAAGTGCTTAACTACAAATCAGAGCATTGGGGGGATGGTAAAACCCAGATTCTTAGGCACTTAAGGACTCTAATGAACTTGCCAGGCCTGTTGCAATGCACAACGGGAAAAACCACATTCGTTTATTCTTTCATCCATCCATCCATTTTTTAAAACTCCATTTCCAGCAGACGAAAAGTGAATCTTGTAATTGTATAGAAATACAGCAGTGAAATCCACTCCATTGTTTCCCTCCAAGTCAGAAAAGGTCACCTATTGTTGATCAGATAAAAGGTGTGCCTGGATTGGAGAAAATGCACTGACAAGGGCTAGACCGATCCAGAAAAGAGGCAGGACAACCCTCCTCTTTATCTACAAACAAAGAGGGAAAACTTGTGGAGCATCAGAGGTCTATAGCAAAAACAATCTGATTTTTTAAAAAAAATTTTTTTATTTTTTTTTGGGTAGCCCTGGTGTTCTTTTCCGTGATGTCGTGACAAAGTGCTGCAGTGAATAATCCTCCTAAAATGCCTGTGGCAGATGCATAATGCCTATGGCTTTGAATGGGCTGGGTTGGTTTCAAGGCCTTTGCTTAATCCGTTATGTACTGCACAGTCTCCAGTCCCTACTTGTTGCCAGGAACATGAGAGCAAGGCGTGGCTGTACTAGCCATCCATCGCTCCTCTCAGCTTTGGCACCTGGTGAAATCTGATCAAGGTCACTCCGCAACCCATAAGGATACCTTAAGTATAAAAATTGAACTCCCTGTCAAGTGAACATCAGCTGGCAGATGCTCTTGTCTTCATTCTTGCCTGAGGTCTCATGGCTTACTCTATGTATATGGTGTGTTCCGAGTTTATGACTTTCAGGACTGTCTGGCTAGTTTTTTGTTTGTTTGTTTGTTTGTTTGTTTGTGTTTCAACTCTGTGTATATGTTTCAGCTTCCCCTACCTCTAAGAGATCCTTGTAAAGTTTATTCCTACCTTTGCTTTCACCTGTAAAACTACTTTTTTGGATCTCTTTCCCCTTCCCTCCCCCTCCAAAATTTTCCTTCTAGGTCGCTGTGGATTCTGCTTTTTTTTTGTTTCAGGTCTTTATGGCAGCCATTCAGTGTTTTGAGATCAGGCCAACCAACTGCAAGGTTAGGACCAGTGGTGGGATTCAAATAATTTAACAACCAGTTCTCTGCCCTAATGATTTCTTCCAACAACCAGTTCACCGAACTGCTCAGAAAGTTAACAACCGGTTCTCCTGAAGTGGCGTGAACTGGCTGAATCCCAGCACTGGTTAGGACAAATTTTTTTAAAAAAGATGTGCTTTCAGTATTGACTGCCTAGGCAAGTTCCTGAAGTTTTCTTGGCAAGGTTTTCAGGTTTGCCAATGCCTGCTTTCTAGGGCTGAGAGAGAGGTCACCCAGCTAGCTTTGTGCATAAGGTGGGACTAGAATTTACCATTTCCCGGTTTCTAGCCTGATGCCATAACAACTACACCAAATTGGCTTTCCAGGACAATATGGAGAATGGCAAGTAGTGATATTTAGAATCACTGTATCGGTATAATTCAGCTAGGCCTGACAGATCATTCCCATACTAGTACAGAAGCTCATAATAAGGGGACAGTGAGGTGGGATTTTAAAATATTTGTGTACTGGAAGGTCACAATTTGTGCAAATATGAAAAGTTCAATACTCAGTTTAGTATAAATTGTAAACTGATATAAACTGTAAAATGAAACTGAAAAAATAAAAAAGGTAACAGATTTATTAGGTGTTTGTTTGAGAAGGATTTCAGTGTAAAAAAGATTGATTCTCAGCATTTGCATAATACTTTTTAAAGTTTGCAAGGTGTCTCCTTAGTCATTCTTTATACTACCTGGAAAGTAGCTGTGTTTGGCTGAATTTCTATTCCTAATGAAGGGCAGAATGGGTAGAGAAATCAACCTATTTAAAATGTGATAGTGAGTTGAGAACTGTGGATGAAAGATATTGATGGCTCCAAAATGCATTGATAAATTCTCCAGAGGTTTAATTTTGAATTAAAAGCAGGGACACTGTCCGAATACATTTCATATTCACAACCATAAATTGGATCTGGCAAACTATCAACAATCAACAAAACGTCTGAGGTGAAACACCAACCTCTAAATAAATAATATTAGCATAATCAACGCCTCTCTTATTTACCTGCAAATTACTCTGAGCACATAAAAATTAATCAATATTAGCCAGGCTTTGGCTCTCGAGAATTAGGAAGACTCTTTTCAAAGTGGTTTTAAAGTGATAGTTATTTAACTTTGATCATATTATTTATAGTCTCCTTTATGAGAGAGTTACCACTTAGAGGTTGGGAAGTAGAGGAGCAGCAACAAAGACAATTCTCTTGTCAAGGATAAGATAGGCTGAAATAAGGAAAGGAGAAAGGAAAAGCAACTTAAAAATCCTTTTCAAATTTATCTGTCTTCTTAGTATCCTTAGTGAATACTCCACTTTGCATGCAGAATTACATTTTTCTCCTAATTAGTGGAAATGAAAAGTATAGGTAGATCTCAACTTATAAACATTTTGTTTAGTGACCATTCGAAGTTACAATGGCACTGAAAAAAGTGACATGACCGTTTTTCACACTTATGACCACTGCAGCGTTCCCCATGGTCACTAGATCAAAATTCAGATGCTTGCAACTGACTCATCTGTATGACAGTTGCAGTGTCTCGGGGGTCATGTGATCACCTTTTGCGACCTTCTGACAAGCAAAGCAGTAGTGGGATTCAAATCCCGTGGCTACCGGTTCGCTCATGGGCGCGTGTGTGTTTATGCGTGCATGAGCAGAGATGTCCGGGTGGGTAGGCAGAGCCTCCTACCACCGCTGCTACTAGTTCGCCCTAACCAGGGAGAACCAGTCAAGAAACCAGTAAGAAACAGTGCACAGTGTGTGTAATGCTGAATGAGAGCTTACTAGGGGTAAAGCAGTGTAAGAGCTGTCTTCCATCAACCCAAATCAATAAGTAAGTCCAAAGAATGAGTGAGACCAAATTGAGGAGAACTTGCAATTTATTATCCAGCTGCATTCTTAGAAGCTTATTTTCTTGCTTGCCAATATCTACAAGTAGCACCCTTTTCTCTGTGAATTAGACCATCACTAATGATCATTTAGTACAGTGGAATGAATTGAATTTGGAGACCATTTTCACACAGACATTATTTCTAATGCCCCACTAAGCATCATATGACCTGACTGTAATTTTCCTAAGTTTTTCATCTTAGTTTTATATTTTGCAACATTTTTTGTATATTAAGAAATAGAAAAATAGTTTTTCTGATTGAGTTTTCCAATTAAGTAATAAAACAAGTGGCAATCAATTAAAACATATCAGAGCTTCAGGTCCAGGCCCTTGTCTGGTTTCTGCCACCAAAGGAATGTACTAAATTGGTTCATAGCTTGATTTTCACTACCATTCTGATAACTATCTCATTGTCTACAACAAAATACCTTCTGCTAATATCATTTTTAAAATAATTTTATTAAATGTTGCAATAAAACTAATAGAAATTTAAAAAGAGGAGGAAGAAAAAATAGAAAGTGCACAAAAGGAAGAGGAATAGAAAAAAATAAAAAGAAAAGAAAAATAAGAATACAATAAAGAAAAAGGTATATATGAAGAAATAACTTCCGCTTTCTTCAAACTCCTTGACTAAACTGAATGTTCATACATTACAACTGTGAGGTTACTTGGAATCTCTCAACTCTCAGTTCTTGGTAAGACAAATGCAAAAACTCAATCCCTGCAGTCTACTTCCAAAGAGCAAATGTCCAGAATATGTGCGGGTGATCCCATGATCTCTCCTTTCTCCAGAGAGATTTTGTCAGTCAGATTCGTCCATTGACCACCGATCTCCACTGTAATTACATCCTATTCTTTCAGGGATGACCAGCTCACTATGACCTCATCTGAAATCCAACTACCTTAAGCTGTATGTAGGTGTGTAGCTATTACTAAATTTCTCAAGTTCAGAAAGCACCAAGGAACCCACAGTTCAATTAATTAAATTAATCATTAAATGGCTCGTATGATGTGTTATTGCCAGGGCAGGGGATGGGAGTTATTTTATTGTATTATTATATTTATTATATGAGTTTCTTTGATTAGTTTTATTGTTTTTTATATGATGTTTTTATATTCTTGTAAGCTGCCTTGAGTCACCATGTGCGAATAAGCGGCAAAATAAATAAAATCCTGAACTACAAATATTCTCTTCCATTGAAACTCCTGCAGCTAGTACAGTGTTCATACTTTCAGTGCCTTCAAATCATCATCTTCTTCTGGGCATCTACACTGGTCAGACAAATCTCATGCCATGTCATAGCCTTCCTTGCATAGAAATTTCTACCCTGATTCCGTTTCACTGCTCTTGAATCATGCTGGAACCAGCATTTCTTCAGCAGTCCAAAACTGCCCAGTTCCATCTTCGCCTGCTGCCTATTTACTTCTGCAACACCATTACCTTCCTACCAGCTCCTTAACCCCATTTCATCTTCCCCTCCCCATAGAAGAGTCTCTGTGAACGTATCAGGTCTCGTGGGGTTATCTCTCACCTCTTTCCAAGTCTCAGGTTATGATCATAAATACAATTTATATGCCTGAGAAATCACATGACAGGATGGCAAACAGTATTTATATCCCTCTTCTGTCACAGTAGGATTTGAGTAGAAAAAGATCGTGGTAAAGACTTCCTTGAGCTGCGTTTGATACCTAGAGAAATTGTGGACACAGATCTGCCCATTTAGCTTTCTTGGTGACATTACTGAAATAGTTTGCCAATGCCATTTTGCAGATGTTTTTTTTAAAAAAAACTTCTTAGTCTAGTTTCAAGCCCTGGTTTTTCTAAGGATTCATAAGAAGTAACCTTTCCAATACTGCTTACAGTAGTATTTTCTCCAGATCAGCCAAGGTCAACTATATGCTGCCACCTGCTGTATTTTAAAAGCATTTAAGGCCAACCCAAATATTTGGGGCCTTTTCAAATATGCAAAACATTCTGGATGATGAAGTTGCAGTGTGCTTGAGACCTTCCTGATAGTCTCAAGAGAAAATGAAATGTCCTTTCTAGCAAGTTCTCTTCTTTAGGATTTCCTTTTGCATGTTAACATAGATTTGTCATGTGAATCAAAGGAAAGCGTGTTACTAGAGTTGATAAACACTAAAATTTCTTACCATTTCATTTCTTCTATTGCAGGTTCTATTGCAATATATCTTCTCTTCTCTTCTCTTCTCTTCTCTTCTCTTCTCTTCTCTTCTCTTCTCTTCTCTTCTCTTCTCTTCTCTTCTCACCTCACTTCACCTCACCTCACCTCACCTCACATCATATTATATTATATTATAAAAAATCTTCAGAGACTGAGTTAGGGATATATCAAGAATACCATACTGAAAGTCAGGTCCACAAGCCATTCACAGTATATTTTACAATTAATATTTTTTTTTGGAGAAAACGTTACTGTGCTTAGGAAAGTTCAGTGGTCGTGTTTCAAATGAGTAAAGAAGTATTTAGAAGAAAATGGTCACCAATTCAAACATTTTATGACTTTTGATACACCCTGTATACAGGTCCTTTGTTTAGTGATCTTTTGAAGTTATAATGGCACTGAAAAAAGGACATGATGATTTTTCACTTATTATCGTTGCAGCATCCCCATGGTTACATGATAAAAATTCAGATGCTTGGCAATTGACTCACATTTATGATGGTTGCAGTGTCTCAGGGTCATGTGAGCCACTTTGAGAACCTCTGAGAAGTAAAGTCTATAGGGAAGCCAGGTTCACTTAACAACCATGTTACTAGCATAACTACTGCAGTGATTCACTTAACAACTGTGAAAAGAAAGGTGCAAAGTAGGGCAAAATTCACTTAATAACTGTCTCGCTTAGCAACAAAAAATTTGGCCTTGGCTGTGGTGATGTTCTGTTTCCCTCCCCCAATACTCCCAACAAAGAGTCAGTCAAAGGCCTTCTTTTCTAATTTATTTACATAGATAAATGTTCTGGCCATGTCTACCCACGGGCCTGCCAAGTCTCTGGAGATAACGAGAAAATTATAGATAAGGCCAGAATTACTCACGAATATATTCTTCCCTCCATTGATACAGTTTGCCCGCGGAAATTCACTGCTTTGTCCAAGACAAAAAACCAGGAAGTTCCGCCTCCTTTTTATAGTCTCTGCAGATGTCACTGCATGACCATCATTCTTTGGCTTTGCCCCAACGCTTCCTCTGCTGCACGCGCCGGTCATATCTGCGCAGTCTTGCATCACTCCAAAACTGTTCTTGGGGCGTTGCCAAATCAGAAGAAGGCCCGGGAGAATCAGGCTTTGCTGGCCCCTCCTCCTCCCTTTGGGTGGGTGCCAG
Organism: Ahaetulla prasina; assembly: GCF_028640845.1. Classification (NCBI taxonomy): domain Eukaryota; kingdom Metazoa; phylum Chordata; class Lepidosauria; order Squamata; family Colubridae; genus Ahaetulla; species Ahaetulla prasina. The sequence goes on from NC_080540.1 coordinate 197,720,044, forward strand.
GGATGGAGAGGGCCCAAGAGAAGCAGGCCTTGACAGGTCTTCTCCCTCACTTTCTGAATCATCCGAGCCCAGGAGTCTGGGTCCAGGAACCTGGGTCACAACAGGTGATAAGTCGAGGATTACTTGTATTTCATTGGCTCTGTAAATGTTTTCCTTATTTTCATGGCTTACTGTTGGTGGTTCCAAACAATTGAATCCTAGAAGAACTGAGAAGCTTCAGTGTGACAAGACTCTTGAGAAGAATTCACCATCCTTGTGAACAGACTTGTCGCACGGATCTAGTGATTGTTTTTTTTAATGATTAGAACTAAATACTTGCTCTCTTTCTCAATGTGGAAAGTTAGGTTAGCATTTCTCAACCATAGCAAGATCTTTAAGACCTGTGGACTTCATCTCGCAGAATTCCCAGCACGCTGTCCACTCATCTTAAAGTCGCCAAGATTGAGAAACACTGAATTAGGTAACCTCGTTGGTATGCACATTTTATAACTGTTTCATTGATGAAAAATATTCCGCCTGGTAAAATTGTCTTTCATACTGGTAGTCCTTGACTTACAACCACAACTGAGACTTAAATTTCCACGGCTAAGCAAGACAATTCTCAAGTGAATTTTTACCCAGTTTTACGACCTTTCTTGCCACAGTGGTTAAGTGAAGCACTGAACTTGTTAAGCTAATAACATGGTGGTTAAGTGAATTTGCCTTCCCCATTGATTTTGCTTGCCAGAAGAACACAAAAGGTGATTGCATGATCATGTGACACCTTCATAAATACATGCCAGTTGTCAAGCACCCAGATTTAGATTGTGTGATCATGGGGATGCTGCAGCAGTTGTAAGTGCAGAAATGGGTCCTAAATCACTATTTTCAGCGCCACTGTAACTTTGAACAGTCACTAAAAGAACGGTTGTAAACAGTGGTAGGATTCACCAAGAGTATCAGTGTATGGAAGCCTCCGGCCTAGTATGGCTTCCAAAGCTGACAGCCAGTTTGTACCACTTCGGGAGAACCAATTGTTAACTTTCTGAGCAGTTTGGCAAACTGGTTGTTGGAAGATATCTTTAGGGCAGAGAACCGGTTGTTAAATGACTTGAATCCCATCACTGGTTGTACGTCAAGTACAGCTGTACACCATAAGCTCTGCATTCACTGCTCCATCATTCTGTTATATTGCTTGAACCAAGAGCTCATCCAGGCTTGGAGAGTTTTGAAGTTTCATTTTGTTTGAGATTTTGAGCTTGAATGCTCCTGACATTTTGAATTTCCTTGTACTTGCCAGTATCTATAGGCCTCCATGGTGAAATACTGAAGAGCCACAAGCCCATGTTTTAGAAAAAGTCTGTCCTTTTCAAGATAGCTTTACCATGTACAGGAGGAATTGAATGTAGTTGTTTACACACACTCTCTTCCCTCGCTCTTTCTTTCCCTGCTTCTCAAATATCCCCAAATCTTGGCCACATCACGATACCGTATATTTACATTTTATATATATTCTTGGACATAGAAGGCCGCCAAATCAAGACACAAAGCAGCGTAACAAATGTCGTATAAATACAGTTGTAAAACTCAATACACAAACACAAAGCATTGGAGAGAAAAATACACATAAAACACCAGTTTCAGCCACTGTCCAACAAATAAAATCACAAATTTCCCTAGGCTAGAGTTCCCAGTCAGAGATTTCAGGGACTTGTAGTCCTGAAGGATGCTCAATTTTTAGAGGAAGATGGGCTACTGTTTCCTAGAATCCTCTTCCCCATCCACCAATGTATTTTTAATACTCAAAGCAAAATACTACTTCACATTATTGGAGCAACATCTTCATAATTAATGCAGCACACTGAGCTTTCGATCTTTTGGATAAAGAGTTGGCAAGCTGAAATTACATTCCAGGGATTAAGAAATAAAACCAGTTTGATCAAATACTTGCAACAGAAGGCAGCGTTCCGAACCACTGCACTTGTTTGGAGACTTTACTAAGTACACAAAAATGTGTATCCTACATTTCAGCAGCTGAAAAGTATTGACTACAAAAACCTGTAAGTGCAGCCATTTTGTCCACAGTTCCCTCTAATTAAATATTTTCTTTCCCCTCCACCTAAAAAGGTCTCAGAAAAAAAAAAAACCTGAAGCTTTCTTCTACCAGTCATTACATGTATACTGGGAACTTAGAATCTGGTGAATTGCCATTTTCACACTCCTCTTTTTCTACTCACGTAATAACTGTGTTCAGTTAAATGAATTACAAATTCAGGAAGAACCGCAATGGATTAAATAACCTCCTCGTTTGAAGGTATTGCATTTAAAAGTAAGTCATTTTTTAAAAGCAAGGAATGACTAATAGAGCAGCATGATTGTTGACATCTTTCCCACTATCTTATAACCTCCCAGCCCCATAGTTTTTTAAAAGCTCATTAAAAAAAACTTCAAAGTGTTTCGTGACAATAGTACAAAAACATCTAGAATTAACTATAAACCTTTGAATAGCATTGCTGATTCTTTGGGGCACATCTCATATAGAAAGGCTCTCATTGGTCTTTTGGACAGCAAGGATGTGTATTCATTGCTCAGGGGGAGAAGTGGAGTCAAAAATGAAAGAGGCTGCAGCCATGATTATGGAGTGTCGTGTGGTTGCAGCTGCAATTTGATTTTTTGACACACACCCCTTCATGAATACTCTTGTTATTTGTTCTATAATCACACTCAATAAATACCCCAGCATTCTACATCCAGTGAAATGGATGTGATTGTGTTTTGAATGTGCTGTATTTGAATGTAGGAATAGAAATAGTACATAATTTGTCTGTTCCACTCCAAATATGTTGAATTCCTGTCATGTTGACTGGAATGGTGGGGCTTGTTCTCAGAGAAGGAAATGCAGGTAGTCCTCAACTTATAATCACAACTGAGTCCAAAATTTCTCAAAAAGTTACTTTTTTCAGTGCCATTGTAACTTTGGATGATCACTAAAACAAATTGAGACTACCTGTGATGCTTATGTGTTAGGGTTTTGCTCCCTATCTTTGGTAAATCTGTTTCCCAATTTGTCTGTCTTGGACCTCAAGTTCAATTCCCCATTCAACATGGAACCTTAGTGAGATAAAGCATTGCAGCAATAGCTGCCTCTCAAAAGGGCTTGCCTTTCAGATTATTGACCAAATAAAAATAGAGAGGGGGAGATAGATAGATAGATAGATAGATAGATAGATAGATAGATAGATAGATAGATAGATAGATATAGAGATATATAGATAGATATATACAATGTAGATATATATACAAATCACTTTTATTATTTTTATAAATAACTCAAGGTGGTGAACATATCCAACACACCTCTTATTTTCCCCACAGTAACAATCTTGTGAGGTGAGTTGGGTTGAGAGATGACAGTTACCCAACTTATATAGAAATGGGTGCAATATAGAGCTCATTCTTAAAGGGCCTTGGCCCATTTGTTACATCCTTTACTTCTCAACTTCAAGATGGGCACAAACTGCTTGCAAGAGAAAAAGGAAACTTTATCTCATAAAATTAAAGAACCACATCTAGATACCCACATTCATTTTGCAAGAAAGAGTGCATGTAAGTCAAAGGGTTCCATTGAAAATTGATTGATATGTCTCTCCCATTATTTTTGTCCGGGTGGAGGAGGGGAGAATGGAAGCAGACTTTCTCTTGAATGATGTTACCAGGTTTATTCAGGAGGTCCTACTGCAGCCCTGCTGGTCAGAGAGGTGCTCAGTTTTCCAACGGGAGGGACTTTTAGCCTTGCCTTGCCTCCCATCTCAAGACAGTCATTATTCAGCAGCTGCAATAAAAAGCTTCTCTACAGCCCTAACCCTGAGATTCAGCAAGTTCTAGACATATAGAACCGATCAAGCCCAAAGTGCTTACTATAATGGCAAAATAAATCAACAAATAATGAAGACAATCTGCATAATCTTAGGTTTAATCTGGATTTAGGAAAAACACCTTCAGTCTCTAACATTAGCAAAAGAAATGTTCTTGTCCCAGGGAAAATATCTTCTGTATTTCAACAGTGGGAAAAGGTTTGGGCAATTCTTCCAAGAGCACATCTGGATTTATGAGAGAATATAAATGAGTATGCTTATAAAAAAATAATAATTCCTCGGGCAGACAGGGTCAGCCACAAAACAGCTGTTTGGAAGAGGCCACTCCAGTATAAAAAAAGTCTTACAGAACTACAGCCACTCTAACTCTGTAGAGTCTTCTCTGTCCACCCAGTTTTTCAGCTTTCTTCTGGATTAATGTTTACATTCTCAGTTAAAGCCCAGAGTTACTAACCAACCATAATTTTTAATTCATAAGAATGCCTGTGGGCATATGCCCAGATACATGGTTAGGCACGCAGATAGTCCTTGACTTAACCATTCATTTAGTGACCATTCAAAATTACAAAGGCACTGGAAAAGTGCCTTACGACTTGTGCTCCCACTTACAACCACTGCAGCATCCTCACGGTCACATGATCAAAATTTCGGTGCCGGCAACCGGCATGCATTTATGATGGTGGCAGCATCCTGAAGTCACATGACTGGCATTTGCAACCTTCCCAGCCAGCTTCTGGCAGGCAAAGTCAATGGGGAAGCTGGATCACTCAATGACCATGTGATTCGCTTAGCAACTTCGGTGATTCACTTGACAACTGTCTTGCTTAGCGACGGAAATTCTGGTCCCAATTGTGGTTGTAACTCAAGGACTGCCTGTGAAGTGATGCTAGAGGCTGGCATGCCACCTATTTGTTTTTTACGGAAAAGAATTAAAAAATAGTCTAGGAAAGAAGCAAGAGAGAAAGTTGGGCCAGTTGCTCCCTCAGCCCAACTCACCTCAAAGGGTATTGTGGGGAAAATAAGAGGTATGTTAGATATGTTCACTGCCTTGAGTTATTTGTAAAAATAATAAAGGTTGGATACAAATCAATTAATTAATCAATAGGATCCTTATGACTTATGACTGTATGATTGTAACTTTGTTGCTTATATCCTTACAATTTTTATTGATATTGTTTCCTGATTGCTTATTTGTACTCTATGACTATCATTAAGTGTTGTAAGTGTTGTACCTTGATGAATGTATCTTTTCTTTTATGTATTCTGTTCTGTTCTATTCTATTCTATTCTATTCTATTCTATTCTATTCTATCAGTTCAAGTCAACACTATTTATTAATTCTATTTATAGTCAGCTTTTCCTCCCAAGAAATCCTCCCATGGTTCCCTGTCTCTATTTTTATTTGGTCAATAATCTGAAAGATAAACCCTTTGGAGAGGCAACTATTGCTGTAATGCTCTAACCTTCCACGTAGAATGGGGAATTGAACTTGAGGTCCAAGACAAGTAAGAAACAGATTTAGGGAGAAAAACACTAACAATTGCAGAGAGAGATCTGGATAATATGGAAGAGCAAATGGAAGACTGAGTGAAAGAAGGTATATAAAGCTCATCAAATTTAAATTAGAAGTGTTGGTTGCAGTAAGAAGACCTCCGGTGGGATAAGAATATTCTAAATAAATTTGGAAACGATGCTTGCTATCTTGCCTTTTCTTGAGGTGCTTCTGTTGCTTTTAAAAGATTGCAATCAAATGCATACAATGCTCAGAACAAATATGTAGTCAATAACCTGATCTTTTAAAAGTCAGGTAATTAAGTTGGCCTGCTTTTGTACGCCCAAGCTGCTCCCTCTTTTGGGATGAATGGTGCTGAAACGATGGGAGCCTCAGAGAGGACCACCCAGAGGCAGGAGAAGGAATGCTTTCACCCAGCTGACAGTCTCTGGGGTTGGGTTTTTTTTTTCCACCTTCTTTTCAATCTGTCATTCAGAAAACAATAGATCTCAGGTACTAGTGGCAAAGTTCACTTTTCTGCTTATTCATGCTGTTGACAAAAAAAAAGTGAAAAAGAAAGGAAGACAGAAAAGAAAAATCCTACCACCTGACAAAAGAAAAAAAAACCTTACATCAAGATTAGGGGAGGGGCATCTTTTGCATGGCGTCCGTGAATGGGATGAGATTAGCTAGTGACTAATTTATTTTCTGAAAGCAGTCCACAGCTGTCCTCTTCAGAAGAGCAAACAAAGGCCACACTTCAGCCAATGCAGGGAATGAGAGGTCTGCTCTTGACAATGATAGATATGTCAGAGAGGCCCCGAAGTTGTCAAGAAGATGTGACTCTGCCACCCTTCCCAATTCATATAAAACTACTCTCTCTCCTTGTCTTTCAGGCTCAATTTTTACAATATCATGGGGGATGGTTGATGCTCTTCAACAGATGATGCCAGGTTTGCATTAATTGTGTCTTAAGCTACAACAGGGAAGCTATGATACCCTTCCAGCTAAAATTGGGGGAACAGTAAAAATGTCTGAACTGGAGAATCTTCTTGGATGATGTCAGAAGGAAAAACCACCTGGTTCAGTTCCAAGCTGTGAGAGAGGCGCTGGAAACAAAATGGAGGCTGGAGGCGGATTGAAAAGAAAGTTTATTGATGAAGCAGAACCACCAGGGTTCTGGGGCAGCTGACAAAATGGAGTTTAGTGTGGGTTGGCTTCTATACCTTCTGGATTCCTATGGGGGGTCATGTAGAGGTTATGTAGGGATCATAGCTGGCTCTGTAGGCAAAAGAGGAAATGTAAATCCTAGGTGTTTGTCTGAGCTAATTTTGTCAATTTTTTGTTTCTTGCTTCTCTGAGTTTCTGTCTTGACCCAGTCTTTCTGGATGGATTACCAAATCTGCATTTCTAAAAGCTGGCCTCCTCAGTTTCTGCTTGGGCCAGGGAAACTTGGGCTGGTTTCTGCCGCCCTTAAGATTTTTTTCATTTCTCCTTTAGGGGGAATATTTTATCTTTCCTTTTTTAATATTTCCCAAAATATTTCATTCTTCTGAGGGTGGGGTTTTCCCCCCCACAATGAGAAGTGAAATGTCTTCAAAAGAAAACAAGAAAGTCCAGTTGCCTCTTGAAAAAGCACCTTTAGGTCCCCTTCACTCCTTTAGCATTTTATCCATACATGCTTGTAAAACATGCTCTATTTTAATTCAGAAAACAGTTTTCATATTTGTGAAAATGCATCAGGCTTGGAGGTTTCTACCATGTGTACCAGAATGTGCCAATAGTTGGGGGTTGGGTGGTGGCTATGGTCACAGCCTACTTGCCTTGTAGCCACTAGATTAGAAACAAGCATTAGAATATAGATTAAACTCCCAAGTGAATGAATGAAATAATGAAAAGAATATGCATGGAACACTCCAGCTTCAAAAGAGAGAAAGAAAAAATAGACTGCAAAGTGTCACAGAAGTATAGTGTTATGCTAATGAGAAGCTTGGAAAAGAATGCTTAATGGAATGGATTGAAGGAGGCTGTGGATGAGAGGAAAATACATATAAGAGAGTGACTGCAGTCAAAATTAAAATGAGAGAAAGATAGCGTATATTATGTAGATAAAGAAAAATGATAGTTGCAAATAACATAGTCAAAGACAATAAAGCATGATTAAGATTAAAGGTGAAACAAACTTGCAGAACAATTTTAATATAAATAAAAAAGGCTTTAAGAAAAGGGTGAAGAGGCCTAAACAGGAAGTCTTGAATGGGATTAAGAATAAAAGCAACAACATTATTTGGGGTGAAATTTTTAAATGCTGAAAGAAGCTTTGGTGAGGTTTTGCATGGGGATGATAGCAATATTTCAAAAAGTGGAATTAACATAAAAACTGTTGTTAAAAAAAGGATAATGAAAACAGAGTTATCGGTGCTGAAAGAATGTTAAAAAGGGCAAGGTTGCACATGTAGAACAGTTATGAGAAATTTTAAAATATGAATGCTTATGGAGTTGGTTAAAGTGGGCAAAGATGCATCCATGCCTGATGATTGGAAGAATTTCATTATTCCTTTGCACAAAAGAATGATAATAAGCAAGTATGCAAGAACTACAGGTGGTGGCTCAGTTTGTTAAGCATGACATGAAGGGTATTTCTGGAAAGCTATTTTATAGGTCTGATTGAAAGAGCACAAGAGGTTACAATAAACAGAATTTGGGAAGTGCAATACAGCTTTTTCCTGAATGAATATTTGCCGCCTATATTATGGTTCAAGGCAACTCAAGATTATTGCTTTTTAGGAAGTAACTGAGAAATGTATGAATGAGGAAAGATAATTGATTGCACATTTGTTGATTTAGAAGAAACATATAATGAAAGGAATAGTCTGAATCGTGGAATGTTTTGTGCTAATATAGACTGAAGGTTAGTTACTGAGTGTAATCAAAGCAGTGCGCTGAAGGAAGTAAAATGTCCATAAAAATAAATAAAATGCCTACTAAATGTTTGCTCCAAGAGACCAGCTAATGCCCATAGTCCTTTCAGGAAGATAATTATGACACTTTCATTTTATGTGGAGCATAAGTAAGTGTGAGCCGATATTTATTGGCTGGTCTGTTGTCATTAAATTTTTGTTGATTCTATTATTTATTTTTCTTTGTTTGTTTGTTTTAGCATATTTATTTAAAACCCTTGCTATTAGATTCTGAGTTGTAAGGAGTTAAGGATTGTTTTAGTTATCTTTACTGATAATAAACCTGATTAGGACAGGATATACTGGCAAGCATGGTAAAAAGATAATTAAATGAGTTACATACAGAGACATTAAGAAAAACACTACTAATGAATTTTCATTTCACAATGACTGGACTGGAAATGGCTAGAGACTGTCCAAATAAGCAGGGCCTCTACTGTAGGAATTATAGGCAAATGTTTTTGTAAGTTCCTGTATTTAGAAAAACAAAAACTGTGCTTTTAAATGGTTAAAATGTGGAATGCTTTTTTAAAATGGTGAATATGTGGTGTTTTGTCATCATGCCCAAAGATATAGGGTATAGGGAGTCTGAAAAATGATCTTTGGCAGCAGAAAAAGGGTTTGACCAGTAAATTATAGCTTTTTAACTTTCTGGGTTATAAACTGACAAAGAAAGAAAGAAAGAAAGAAAGAAAGAAAGAAAGAAAGAAAGAAAGAAAGAAAGACGGGAGGGGGAGGGGAGGGGAGGGAAAGGGGGAGGAGAGGGAAAGGGGAAGGAAGGGAGGAAGGGAGAAAGGAAAAAAGGAAGAGGGTGGCAGACAACAAAAATATGTAGGAAGCAAAAAAGAAGACAGGTCTAGTTTTTACCTTCTGCCAATTTCTTGTCTAAAAGATAGCTTATGAATTTCCTGATAGGGCAAAAGTGACTGCACTGTGTTGTAAAATTCTGTTGAATAAGAGCTATGAAAGCCAGGCAAGTATTCCTTTTTAAAAGAAAAAGAACAACGCCCCCTCCCCCCAAAAAATTCACATCCTGTCATATCCTCCGTCTTTTGTGAGAATAACAAAAATAACAAACATGCATTAAGATTGCCTTTTAGGGAAGGGTGCCAATTTTCCCTTATATATTTGCATTTCAGATCTGTTCACATACCTGTACTTTTCAGGTTTAGGGCAGCAGCTTTCAACACTTACCGGTATATGCTTTAATAGTCTATCTCAGACAATAGGAGGCAACAAATGAAGCAGAAAGACAGCATAAACTACCAAAAATGTGTCCCTCACCAGCTGGCAAGCCAATATGAAAATGGTTAACGTCAGTTTAATGCATTTGGTAGTTTCTAATCTATATAGCTTTGAAGTTTTTTTTTTTAAAAAGACTATTATTTTTATTATTATCATTAATAGTTTTTTATTAAAAAAAACCAATTTTTAACACACTCTCCCAGTTGCTAAACTACTAGAATTTAGCCACAGAAAATGTCCACCACATAAAAGACATGTATTGCCACTATTTAGATGTTATACTGAAAATATGGAACTCAATCAATGAAATCCCACATACTGTAGTGTTCTATTTCTACAGACCGCGACTGCAAAGCTTGAAACAAACATTTTATTTTTCTCTTTTGAAATCTGTCAGTTGACTCATCCATATGAAAGATGGCCTAGGCTGGTGTTTGTAGACCTCGGTCATGTTTCACATATTCGGTTTCGTATATATAAAAAATTAAATTTCACTAGCCAGTTGCAATGTCACCAAGGGAAGGTTTATTTATTTATTTTTATTTTTATTTTATTTATTTGTCACAACAGTATATATAAGCATAAGCATAAAATAACTAGAATAGAATAGAATAGAATAGAATTTTATTGGCCAAGTGTGATTGGACACACAAGGAATTTGTCTTGGTGCATATGCTCTCAGTGTACATAAAAGAAAAGATACGTTCATCAAGGTACAACATTTACAACACAATTGATGGTCATATATATATAGGCTTGGGGCCTGGGTACTTACGGGACCGCCTGCTGCTACCTCATGCCTCCCACCGACCCGTACGCTCACACAGAGAGGGACTTCTCAGGGTGCCGTCCGCCAAACAATGTCGGCTGGCGGCCCCCAGGGGAAGATCCTTCTCTGTGGGGGCTCCTACTCTTTGGAATGAACTTCCCCCTGGTTTACGCCAAATATCGGACCTTCGGACCTTTCGCCGCGAACTGAAAACATATTTGTTTGTTCGCGCGGGGCTCTCTTAAATTGTCCAGATTTTAAATTTAAATTTTTAAAGTTTTAAATTGGGGTTTTTTAGATTTTATATATTTTAAATTTCTTGGCCAAACTGTATAATAAGTTTTTTAATTTATTTTTAAGTGTACATTGTTTATTTTTATTATGGCTGTACACCGCCCTGAGTCCTTCGGGAGAAGGGCGGTCTAGAAATCTAATAAAATAAATAAATAAATAAAAATAAATAAATAAATAAATAAATATAAGCATATATATAAGCATAAGTATGTAATAACTATACGAAATTGGATACAATCAAAGGGAACATTAGGACAGGAACGATAGGCATGCTGGTGCTCTTATGCACGCCCCTTACAGATCTCTTAGGAATGGGGTGAGGTCAATAGTAGATAGTTTTTGGTTAAAGCTTTGGGGATTTTGGGAAGAGACCACAGAGTCTGGTACTGCATTCCAAGCATTAACAACTCTGTTTCTGAAGTCATATTTTCTGCAATCAAGATTGGAGCAGTTCACATTAAGCTTAAATCTATTGTGTGCTCGTGTATTGTTGCAATTGAAGGTTGATAATTCTCATTTCATTTTTCTCTCTCCATAATGCTTATTTCCCACTCTCATATGACTACCAAAGGATCTGTGTAGATACAGATTTTGCTACATGGTAAGCCAATGCAAGTGGCTAGTTAGAAACATTGGTTTCTAACATCTTCCTTTTCTTTAACACTCTGGTGTTCCAGAAAGATATGGGAGGCTATTCTAAACACTATCTTTATTTCTCCAGAAGGCCTTAAGCACCGACTGAAAGCTGAGATGCAATCATTTCTCCCAGAGTGCCAAACTATCCTCTATATATTGCCACATCATTTTTAAAAATAAGGTTTCTTAAATTAAGCATTTTAGAAAAGAATAGAAAACATAAAACAGGGAAGTTATATGAAAAGAATAAAAGACTAAAATACAACAATTGAAATACAAGTAAGTAAATGTGCAATCTAAAATGTTGTGGATGTTACAAATAACTAATAATCCCTTCGTTATTTATAAAATTACATCATGTATTACTTTTGAATTGAATTCTATGTTAGATTTACTTTTTAAATATGTTTATTTTGAATACTGAACATAGTCCCATACCTTGATTAGCCATTCATCCAAAAAAGGAATCAGACATAGTTTTCAAGAAGTATATAGTATCCATGGTGAAATTAACATATACAGAGTTTTTTGAAGGAATATATAGTTTAACAAAATTTAATTAAAATATCTCCAACTGTAAACAAATTTTGAAATTCAATTTCAAAATGTGTTTTATTCTAGTATGAATCTTTTTACAAATTGTTGAGTTTTATTGCATTGCCACCAATGTGAAAAAACAATCTAATTTTCTCATTATAGAAGCAATAGTATAGCGGATTATAACTTTTAGCAATCAAGACTGGAGTAACATACCAGTGATAGAACATCTAATACCAATTTTCTCTGAATATAAATATATGGAGTAAATGTAATATTTTTCTTCCATTCTCCTTGTTGAACCTCTTTTACCATACTCAAATTCTGCATCCATTTAATCACACAGTTCTTGACCTGCTCAGTACTGAATTTCAGAATAATTTATTCTGAATGTATAAATTTGAATAACTTATAAATTATAAACCAAATACATCTGTAAAATAATCTGTTACAGGTAATCCTCATTTTATAATGGCAATTGGGAACAGAATAAGGGTGTGATACCGTGGTTAAGCAATCCCTGCAATCCTGGTTGCCACTGTTAACCGAGTCCCATTGCTGTTATTTATTTATTTATTTATTTATTTAGTCACAACAATATATATAAGCATCACATAAAAAGATTATATAGTATATAAACATATATATGAGGTAATATAAGGAAGTATAAGCATATATATATAAGAAGAAAAAAAAGAAACAAGCAAACAATGGGACAGGAACGGTAGGCACGTTTGTGCTCTTATGCACGCCCCTTATGGTCCTCTTAGGAATGGGGTGAGGTCAATAGTAGAAAGTTTTTGGTTAAAACTTTTGGGATTATGGGAAGAGACCACAGAGTCAGGTAGTGTGTTCCAAGCACTGATAACTCTGTTACAGAAGTCATATTTTCTGCAATCTAGATTAAAGCGGTTAACATTAAGTTTGAATCTATTGGTTGCTCTTGTATTATTGCAATTGAAGCTGAAGTAGTCTTTAACAGGAAGGACATTACAATAGATGATTCTGTGAGTTAAACACAGGTCTTGTCGAAGGCAACGGAGTTCTAAGTTTTCTAATCCTAGGATTTCAAGTCTGGTGGCATAAGGTATTTTGTTATTTTCAGAGGAGTCGAGAACTCTTCTTGTAAAATATTTCTGGACACGTTCAATTGTATTGATGTCAGAAATGTGGTGTGGGTTCCAGACAGGCGAGCTGTCTGGTAAAGCAACTCTCTGTCAGCTTCCTACAACCAAGTCAGGAGAGAAGCTGGCAGGAAGTTACTATTTTGACTCTTTTAATCAACAATAGACCACTCACCTTGTATCAGCATTTACATTCCTAAATATTTGCCATTTGTTTTCCATTTTTAATTAACTTTCAATCAACATATGCAAATTTTATTGCCATTTATATACAATGTGTTAATGTTCATTCCACTTTCCATACTATTACTTTGTCTTTGATACATTAGTCTTCAAATATATACTTCATATTATATGATACAATCTGTCTAATATTTTCTGCAAATCAAGGTCTGAAACAATAAAACAGCATCATCTGCATACAGAAGACATATGCACATTTATGTTCTTATCCAACAGACCTATAGTGTTACCATAAGTATTCTTTACATATTTATCCATAAATGCATTAAAGAATCATGGAGATATCATACATCCCTGTTTTTCTCCCTGCTCAGTGCTAAACCATTTCCTAATTTTGTCATTTATTTAAACACTTCTTTCATTTAACGCCACACTTATCATATTCAGCAACAAGCCTTGAAATAGAATAGAATAGAATAGAATTTTTTTATTGGCCAAGTGTGATTGGACACACAAGGAATTTGTTTTGGTGCATATGCTCTCAGTGTACATAAAAGAAAAAAAAAGAAAAAAAATACCTTCATCAAAGGTATAACATTTACAACACAAATGATGGTCATAGGTTGCAATTTAACCCTTAATGATAGCAACAAAAAGTTACAGTCATACAGTCATGTGGAAAGAGATTGGTGACGGAAACGATGAGAAGATTAATAGTATTAAATACATAATAAATAAATAAATAAATAAATAAATAAATAAATAAATAAATAAATAAATATAAATATAAAATAAATAAATATTTTTTTCATAAATACATATTTATGAAAAACATTCCATGCAGCAATTTGTGCCCACACATTTTATCAATCATTTTCTCTAAATCAAAAAGCATTCTCACTTGTGGTACATGCAAGGGCTGTCCACATATTGAATACACTGTCTCAGAAATGTATTTGGGAAATTCATGTACTTATTAACTTTATATCCCACATTTTGTACTGAAGCTCAAAGTAACATACACAGAGCTTCTGTTGCTATTTTTTCCTACAACAGCTACCCAGTCAGCTAGGTTGGGCTAAGAAAGAACAGCTGACCAAAGTCACCCACTGAGCTTCTATAAATGACACGGGACTAGACCGTGGGTCTCCCTCAGTGGTGAAATTCAATTTTTTTTTACTACCGGTTCTGTAGGTGTGGCTTGGTGAGTGCGGTGTGGCTTGGTGGGCATGGCAGGGGAAGGATACTGCAAAATCATCATTCCCTCTCCACTCCTGGGGGAAGGAAATTGCAAAATCTCCATTCCCTCTCCACTCTGGGGCCAGCCAGAGGGGGTATTTGCCAATTCTCCGAACTACTCAAAATTTCTGCTACTTGTTCTCCAGAACCTGTCAGAACCTGTGAATAGCACCTCTGGTCTCCCTGCTCCTGGCCAATACCTTAATCATCACACCACATGCCTCTTGAGAAAGCTTTGGCAGTCTCATAGTCTTATCTATAGTTTATTTATTGATATATACAGTACATACATACTTACATATGTTTGTATAGGGCACAAACAGATCCTTGACTTAGGATCACAATTGATCCCCAAATTTCTGTTGCTAAGTGGGACATTTTTAAAGTGAGTTTTGCCCCATTTTGCAACCTTTCTTGCCACAATGGGTAAGTGAATCCCTGTAGTTGTTAATTTAGTAACACGGGTGTTAAGTGAATCTGGTTTTCCTATTAACTTTGCTTGTCAGAAGGTTGCAAAAATGGGATCACATGACCCCCAGGACACTGCAACCGTCATAAATATGAGTCAAGCATCCGAATGTAAATCACATGACGATGGGGATGCTGCAATGGTCATAAGTACGAAAAATGGTATTAACTCACTTTTTTTTCAGTGCCGTTGTAACTTTGAACAGTCACTAAGTGAACTGTTGTAAGTTGAGGACTACTTTAAATGGATTTTCTCTGCATTTGCTAGGGCTAAAAGACTGATTATGCAGCACTAAAAAAATAAATGTATGGCTCCATTTATTCAATAGATCAAAGACCTAATTGCACTTGTCACCTATATGAGGATTCCCTATAGATGTATACTTTGTATAGACAAGTAAAATGAAATATGAGACTCATTTGTAGAGAATACAGTAGGTTAAAACAAAAGACAGCTGTATAAATGTTTTGGAAATATAATATTTCCATTAGCAAGTATGTATGGTCTTGAGAAAGTGACTGGGCCAGTCCAACCAATCTCACAGAGTTGTTATTGTGGGGAAAAGAAGAGAAAAATATGCTAGATATGTTATTTGTAAAATAATAAAGGCAGGAGACATATAAATAAATAAAAATAAATGTATGGCTCCATTTATTCAATAGATCAAAGACCTAATTGCACTTGTCACCTATATGAGGATTCCCTATAGATGTATACTTTGTATAGACAAGTAAAATGAAATATGAGACTCATTTGTAGAGAATACAGTAGGTTAAAACAAAAGACAGCTGTATAAATGTTTTGGAAATATAATATTTCCATTAGCAAGTATGTATGGTCTTGAGAAAGTGACTGGGCCAGTCCAACCAATCTCACAGAGTTGTTATTGTGGGGAAAAGAAGAGAAAAATATGCTAGATATGTTATTTGTAAAATAATAAAGGCAGGAGACATATAAATAAATAAAAATAAAATGTATAGAATTATAAAGTCTAATAATGGCATGCTTTTTGTTGTATTTTTTCACTTTTTTATTAGAGCAATTTTTTTTCTTCCCCCCCACAACACATATATTATCATTGCTATTATTTTTATATTTTGCTCTTTTTTCTTTTGGGTTATTAATTAAAAAGTAACAGAAATAAGTAAGGAAAGAAGATTTCTGATTGCGAAAGTAACAGATACCATGATATTGCAACATCAAGGCTTCAAACATCATCTTCTGATTTTGAATATTTAGTTAAAATAGGATTTGTTGCAATCTGCAGGATTAATTTTTAAAAATCCTTCATATGAGTTTCTGTGGTCCGAGATGTCTCATTCCCCAGTAAAATATACAGTTGAGACTTTTGAGGCTGTTTCCTGTCTCTAATTCTACCAGACCATTCTGATGGTCTTGAGGGAGGCATTGTTTTCTTGTTTGGAAGTTTTAATTACCAGTTTGCAGTTCTTCTTCCCGGTCAGTAGTTGAATGCAATGAACTTTCAATCAAGTAGTATATATACAATCAAGTAGTATATGTACAAATAATATATATAATATATATAAATATATATAAATAATATATATAATACAAATTATATATATATATATATATACTTATAATATAATATATAATATAATATATATAATTATATAATAATATATAATATATATAATAATATATAATAAATAATTATATATAATTATATAATATAATATATAATATATAAATTATATATAAATACAAATAATATATATAATATATACAAAGTAGTAAATATACAAATAGGATGAGACTATTGCCTTACACAATGTAAGCCGCCCTGAGTCTTCGGAGAAGGGCGGGATATAAATGAAAAAAAAAAAAAAGTAGTGCTGGTTAGGAATACATCATTACTCTTGCCAAAGCACAAATCCCTGATGGCAGGGATGCTTCAGTGTTTGTCATTGTGAGAAGTCCTGCCTTCCATACATACCTCTGTGATATTCAGCTAGCACATAGGCAGAGTCACTCACATGTCTCTTCAAGACCAAACTTATGAAAAGAAGTACAACCAATCTTAGAGCTGACATGGAGTATATTGAAATGGTAGGCACCTTCCACCTTTTGGGATAGGCCACCAATAGCACAGTAAAAGAATAAGCAGTCAAGAAATATAACCCTGCAGAGTAGACCTCAACAGGGCAGCCACGAAGGCCTTAGAAAGATATCCAGAGGTCATGATGTGATTACACCTACAAAGATCAGAATTACGTAAGCCATGGTCTTCTCAGTGACACTCTTATTGAAGTGAAACTTATTGAAGTGAAACTTGGACTTTAAGAAACAGGACAGGAAGAATATTGATGCATTTGAACTCTGGTATGGGAGAAGAAAGGGATGTGGTGGTTCAGTAGCTAAGATGCTGAGCTTGTCGATCAGAAGGTTGGCAGTTCAGCGGTTCAAATCCCTAATGCCACGTAATGGAGTGAGCTCCCGTTACTTTGTCCCAGCTTCTGCCAACCTAGCAGTTCGGAAGCACGTAAAAATGCAAGTAGAAAAATAGGGACCACTTTGGTGGGAAAGTAACAGTGCTCCATGTGGCTTCAGTGTTTAGTCATGCTGGCCACATAACCATGGAGATGTCTTTGGACAGCGCTGGCTTTTTGGCTTAGAAACGGAGATGAGCACCGCTTCCTAGAGCCGGAAACGACTAGCACACATGTCCGGGGGAACCTTTATCTTTACCTATGGGAGAAGAGAATCTTATGGACAGCCAAGAAAACTAAGAAATCACCAAATAAATCAATCCAGTTCTCACTCCAGACACAAATGACCACTCTCAAATAATCCTATTTTGAAGAATGGCAAGATTTAGCTTTCTGAGAAAGACTGTAATGCTGGGAAAGTTGGAAGGAAAGAGAAAAGGGTCATGGAGGAGCTGAAAGGATTCAGTTACAATGTAATGGGTGCACCATTGGGGGGAAATCTATTGGACTTGATGGCATGTAATTAATTATTTCAATGTTAAAATAAAATCAAAAGATTGAAGGTTATATGTCTGTAATGCTTATACTACCATAAGTCTGTATGTTTACGCCAACTAAGCAAGTCGTATAAAAGTAGAAGGTATTAATTTGCAAAGGTTTCAGCGCACTCTGCTGTCGGTTGTCAAAAGCCCACGTGCAACTTTCTGGGTTGGGCAATTTATACACCTGATGTGGCCGAACTACAACTCCCAGCAGTCCAGGCGGCTCGCCTCCAAACACATATTGGACAGCAGAAAATTTGGAGTGCTTGGTCTTTCGAAGTCGTCCTTCGTTTTTTGCAAATTTGAAATTGCCTCAATTTTTGAAGACCGCGGAGAAAGTGTCTTCTACTGAGACCTAAGAGATTGGCTTTGAACTTGGTTACAACCTGAATCAGTTGTATCAGTTACTCTCTTAGCGCAGCTACGAGTTGCGCTTGAGATCATACAACACCAAACTTATCTTTCTCATCCCGACTTTATATTGCACACTATAAAGATAATTGCATAGGACTTTTTTTTTAAAAAAAAATTGGGAATAATTAGAAAAAACATCTTCCTGTCTCCTTGAAAAGCCATTTTAAATCTCGCTATCTACGGACGGATGGTATTTTCTTTATTTTTAAGTCTATGGTCAAAAGCTCCCTATTACACTTCGCTGGGTGGGTGGGTGAGAGGGTGCCTTTTCCAGCGCATGCGCTCTGTTCAAGAAGCCAACTATACTACCTGTAAGTACTGGTCGTGGCGTCGGAGGGTCTTCTCGGATTTTCCTGCTTTTCCAAGGCGGGATGCGCGAAGTGAAGACTAAACATACGTGGGGCAGGGAGCCCCGTGCCGTGAATAACTGGCAGATAGTGATGATGGTGGTCAGAGGAGAGGGAACCCATTTCTTGTCCCTGCTTGCATCTGTCATCCTGTTTGACAGGCTGCACGGGTTAACCTTCGCGGGGAGGCGAGTTGCTAAATCTCCCTGGCTGATGCCAGCAAGGCAAAACGACAAAGAGTTGTGTGACATTTTCAGACCTCGGATGATTGATTGGGCACAAACGTTTGTGCGCTGAAGCTCACTTTTATCAGTCGTGCCGCCTCTTGGGGGAGGGGGGGATGCATCTCTGAAGTTTTCTTGGCAGCGTTGCAAAATGGATTGGGGGGAGGAGTTTCGAGTTCCAATAAAACAGCCCAAGAATCACCTATCCAAGTATGAGGAGAAGAGAGTTGGAAGGGCCTTTGAAGGTCTTCTAGTCCAGGGGTCTCCAACCTTGGTCACTTTAAGACTTGTGGACTTCAACTCCCAGAATTCCTCAGCCAGCTTTGCTCTGGGAACTCTGGGAGTTGAACTCTGGGAGTTGAGTTGAAGTCCCCAAGTCTTAAAGTGACCAAGGTTGGAGACCCCTGTTCTAGTTCAACCCGCTGCTCAGGCAGGAAACCCTACACCACTTCAAATGGTTGTTCAATCTCTTCTTAAAAACTTCCGGTGTTGGAACATTCACAACTTCTGCAGGCAAGTTGTTCCACTGATCAATTGTTCTAACTGTCAGGAAATTTCTCCTTAGTTCTAAGATGCTTCTCTCCTTGATTGGTTTCCACCCATTGCTTCTTGTTCTACCCTCAGGTGCTTTGGAGAATTGTTTGACTCCCTCTTCTTTGTGGCAACCCCTGAGATATTGGAACACTGCTATCGTGTCTCCCCTAGTCCTTCTTTTCATTAAACTAGACATACCGAGTTCCTGCAACCGTTCTTCATATGTTTTAGCCTCCAGTCCCCTAATCATCTTTCGTTGCTCTTCTCTGCACTTTTTCTATCAATGCCATCCCACCTCACTCCACGTTTTATTAAATACGTTCAAATTGGTATTTAGTAGTCCTTCGACTATTTCTTTTTTTGTTCTTTTCCCGTTTTTAGATGAGTGATTCTGATTCTGAATCTGGTCATGGATCCAAGTGCTGCCCAAGGAGAAAAAAATACACTCTCTGAGACCATGAAGGCAAAGATTGAAAGGAACCGTCAGCGGGCTTTGATGCTCAGGCAAGCTAGACTGGCGAACTGGCCCTACCCTTCTTCTGGCGAAGGTTTGCCGTATCCTGTTATTGTGCCATATATGGGGGCAACATGACAGAGCTCCTGTTAGTTTGTGTTCTTTATAAGGAAGTCATATGATGAAGATGATGTAGGGAAGTTCTTAAGACTTTCCGTAATAAGTTGTACATTCTGGGAAATTAAACAAGTTTATTGTAAAAAGGGTCACCACCTTCTCTGCCTTAACTAGGCCTTTCATTGGACGTATATTCACTGCCTGCACTCATTCATAATAATAAGGAAGAATGTTTTTGGAACAAACTATGGTGAAGGATATTTTATTCAAATCTAAAGAAAAAATGTGCATTGACATTATTGGCTTATTGCTAGGTAATACCAAGCCAGTCTCATTCTGTATTGTATTATTAGCAGGATGGGCCAAACCAGCCACTTGTGCTTCATTCAGTGAAGTGTAATTATATAAACAGTGGCTTAGTGAATATATGAACTCACTCATATCTTCCCAGTTTGTTTTATAAATTAGATCTGTTGCATCACAGTTTGAAGTGGATACGAGATGTGTAAATGTACGTATTTCTAGACTATGGTCTAAAAGTGTTGAAGTGTTGAAGTCTCTTCAGTGACTGAAAGTAGTTTATATAATGAATGTTATGGAGTCATTCCAAAACAAAGTCATTTTATTTGTACAGGTGCACAATTAAATTGTTACTTTATCTTTCCAGGCAGTTCAAAAGTTAAAATACCTTCAAAGACAATAGATACAGGAGGAGGTTTTTTTCTGGAGGAGGAAGAGGAAGAAGAGACAAATCGACACCAAACTGACAAAATTGTGCATCTCCCTGGTAATTTGTGCTTTATTTTAATAAGTGCCTGAATAAGTAAGACACAGGAAATTTTGGTGGAAAAGAGCCGTATGTTCTTGTTGGACACAGTATGGACACAGTATGGACACATACTGATGTAGGCAGTATTTTAGGTTCAACGTTGGTTAAATAAGAATATAAATTTGCTAATTTAATCCAAAATTGTCTGAGAATGAAAGTGAATGCGGATGGAGACAACACATCTAGAGGTCACCAGACTGGAAAAAATTGCACTATTGAGTCAATAATTTGTTTAAAATGATTCTCGGCAGCATTCAAAGATTGAAATCAAAGTTACAGAACAATAACCCAAGTTATCCAAGGTAAAGAGTATTATAAAACCACATCAACAGCACAACTTGCCTAACCTGGAAAAGCAAGTTAGTTAGAATTTATTAGTTCTAATAAGCAGTGCTTATTTTTTCTCAAGGTTTAGAGACAATAAAACACAATGAAATGTCATTTCCAAGATTCCAAAACTTTTGTGTGTGTGTGTGTTTTTATTTCTTGCTATTGTTACTTTACTATTTTGGATAAATTTAAGAGCCTAAATTATTGTTATTGTGCTTCTGTTCTTATTTTAATAGGTCCAGTATTAGAATTTGATTATCTAATCTGTGAAGAATGTGGGAAGGAATTCATGGACTCATATCTCATGAACCATTTTGACCTGGCAACATGTGATAATTGCAGGTACGGCAATTTTGTTTTTGTACTTTCAAGTCAGTTCTGACTCCTGGCAACTGTGGATTAAGAATGACTAAGTAAGTGGATTTAGTGTTTAATAAATGGTTTTATTTTGTTTGTACTGCAAAAATTTCTAGCTCGACGTAAAAAATAAATATTATAAACTTAATTTAAGCCCAGAGTCATTTGGAGTTGGGCAGCATCAAATCAAATCAATCAATTAAAAAATACAATGACATTTAACAAGTTTATTTTTGGATAATCAAAAATATGTTTAAATGTGTACCAGCCTCCTAAATGTTGGTCATATGCGTATTATGCAAATGAATAATTTGAAAACCATACATTTTAACAGAAACTGAATGTATGTTATATCTCCTTTTGCAAGAATATATTCAATTGAACACGACATTTATTTTATAAATGTGCATGTAGAAAAAGACTAAAAGGCTGAAATGTCAAATACATTTAACAGATTACATTATATATATAATGTAATCCATAAATGTATTTGAGATTAGTATATTGTGTATATTGTGTTGTCTTTATATGTCATTGTGGACATTTCCAATATTAGTTAAGTACAGATACATATAAAAGTTTGAGCATAATAATCCTGTTAATTTCTGTGGGCCTAATTAAAATATTTGGAAAATATTCCCAGAGAATCTTACTTTCTAGAAGTGTGTTTAGGAATCCATTTTAAACTGTCAAATTTGTGCTTATTTCTAGCAAGTGGAATGCTTAAAGATAAAATTCAGGTTACATTGTGGTTGCATTGATACTTAGTATTAATATTGTGCATGCTTAAAAAATGATTTGGAAGAAGTGTTTGACCTTACCTGAGCATAGTTTTTAATGTTCATTTAATGCACTCCTTTTTACAGGCTTCCACACAAGCTTGAAAAAAGAGGTGATTTAAAAGGTGATTTAAATATTCTGTTCATTAAAGTTCTTTTTTTTTGTTCAGTTTCATGTGGAAGTCAGAAAAGAGAATTGTATTTTTATGAAGTTTGAAGCTCTTTTTCCAAATCATTTTCAAAGCTTTTGTTGTTGTTGTTGCTTAGACCAACTTGATATTTGGTGTGCTTATAATATGTACCACTGAACATAAAAATACAAAGTTAAGAATTAGTTTAGTTGGTGCTGTAACATATATATATATATTATTTGATATACGCAAATACATAGAATGCATTTTCAGGTTGAATTGGGATCTCATTTCAGAGATGTTGAAAACAAGCATAAACTCTTAACAAGGACTGAAGCAAAGCAAGAGTATCTTCTCAAAGACTGTGATTTAGACAAGAGAGAGCCAGTGCTTAGATTCATTCTGAAGAAAAATCCTCATAATCCACACTGGGGTGATATGAAACTTTATTTAAAACTACAGGTAATTGAATCTTCTCCTCTTAATATTTTTCTTCCAAAGATATGACTTCTTTGCATTCGAACAGCATTTCACTTTTTCTCATGGTGAACGTTTAACTATCTGATTCAACTGTCTCGATTTTTGTTGTGGTGATAAATAGGTTATGTGGGAGCTGAATTATATCAGAATGTGCCTTTCTACTGAGGGAAGGCTTTTTGATTCAGTGTAGTTTTCTCTCAAAAGAGAAGGGGAAGGGGAAGGGGAAGGGGAAGGGGAAGGAGAAGGAGAAGGGGAAGGGGAAGGGAAGGGGAAAGGAGAGGAGAGGGGGGAGGGGGAGGGGGGGGGAGAGGAGAGGAGAAGAGAAGAGAAGAGAAGAGAAGAGAAGAGAAGAGAAGAGAAGAGAAGAGAAGAGAAGAGAAGAGAAGAGAAGAGAAGAGAAGAGAAGAGAAGAGAAGGTCTTTTTGTAACCTGCAAAATCTGTTCTAAAAATTTGGGGAATCCTTTGGAACAATGTAGCAAATGGTGCAAGTTGAGAGACATCATTACAGATAATCCTCTGTAACTACTTATTTACCATTAAACTACCAGTATAGTTTAATATATAGTAGGGAGGGATTCATTTACTATTTCCTTAAAAAAAAACCACAACACCCTTCAGCCTCTGTGGAACTAATCTCATTGCTACTTCCAGAAACTTTCTGAATCTGTTGCATGATTGCCATGCTGCCTCCCACAAGCACTGATTTCTATTGTGGTATTGCCAGGAGGAGTAAACAGGACCGCTTCTTTGTATGAATTGCTATTCTTCCATAAAAATAATGGCTTCTTAAATAAAACAACCCTTTCCCCAAAGATACTGAATGAAAACAGTACTAAGTGAAGATAGCACTATATCAGTGATGGCTAACCTTTTTGCCATCGCGTGCCAGGAGGGGCGGCGGGGGGAGGTATGCATGCACACATAATTCGATGCGCCCTGCCCTCACGCATGTGACCTCCCTGCTCCGCCCGCTCCTGGCATGCGATGGCCCAGTAGGCCCATTTTTGGCCCAATGGGACCGGAAGTTGGCAAATGGGCTGTTTTCAGCCTCCAGAGGACCTCTGGGGAGGAGGGGGGAGAGAGAAAAATGGGCCTTCCCCACCCACCCCTGAGGCCCTCTGGAGGCAGGAAACAGCCTGAAAATTTTCAGTGACCTGAAAATCAGCTGGCAGAGCTGAGCTCACATGCCCACTGATATGGCTACGCGTGCCACCTGTGGCACGCATGCCATAGGTTCGCCATCATGCACTATATTCTTTGCTAAAGACAGCTAGCTGAGAACAAGAGCCCTTGCTTGTTGTACAGCAGCCAGCACAAAGATGGGGCTGGGACATTACTTTGTATAAGGTTTGTCCAGGAAAAGCCTGCCTCTCAGGGTCCTCCAGGAGACCAGATACAGAAAACCCTTTGTTACCAGCTAGTCTCCCCAGGCTTTTGTAGCCCAGATACAGTAGCCCTGCCTGATTTAACAATTTTGTTTCGTCCCCTTAATTTTACTCAAATGATGCTTGGCATTTACAGGTAATTAAACGTTCCCTTGAAGTTTGGGGTAGTGAGGAAGCATTAGAAGAAGCTAAAGAAAACCGCCAAGATAACAGAGAGAAGATGAAACAGAAAAAGTTTGATAAAAAAGTTAAAGGTAGGTTACATGTCGTAGTTGAGTGATACCAGTAAACCTCCCTGTCCCTCTACTTTTAAGATCGAAGGACAGTGTGCCAGTCTACACAAATTAGTTTAAAAAAACACCACACACTATTCGTGGATTCCACTTAGACCCAGTATATTTGACTCAAAAGTGAAAATGGTGGGTTGATACAACTGTTTATAGTGCAGCTTTTTTAGGTGGTTTCCCGTCAATGTTTGGCTCAAATATTTCAGAAGTGGTTTGCCATGATCTGTTTCCCTTGGCTGAATGAGAGTGACCCAGCTAACTTTGTGCAGAAGTCAGTTCTCTTATTAGTGCTAACCTTCCAAGAAAGAAAGGGAAAGCTAACTGGGGGTGGGGAGGAAGGATTGACAGAACTGTCAGGGAAATTGGAATTCTGCAAGTGGCCAACCCCTACTGATAGCCAGTTATACTGCACTCATCATACTCTTGGTGGCTGATGCCCCACTGGCTGAAAGATTAAGGGGGCTTACATGCTTTTGTGACTGATTTTTATGATCCCCATTTTCTAATGGACTTTAAAATGCACTCTAGATTCATTCCAATTCCATCTGCACATTCTCTTTCAAAAACAACATTAATGAAGGATTTAGGATTTAGACTCTCATTCAGAGCACATACAGACTGTCATTGGGGTTAATTAATTTTATTTGTGTGTGACTGTGTTTTAATGATTGTGGTCCTTCTATCATATTAGAATTACGGCGAGCTGTAAGAAGTAGTTTATGGAAAAAAGACACAAGTATCCATCAACATGAGTATGGAGCTGAAGAAATGATAGACAATGATACGTACAGAAAGATCTGCAGCACGTGTGGTCATGAATTAACCTATGAAAAGATGTAGTGTGGCTTGGATTTACATTCAACGCATTTTTATATTCAAGCATTTATGTAATGGATCACATTCTTTGTGTCCTATTTTGCATACCCAAACCATTATCCAGAAATAACTGAAAATCTGGTAGAAAAGAGGCATAATAATCATCTTTTTATTAAAAAAATGTTACATTTATTGAATAATAAAAATATTTAACTGTCTAATACTTACACAGTTAAATGCTTATCTGTATCACTGCATGCATTCTTAACATTTTTCATATATATATCTACAGTAATTTGTGGGTTAGAAAAAACAGTTTCCAATTTTGAAGGTCATACACACATACATTATAGAATATAGAGAAGAGAAAACACACCCTTGCACTTGGTTCTTGCATCTTTATCACTGTGGAGATAGTAGCTGCATCAGAGAACATAATATACCAAAGTGTGGTTTGTGTGGTTTTGATTTAGTGTTATTTCAACACAGTCACAGACCTGTAAGCCCCCAAACTTCAGATTGAGCTATGGATTGCCATGGAGAATGCTACTGGGAGGGTTGAAGAGTTAGTAGGAATGTACAGCTGACCAAGTTAGTTTGAGGCCCTGTAGGCTAGAGCAGTATGTAATCTCCCTACCTCAGGGGTCAGCAACCTGCGGCTCTGGAGCAGCATGTGGCTCTTTCACCGCTCTGCTGTGGCTCCCTGTCACTCAAAATATGCGTCACAACCGCCAATGTGTGACACCCGCTGGCATGCGATTTATTGAGCTTTTCAACCCCTGATAGGCCAACCATGGATAAATCCAAGAAAAGAAAAGTTTCAGAAGAAAACAGAACATTTAATTCAACTACATATGCTAGTTTTGTGGCCGCTCAAGAAATAGTCTGGCACGGGAAGGGTTTTGTGGCTCCCGGTGTTTTCTTTTCTGTGGGAAACGGGTCCAAATGGCTCTTTGAGTGTTTGACACTGCAGACCCCTGCCCTACCTAGTTCTTCTTAAAGGAACACATAATATTTTGAGGGAAAACATCTGGGCCTTGCATATGTTGGTAAATGAGTAGACTTTAGCAGTCTGTGAACTTGCTTTTCATTAACTGGCTGGATGATATTAGCTGTTCATTGGGCTGTTTTGCCTAGTAACGATAAATGGGACTACTAAGAGTCCAGCAATTCAACGCTGAGCTATATATATTTTCTACTATTAAGAATAGGCTCTTAAGTAACTCTCAAATGTCTTACTCGCAAGACGTTGATAACCATATTGGCAAAACCAGCCTTGATCTAATGACTGGGCTTATCAAATTTATGAGTAAACACAAATAAATAAAAAGGAGCACAATAGCCCTGGTTGTCTTCTTAGTCTAGGCCAGAAGTCTTCAAACTTGGCAGCTTTAAGCATAGCTGGATGGAGAATTCTGGGAGTTGAAGTCGACAAGTCTTAAAGCTGCCAAGTTTGAAGACCTCTGGTCTAGGCCGATGAAACAAAAATATGCTTTCTCCAGAGTAATCAGACAATCTTGAGCTATGGAAGGCAGATCAGGCTAGTTGATAGCTTTTATTAAGTCTCTTAATGCAACTTATATCTGCATTACAAATGAGCAGCAAGGATTGTTGCTTCAGTAATTATGTTTGTTTCTATTCTGTGTGACCCAAAATAAGCACAGTAGACCAATATAAAAAAACGTGTTATAATTTCCAATTATGTTTCACATAACCATGATAATTCATTCTGATAGCAAACATACCCAAAAGTTGTTCGCAGGCTTGGCCATTTAAACATTCATATATTTGAGGCTTCTGTTTCTTATGAGCTTTGAGCATTACCACCAGAAAGGCCATCCTCAGACACATTCATATGTTTTGAGACTTGTTTCACATTATTATGGAACCCATTGCATGGTATGCAAGAGGTAAACGAAGAGCCACATCTATTTATTGTCTTCTAATTTTAACTTTTATACCAACAATCAGAGGGCACAAAAGGGATGCTATGGCAGAGTCAACATTCAATCCATTTCAAATTTAGAAATCCACACATTATTCCATCCCAAACATCCCAGAATCATAACTAGCATAAGGCCCCTACTGCTGAAAATTTGAGCACTGTGTAGCTTATCTAGCACAGCACACTTTCAGATTATTATTATTTTTCTTTTCTTTCCCATTGAAGTCTTAAGTTTAACAAAATGAAATTAAGTCCTATACAAAAAATAAAAGTTATTCAAGCCTGGAGTGCACAGAACTGCTGAAATACAACCAGTATGTGATGATCCAATTCTGCTGTAAATAGAAGGTTCTCCAAGGTCACCATGTACTGTTGGATGATTTGATGATGCTGCAGACACAAAACAGCATTTCAGTTAAGCTTGAAATGACGTAGCATGTTAAATAAACCATCTTTTAAAAAATTTAGTATCTTGTTTGCACTTGTCAGCTGTGGCTTAATATTGCAAGTTTGATTTGTATGATAGGCACAACACAACTATACTATACACTATATGCAACTCAAGTCAACCTAACTAAAATCAGAACCTGGTCTGAAACAATAAAAAAAAACCAGAGTGGACAATCCTAATTATGAAATCCAGTGTCATATGAAGCAGTAGGTTTATAACATGCTAACTGCTTTTATACAGAAATATAGGTGGATAAATATTAAGTAGATAATATTTTACCATGAATATTTCATGGTAAAATATTATCTACTTAATATTTATCAGCCTATCAATTTCAGAGCACTGTAAAACGAAGGCAATAAAAACACCATATGAAATAAACAGAAATTAGAAACAGAAATCATAAGATTCATGAACTCTAATTCCAGAAATCCATCTCCAAGTACAAGCCTGTACAAATAAAACAAAAAGTCTTAATTTAATCCCATGTGAAACTTTATCAAAGAGAGCTTTCCTTAACCATGCCAGTGAGGGGACACTATAATAGACACAAATTCGAGGACAGGACTTAGGTCCCTTTCTTTAGCATCAATGTAATTTCAAACGGTGACTGAATGAATGGTCATAAGTCAAAGACTACATCCTGGACATAAACTGTTTCAACTCCTACCCTCAAAACGACGCTATCGAGCACTGCACACCAGAACAACTAGACACAAGAACAGTTTTTTCCCGAAGGCCATCACTCTGCTAAACAAATAATTCCCTCAACACTGTCAGACTATTTACTGAATCTGCACTACTATTAATCGTTTCATAGTTCCCATCACCAATCTCTTTCCACTTATGACTGTATGACTATAACTTGTTGCTGGCAATCCTTATGATTTATATTGATATATTGATCATCAATTGTGTTGTAAATGTTGTACCTTGATGAACGTATCTTTTCTTTTATGTACACTGAGAGCATATGCACCAAGACAAATTCCTTGTGTGTCCAATCACACTTGGCCAATAAAATTCTATTCTATTCTATTCTATTCTATTCTATTATTGGGTTTGCTCTTGGCTACTATCATAGGTTTCTGATGTCTTGTTCTTTGTACTGTGGTGTATACTGTTCTTTGTATTCTTTTTAATATGTTAGTTGCATAGAGTCACATCTGTGAGGTGGGCAGCCATATAAATTGATTAAATAAATCAATATCAGCAAAATAAGATAATAAAAAGGTCCCAAATAACAGATATATTTTGCATTGACTGAATTTCTAATGAAGAAAAAAAACTAGTCTGATCTTAAGTACTAATATTGATCTAGAAAGTGCTATGACTTAATTAGTAACTGCATGTCAATGATGCAAAACCAGCTGGACACATAATTATACAATATATTTGACACATTCATCTCAGACAGGTATTCACTGTCTTCTCCTCCATGTCTGTGCGCAGCAAATAAGACTACAAATGATTTGACACATACACATAGCTTTACCGAAGAAAACAACAAAAATAATATACCGTATATACTCGAATATAAGCCGATCCGAGTATAAGCCGAGGTCCCCAATTTTACCCCAAAAACTGGGGTAAACTGGGGACTCGAGTATAAGCCGAGGGTGGGAAATGAGGCACCTACCGGTTGGGGAAACCCTCCCTCCCTCAGCTGAGAAGGCTGGCGGCTCCCCCGCCCCGCCCTCTCACTGCACCGGCAGGGCTTCCCCGCGCTAATGCAAAAGCCCGCCAAGTTTGCGCCGTCCGGTAAAATGTGAAAAAAAGAAGAAAAAAAAAACTCGAGTATAAGCCGTATATACTCGAGTATAAGCCGTATAGACCCGAGTATAAGCCGAGGGGACGTTTTTCAGCACAAAAAACGTGCTGAAAAACTCGGCTTATACTCGAGTATATACGGTAGCTAAAATCTAAGCTCAATTTGGGCCAATAATGAACAAAACATTACAATATGACAATACCCTGTTCAGGCTTTTGAATCAAGCTGCTATGGCGAAATTGCTAATTAACGATGCAAAGACTAATTTCTAGATAATCTCACTTTCAATAATCACATGCATTCTGACATCTACCTGTAGGAAGATTTGCTGCAGCCTCTCTATACAGTTCTTGTACCAAGGTGTAATTACATCAATCCCTCCTGCTTCACTTCGTGCTAAATGCTCTGTTAGGATCATAATAAAACGCTGGAAGGAATAAAAACAGTGAAATTGTTGGCTTTGGATTCATGGGCAAGATTACTTTTCTTTTGAGTAGGAGTTAAAAGCATCTCTGAATTAAGTAGGGAATAGTTTAGTACAGAATGACAGCAAACATGGATTCAGTACAGATGGCCCTTGATTTACAACCACAGTTAAGCCCAAAATTTATTAAGTGAATTTTGCCCCATTTTATGAACTTTCTTGCCACAGTGGTAAAGTGAACTACTGCAGTTGTTAAATTAATAACACAGTTGTTAAATGAATCATGCTTCCCCATTGACTTTGCTTGTCAGAAGGTTGCAAAAAGTGATTACATGATCTCAGGACACCGCAGCCGTCATAAATATGAACCAGTTGCCAAGCATCCAAATTTTGATCACGTGACTATGGAGATGCTGCAATGGTTGTAAGTATGAAAAATGGTCACGCATCACTTTTTCCAGTGATATTGTTACTTCGGTCACTCAGTGAACTGCTATAAGTCAAGGACTACCTGCTTGAGGTTGACTACCTGTTATTTTTAAGAACTTACTCTCAAATGTACAGAATTTTAATTTAGAACCTTATGAAGCTGAAACACTTATTTTAGAATTTTGCAGCCACACTAACATTTTAAGATTGTTTTCTTCACCAGTCCATTAATATATCTGCTTTTACCTGAAATATTACAAGGAAGAGGTTTTTTTGTTCACTTTGAGCCGATTCAACTTTTTCTTGCAAACGTTCAATCTGTTCTTCAAGGGGCCAATTTCCCCGCTCATTGCTTCGAACATCATCACGCTGAAGGGAAAGGATTGAAATGTAAATAGTAACCACAAAAGTAGAGAAAGCAAAAGCAAAAATAATAATAATAATAATAAAATCAAGGGTAGGACTTTAAAGAACTATAAATCAATCATACTCAATTATATGGGGGAGTTAAGAGCAATAGCACTTAGACATATACTGCTTGAAAGTGCTTTTACAGCCCTCTCTAACTTACAGGGTCAGCATATTGCCCCCAATAATCTGGGTCCTCATTTTACCGACCTCGGAAGGGTGGAAGGCTGAGAGACTCGAACTGCCAAACTGCAGGCAGACAGCAGTAAGCGGAAGTAGCCTGCAGTACTACATCCTAACCACTGTGCCACCACGGCTCTTATCACTGTGGTTTTATCATAGCATGGGGATGCCAAAAAAAAATAATTAAATTATCCAATGAAAAGTATTCAAAAATAACAACACCTGAGCCATGGACACAATAGAATGATGACCATCACCAACTTTCTGTCCTGCTGCCCATCTCTGCTTAGCTCAGCAAAGCAAACCAAATCTTATGTTCTTGTAGCTGATGAAATACATTTCAAGCCATATTACTTAATACCGGCATGAAAAAGGTACTTACTCTTTTGTGTTGCTTGGCTAATTTTTCCTTAGCTGCTTCTAGCTCCTTTTGGATCATCATCACATGCTTGTTCATCTTACGAATGGTGGAGTGTAAGATCTCCCAAATATAAAATCTAGCAAGAAAAGAAGCAAAGAAAACCCTGATAGTTGGAGAAAACGTTCAGATTGTTGTCAGCAATAAGGCTGATACACACTTGTAAACCTGAGCTTTTCTCAGATAACTGAAGTGGCCCAAAACATAAAATATAACTGTACGACTTGCAGTTATGACCTCCTAATCTTCCCTCTGAACAGAAATTTCAGAATCATAATTCTCTAGTTCTGCAAAATATCAATAAGAAGCAAAATTTCAATAAGATACATAAGTGTGTTTACTTTCAGCAAATATTTTTAACTTAAGCAAAATCCCCTTTATCAAGGTCATTCACTATGAAAGATAATTCGAAGCATAATCTGAAGATTATTTTTTTAAAAAAGTTATGAGGGGCTTGACATTTATTTACCTTGTAAAATCATGAGACAGCTCTGGAGAAAAAATCCAGTTTGCCACTGCAGCACAATCCACAATTTGTGTTCGAATCATCTTATCCACCAGTACAGCAATCATCTGTGCAAATGCAGAAACTTTGCTCAGTTCATCAGTAGTGTGTGTTGCCATCTGGGCACAATTTCACTACAAAATCACAGACTAAAGTCCCAGTTTACTGAAACTACACAGGATCCCTCAAAGCACAGCCTGTCTATAAGATTCAGCGCCTAAGCTGTGCAGACCATAATCGTTTATGTTAGGAGGGCCACTTATCATAACTCCCCATCAAGAATTACAGATTCCATCACATACACATTTTCTGGGGAAATCTGAACAATGGAGGACCTTTAAATAATTTACTTTTTAACTTTTTCTCATGGCAAAGCAGAGAAGAGGTGATTCCATCAGCTCAGGACTGCATCTCTCTACCAACACATGAGCAGGAAGACCATTCCTAAAGACACAAAGGACACTCTGGAACATTGGAATGCAACCTCCATTCCTGCTAAAAGGAACAGAGATTTCTGTCCACTCTTCCCTTGACTGAGCCTAGAGAATGACTGTCCATGACTGAGCTAGCTTTGGAAGGAGATTAAGAACTGCCATATAGATAGATGTAAACAATCTCTCTGGTTTTAATCTTATGAAACAATAGATAACAAAAAGAAAAAAGTGTCAGGCCTTGTTCAACAACATAAAGTAAATCTAACTCAACAAAGGAGGTTTAAATTAACAAAAGAGAACACACCTTTCACCTACCTAAAGCAGAAATTGGGGAGGGAGGGAGGGAAGGAGGGAGGGAGGAAGGAAGGAAGGAAGGAAGGAAGGAAGGAAGGAAGGAAGGAAGGAAGGAAGGAAGGAAGGAAGGAAGGGACTCTATAAATATTTTTACCTGAGGATGATTTTTCCATACTTCATACATAACTCTGAGAACATGAAGCTTCCCTTCATCACTTTCAGCCAGAGTTTTGAGGATTTCTCGAAATCTTATTAGAACAAAAATAAATAACCCAAGAATGTTAAGGAATACATGTCATTCATTCTTACAGATCAGTTCTTACGTAACCTCGTAATAGCAACATGGATTGAAATGGCAAAAGTGAGCGAAAGAGAAGTAGGTTGGTCTAGTCTCCCAAGATCATTCTGAGCGCTGGATTTTTAGACTGAGAAAGGAGCAGTATCAACATGTTGACAAAGAGCTCTGTAACCCAGCAGTTCTTCCTGTTACCTTGACTAGCTACATATTTATTGGGGATAAGGGTTTTATGGAACCCACCTCGTCCGCAAAATAAATACCACCATTAAACCCCTCACTGCAGCTGAGTTAGAGATAAGAGAATTTCCCCCCACAAAGCAATGAGGTGAAAAATCTGGCTTAATGCCCAAGTCTCACAACCCGTTTGTTCCAGCCCTTTGAGGTAGCCAAGATTTGAATGCAAGGTCATGAATCTTAATACGACTTTTGTTATAGGGTTAAAGTAACAGGATCTTGCACCTCTGAGTGTGTCTTCCCCACCTCCCTGCCTTTATCCTAAAGAGAGCTAGACACAGTAAAGTCTTGAGACACCTCCCTCAGTCACTGGAGGCTAAAAGGCAGAGGAGGTAAAGCACAATCAGACTTCCAAGGTTCTGTTACTATAACATACCTTAACAAAAGTAGTTTGGTCTTCTGGTTGAGTTGATTTCTTGGTCAGGTTTACATGGGGCTGACATTCTCTCCTTGTATAATTGGACCGGTCATTGGCTTTTTCTTCAGAGAGGTTGTTTTTGATTTTGCCAATGTCCAGGTTGACTACACCACTGCAAAATCTAATGCACAAAAGGGTTCTTCTTCTCCAACAGTAACCTTTTGGATTTCTCCTGGGCCTCCATTGGTCGTTCTTGTTAGGCTGTGTCTTGGGACTTAAATGTATACAGGGATAATGTTGTGCTGCAGATCATAAGGAGGTGAGAAAGGACCGGTGAAATGTTTGTTGATGCTGAAGTTTAAGAGGAAACTCCTGATAATGCAAAACTAGGCAGAAGGACCCAAGGATCAGAGATTGTACAGAAATTTGCCTGTTTAAAATTGCAAGTCAAAGAGAAGTAGTCCCAAAGGTGCTTTTTCAAAAGGCGATTGAGCTTTCTTTGTTTTTCCTTCAAGACGTTTCGCTTCTCATCCAAGAAACATCTTCAGTTTCAATTGAACCAGTCAGAACTGAAGACGTTTCTTGACTGAAAATGGGGGAAAAAATCAAGAAAGTCCACTTGCCTTTTGAAAAAGCACCTTTGGGACAACCATGATCTGGATCAGGGGTCTCCAACCCTGGCAATTTTAAGAAAAGTCTTAAAGTTGCCAAGTTTGGAGACCCCTGATCTGGATAACTGAGAATCTTCATAGCCATTTAAAGAGAAGTAGACAATATAGCTAATTTTTAAAACACACATTAAATAAAAATCGTATTTGCTCCTGGCCTCTTTTGTGTTAACTTTACAAAACAAATAAAAATAAAATGGCAACAATATGAATACATTAACAGAGTAATGTACATAATGATAAGTACTTACTTTCCCAGAGCGCTGAAAGAATGACTGAATGACTTTGAGGCTAAGTGCAATAGTGCTTGGACAAAAACTTCTATTTTTAAAGGATTGAATGAGAGGCCTTCATCTGGAAAACAAAGTTACAAATAAATTTGAAGTAGCACTTACTGAAGGCTGAGAAAGACTGAGAATTTTTAGTTGACTTTTCTGAGGGCAAAAGTAAAGTGGCGAGGAAATTTCATGAATTTTCTTTTCAAATGCATTTCTAAACAAAATCCAAATATCCCCTATTAAGGTTTAAGCTGAAAATGTTTGGTTAGCACAGTACTAATAACTGACCAAACAATAAGCACATTAATCAATACTGGTTAAAGATCATATCCATACTTGGATCCATTATGCAAGGACCTAGTCTTCTAGTTAAGACTCTAAGGCTAAGGAAAGATGGAAGGAAAGAGATGGACAGAAGTAACATGGATAGACTCAATTATAATGGTGATGGATGCACCATTTGAAGACTCTTAGGGACAAATCATCCTGAATAAAATCTCTCTATAGTATGTGCTCATTAAGACCACACTGACCTGATGCCCCATAATAAAAAATCAGAGTAAGATATAAATTCTATGCATATGAAAAGTTTGGATGTGGAACAAATCCATGTATGAAACCATAATCCAAGAATGGTTTCCAACTATAATTAAATTCTTCATCAATTCTACATAAGATTTACTTTTCAAATATGAGATTATTCTGGACATCAAGGCATACCCTCATAATTTATTTAGTGGTGTTTCTGTACTTTTCCAATAAAAACATATCAGACCCATTCAGCTGTTCAGCTGATTCAATATTTTTTTTTGAAAGGATATATAGTTTAGTTCGATTTAATATTAAGTCGAATTATGACTTTCAAAAGATGTTCCATTCTATTATAAACCATTTCCCAGAATTGTTATGTTTTAAAAAATTTCCACATTAAAAAGTGATCCAATTTGTTCATTACTTTCCAGCAGTCTTTTATTTATTTATATATTAAATTTTGATTAAAAATTTTGATTAAATTTTATTAAATTTTGAAAAAGAATTACCGTATTTTTCAGACTATAAGACACACCAAGATTTTGAAGCAGTAAACAAGAAAAAGGGGGCCTGCAGAAGGTTTGGGAGGCCTGCAGAGTGCTCCTGGGGACTGGGGAGGGCAAAAATGGGCCTGTTTTTCGCAGAGGGTCTGGTGCGCCTGCTCTTAGGGGCTGGGGAAGGCAAAAACACCCCAGTTTTTGCAAAAAATGGGCCCATTTTCATGAAAAACAGGCCCGTTTTTGGCCTCCCCAAACCCCAATGTATTGTGTTTTTCCCCTCCCAGCCCCCAGGAGCACTCTGCAGGCCTCCCAAACCCTCTGCATGTCCCATTTTTGCCAAAAAGGGCCCGTTTTTACAAAAAAAAGGGCCTGTTTTTGGCCTCCCAAACCCTCCACGCGTCACATTTTTGCCCTCCCCAGCCCCCAGGAGCACTCTGCAGGCCTCCCAAACTGTCTGCAAGCCCTGTTTTTGGCAAAAACGGGATGCATGGGGCGGGGTTTCGGGAGGCCAAAAATGGCTGTATTCGGGTGTATAAGATGCACCAACATTTCCACCCTCTTTTGGGGAGGGGAAACTGTGCCTTATACTCCAAAAAGTACGGTACTCAATTTAGCAATTTAAAAAAAGGTAAAGGTTTCTCTGTCAGTCTTGTTCCACTCTAGGACATGGTGCTCATCTCAGTTTCTTGGCGAGATAGTCAGCGTTGTCCGAAGACATTTTCCATGGTCATGTGGCCTGCATGGCTATATGCCAAAGGCGCACAGAATGCTGTTCCTTTCCCACTGAAGTGGTACCTACATTTATCTACTCACATCTGCATGCTTTCGAACTGCTAGGTGGACAAGAGCTGGAACAAGTAACAGGAGCTCACACACTGTGCGGAGCTCGAGTCTCAAACCCAGGCTGTCAACTCTTCAGGTGACAAGCTCAGGGTCTTTAACTGCTGACCCATTGTATCCCCTGGTTTAGCAATTAAGTCTGGAATAATATCAATTATTGTTATTTTTAATATAATATATTGATATAATTAATATTAATAAAATAATATTAATATCACATTTTACTCAAAACATTATACTTATATATAGAATTTTGTAAGATGCTTTACTACTGGTGTATTAAGCCAGTCTGGAATAATAAACAGTAAAGCATCTTACAGAAATTCTATATATAAGTATAATGTTTGGAGTAAAATGTGATATTAATATTATTAATATTAATAGAAATTCTGTCTATAAGTATGATGTTTGGAGTAAATTTTATATTAACAATATCAACAATAATGCCATCTCATATATGCCTACAATTTAGCCATACTGTATACCATTTTTAAACTAAAAGAATATTTGCTTGTTGGCATAAATGGGGTAGAGGTAGATGCTAAAAGTCAGGGACAAAAGAAATTCCACTGAGCTACTACATATTCCATGTGTTTGCCCAACAATCAAAACCTTGTACCAGATATGCTTAAAAATAGCTGATTTCTCTGAGGTTTTGCAACGTTTTCATAAATGAAAATTAGGAATGGGACACAGTAACTATTAGACAGGCTTACCATCATTATCCTGATTAGGATTGGGCACATCCTTCAGAATGGTGAAAATCTCATCATTACTCACTTTATTTTTGATGGCAATGTTTAAGCAGAGTGCAACGTTGTATCCAGGAAGAGATTCTAGAAAGATAGGAGGAAGCAAACTTACCATCTTTGAAGATTGGACATTGCTATACAAAAGTCTGCATGCAACACATTAGAGGGTTTTACATATTTGAGGAACGTTTCAGAAGATAAGAGGCCACACATCTTGAAGCAATATGTCATCTTGCCCACTAGGGTATTGGATGGTCCTTGGGTGACACCATGTTTCTCAAAACCACACGTTTATAGCAGTTTTCTTTAAAGGGATTTATTATTGCCTCCCCACACACACATACCATTTGCCACCAACAGCAGCAAATGCTTCTTTTATATTTTAAAATGTAAATTATACACTCTCAACATACCGTTACTTTCTTCTCCATATTTATAAATACAGGTTGGATTTGCAGGAGTCAAGACTGAAAAACTAGCAGGAACAATATCTATTATTCGCTGGTGGTAGGAAAGTCTGAAAAAAGAAGACAAGAAAAAGAGTATGTTGAAAAAGGCTGTTCTTGCCATGAAATAGGGCTACAGACACAACCAACCAACCATTCTTAACTCGTTGTTCAGTAAAAGATACACACACTGGTAAAGTACTTCAAAGCCGATGTCTGTTCACTGAACCTGAACAACATTCAGAAAAAGTTCCTCAGAAGGACAAGGGCCGGGCCTATGCTATAATTTGACTTTATAATTCTTGTAATTGCTCAGTATTGGGTTATTGGCTTTAATATGGCTACTGCATTTTGGCAACCCCTTCTTTTGGCAAACTCAAATTCTATTGGTCAATCTACCAGAAACAACTCACGCTGACTTTTGAAAGTCAGGAATTAACCCTGGTATCCTCCAAATCTCTCTTAAATTCCCAAGAGGGTGCATAAATATTATCTGAGCTGCTAGCTGCTGTGCTATGGCTGGCTGAGGCAACTCTTGTCCTAAATTCCAGGTTAGTTGTATCATGGTATTGGGCAGCTCAGTTCATTGTAAATCCACTTGGTGATATTTCAACAAAGGTGTAGACAGCGGAGTGCCCTGAGAGTTAGATGCCATTACTAGAATCCTAGGTAGGACTCTGTTCTCTTTATAAAGAGAAATAAGTTTTCAAGCTGATGTTTTTTGAATTAAACCGAGTTAAGAAGCCAGTTCCACAAGTTTGATTGATTTATTGATACAGTATATGCCAATGTTTCTGAACCTTGGCTGCTTGAAAACAAGCAGACTTCAATTCCAGAATTCCCCAGTCAGCTATGGGAAGCTATTCTGGGAATTCCATGCTGGCTGGGGAATGAGGAGCTAAATTGCCAAGGTTGAAAAACACTGATATAAGCTATAGTAGCAAACAATTGAGTATGTTTTCTCTTCTTACATGCCAGTGAATTAGAGTGGAATTAGTCTGCGCTTTTTTCACAGACATTGTTTCCCATGTTTAATACATTCCTTTGTTTTTGTAACTATTTCAGCATATGTTCTCCAAAATCACAACTCTATAAGTTATCAAGACACATGCACATTTTTAAAATAAGACTACATTTGTGTCAGATAATATCAAAACCTGTTTCAATGGCTTTGGCCCATTCAGGAGAAGCATAAAAATAAGTTGAATGCAGTGGAAATTGATTGTACAAGAAGTGTGTACGTCACAAAACAAGAAAAGGGTCACCAACGGCCATACGCTGAAGGAATGCAGAGAGACTACAAGGCAGAAAGAACACAAAACTAGCGATTGCAAAATAAATGTGTGGAGAGGGTTTGGACAAATGGAATTAATGAGTGAGGTATGAACTGCAAAACAATATAGGAAAGAAAAGTGAATGTGTCAACAGGAACAGAAAGACTGAATGACTGCAACTGGGTGAGACAGAACAAGCTGGAAGACTGAAAGTGGTCTCTGCAACATAGTGAAAATGGGTGTAAATAAGTTTAGGAACCTTTCTTCTTTTTATTCCTCGATGTCTTTAATTTCTTTTTTGCTTACTCTTTTTTAAAATTCATTTTTGGTTCCTGCTTATCCCAATGGGCACAGAATGGTGGATACACATGTACACAAATTCTGATATCTCTCACTCACCTCATGCATTTTTCCAGTACTTCCCTTACAAACCTAGGCCTGGCTCTCTCAAGATCCTCAGAAACACAATCTGACCTATAAAAAAGAGATGGTGCTCAGACAAACAGATTGTTAACATAAACAATATCTTTCATATTCATCAAGATAGTTCTTTAAATTTTTATAGCACCAATTTTGACACTAGGATACTAAGAAAAGGTGTATGACTGGAATTTCATTTATAATTCACAATAATTGCTTTTAAAAGGCATCTTCAACTATTTAAATGGGTCAGATTCTGCAAGATGTTTCACCATTTTTGGTGTCACTATTCTTTCTGTCTACCAGACTATTTCTTTTTCTGTTCATTCATCAGTTCCTTTAATCATTTATCCAGCTACAGATCTGACCATTGTATGTCAAGATTTAGACAGGACAAGCCTGGGTTAAGAAGCGAATTTCTAACATGTGCCTAAAATAGGAGACTCTGGAGGATGGACTGCAATACTGAAGGGCACCCATGAACAATTGTCAGATGGCACTCTACAGCCCTCAATACATGTAGCAGGACCTTCCTGATGATCTCAGTGACCAACCACGTAGAGACTTGCCTTGTTCTACAACAACAGAACAACAAATGGAGATCATAACCAAAGCCTGTCACAGAAGTTAACTGGAACCAGTGTAGCTTCAGCAAAGGAGTAGGATGTGCATGGTCAGATGCCCCACATAGCAATCTGTCAGCTGCGTTTAGATCAATGGCGGCAACCAGATCAGCTGCAAGAGTAGCCTCACATAGAGCACAATCAAAGGACTTTAAATATGAGATTCCCAGAGCATGAACATCTATAACTAGTTGAATGTGGTAGACCTCTGGGCTTTTCCAACCCCACACCTGAAAGCATAAGTATTGGCAGCTCAATCAGGGAGAAAGCTGGGAGGCAGTATTAGATACCAAGATGCCTTACCAACGCTTACTAAATAACATTGGTAAGGCAGACCACATAGTAGCTTCCTGAGATCAGAGAGGGATTTTTGTTTATTTTATTTTAACAAGATATTTAATAGGCAAACCAACAGCAAGGTTAAACTTCACAGTCCTCTGTTAATCATCTATTATTATATATCAGTCAGAGAAAGTCCACAATGGCTTGAAATCTATCATCTAC
Organism: Ahaetulla prasina; assembly: GCF_028640845.1. NCBI lineage: Eukaryota > Metazoa > Chordata > Lepidosauria > Squamata > Colubridae > Ahaetulla > Ahaetulla prasina. The sequence continues at coordinate 197,760,311 of NC_080540.1, forward strand.
CACCACCACCGTTGTCCTCTCTGGTTCATAAGGATCAAATGTCATTGACTGATTCTTAACGATAAAACTTTTGCTTAAAAATTTAATTTAACCAAGATCCTTCCCAACAATTGAGTCTCATTCACTAAAAATTTAAGTCACTATTATAAATATTTCCACAGCCTTTGTTGTTAAAAAAAAACCATTTTTCCAGTTGTATATAAATGAATCTGTTCTTCAGTCTCCATCTTATTGAGAAAGTCTGATTCATCCCTCATCAGTTCTGTCCATTTTAAGCCTTGAAAATGCATGTCTTCTCCAAAAAGGATAGTTTCAAGCCAAACTACTTCTCCTTCAAATCCACCAGCAATAAGTTGGATTTAATTGTAAATCAGGTTTAGCACCTGTTGCTTAGACTTGAGTATCTACCTTGGCCTGATTTAAAACCATTGTCATTTTATCAATCTTTTTATCTAAGTTTCCAACTTGTAAGTTGAAAACCATTTTTTCTGAAGGCTTTGTTTTTAAACAAAAACAAAATGTGTTGGGATTTTTTGGTTTGGTCCAGGACAGCCTGTAACTGAGCTTTCACAACAAAGCATAAACAATTTTTCTCAAGGATGGGGGAATTAGATATAGTATACCAAAATAACTGCAGAACAGCTGATACTATTCAGAGATAGTGTTTCCCATAATACAAACGAATGGGAGGAAAGGAAAGATTCCATCAAATTTTTTCCCCCAAAAATTAAGATCAGTGCAGTTAAAAATTAACAAGATGCAAAATCCCTGTAGCGAAAATCCAACTGTAAATATCAATCAAATCAGTACCCAGAACCCATTGGTTTCTATACGGAGAAAGTGAAAGTGCTTTTCGACAGCAAAATAAAGCAGGACACACACTAAAAACCACGAATTAATGAGACCTTAATGTGAATTGTGATGGCATATAGCACTGATTATCACAAGGGTGAAAATCAGAAGCTATGCCATCCAGGACAGCAAGCACAAGTGCTTTAAAGACTTACAGAGTGCTATAACATACTGTATTTTTCAGTGTATAAGACGCACTTCCTCCCCAACAAAAGTGGGTGAAAAAGTCTGTGCGTCTTATACAGCGAATGTTGCCAAAGCCCCGCCCATACACCAGTCCCCGCCCTTCGGCCTCTGCCTCCCAGCAATTTACCTCCTTGCAGCAAACACCTTGGTCAGCTTCAACACAGCCCAATTTAGCACAAGCAGCTGATTGGCGGTTGGACCGGCCTCCCAGAATACTGCCTATCAGCTGTTCTAGGCTGCAGGGATTACCATCACCTGTCACTGCCACCGCCTTTTGCTGCCTCCGTGCACCTCATTTTCAGCCTCCAAGTATCCTGTTTTTGGCCCATTCGAGGCAATGGGGATAGGTGGAGGCGGCAGCAGCGGCAGCAGCGGCAGCAGCACACTTTGCTGCCTGGAATGGGCCAAAAACGGGATGCGCAGAGGCCGAAAATGGGGTTCCCTGGTGCAGCGATAGGTGGCAGCAGCAATGGGCAGCGGCAATCCCTACTGGAACAGCTGATATATGGTATTTTGGGAGGCCAATCCAACCGCCAATCAGCTGCTTGTGCTAAATCAGGCTGTGCTGAAGATGACCATACTATTTGCTGTTCGTTGCAAAGAGGTAAATTGCTGGGAGGCAGAGGCAGATTTTTTCCCCCTTGTTTTCCTCCCCAAAAGCTAGGTGTGTCTTATAGTCTGAAAAATACGGTAAGCACTGCAGAATACTCCACTGAACAGTCCTAATACAAGTGCAGATAGCTAGACAGTCCTTGACTTACAATCATTTGTTTAGTGACCGTTCAAAGTTACAACAGCACTGAAAAAAGTCATTTATGCCCGTTTCTCACACTTATGACATAACCCAGCATTCCCGTGGTCACATGATCAAAATCTGGACATTTGGCAACCAGCTCATATTTATAACCGGTGTTGCAGTGTCCTGGGGTCACGTGAACCCCTTTTGCAACCTTTTGAAAAGCAAAGTCAATGGGGAAGCCAAATTCACTTAACCATTGTGTGACTAACTTAACAACTGCAGTGATTCACTTAACAACTGTGGCAAGGAAGGTTGTAAAATGAGGCAAAACTCAACTAAACAACTGTCTCACGTAGCAAGAGAAATGTTGGGCTCAAATGTTGGGCGGTTGTAATTCGAGGACTACCTGTTCAGAGGATCAAATACTTACCAATCTTCCCAGCTCCAACGGAACTCAAAATTACTAAGATGGTGGGAAAACCAATTAATGAACCTTGGTGGGGGGAAAAAAAAATCTGTAAATTTTTTTATATTTAAAACCTTTCATTTTGCACTGCTAGAATTGACGTTATATACAAATGGACAGAAACAAGACGATATAGCGGAGTTGTAAACTCTTTAAAAGTGGAGGACAGAAAATATGCAATTATTCTGTAGTAATTCAATCTTTTGAAGAGCCATTCCTAAGGTAACTGCATGCTTTGCAAAAGCTTTGACATACAGTAGATGCTGCAAAAGATTTGGGACCTAACAGTGGTGTGGCTGATTAAAGGATTGCTGAACTGAGACTCAGCATATTTTAAAGCAGGGGTCTCCAACCTTGGTCCCTTTAAGACTTGTGGACTTCAACTCCCAGAGTTCCTCAGCCAGCTTTGCTGGCTGAGGGACTCTGGGAGTTGAAATCCACAAGTCTTAAAGGGACCAAGATTGGAGACTCCTGCTTTAAAGTACCATTTTTGAAACATTTTTGAAGAATTCACAGCCTTACATCCAATACAGGGAATCCTCCACTTACGGCAGTTCATTTAGTGATTGTTCAAAATTACAATGGCATTGAAAAAAGTGACTTATGACCGTTTTTCAGAGTTACAACCTTTGCAGCATCCCCATGATCATGTGATCAAAATTCAGATTCTTGCCAACTGGTTCATATTTATGACCGTTGCAACATCCTGGGGTCATGTGACCTCCTTTTGCGACCTTCTAACAAGCAAAGTCAATGGGGAAACCAGATTAATTTAACAACCAAGTTACTAACTTATCAAGGCCGGAATAGCTCAGGCTGTTAGAGCCTGTTATTAGAACACAGTAGCCTGCAATTACTGCAGGTTCAAGCCCGGCCCAAGGTTGACTCAGCCTTCCATCCTTTATAAAGTAGGTAAAATGAGGACCCAGATTGTTGGGGGGGCAATAAGTTGACTTTGTAAAAATATACAAATAGAATGAGACTATTGCCTTATACACTGTAAGCCGCCCTGAGTCTTCGGAGAAGGGCGGGATATAAATGTAAACAAAACAAAAAAAAAATTGGAGTAATTCAACAGGGGCAAGAAATGTCGTAAAATGGGGAAAAACTCACTTAACAAATGTCTGATTTAACAACAGTAATTTTGGGCTCAGTTGTGGTCATAAATCGAGGACTACCTGTAATTGAGTAGCTCTCTCCTAGATTTTAATATGAAAATCATATTTTTTATTAACAATCTAACACTGCGGTCAGCATTCACTGGTTGATTATGAATGCAATATAAGAAAGATCCAGAAAGATCTAACGGAAGAAATCATTTATTCCTATACTAATTAAATGAGAGGCGTAAGCTAAACTATGAAGGCCTGTAAAAGCAGGACTATTTACAACTATCATAGATTCTGTTGTGTGGAAACATCTCAAGTCATTAGATGAAAATGTCTTTACTCACCGATCTATGCAGATAGTATTCATTGTATCTAAGCGCATGTACAGCATTTCTGTAGCTTGTGCAAGCTGTCATTTTTCAATTAAGGTTTAAATTGTTTATATCATCGTGTTTAATTGCAACATGGTTGAAAACAGACCATTCCTTTTGTTATCAAAAGGTATCAACTGCAACCAGAGATTTCTGGGGAAAAAGGATACAACTTGAGGTAAAGATCCGGGCTGAAGTTTACAGAGTTCAATAAAAAGCGTTGTGTACATGATTTCCATGTGAGGAGGAACAGGAAGCTGAAACAACTCAGCAAAGATCACCTGGGGAAAATGTGAAAGCAATATGATGAAGCACATTTGCAACAATAAAAGTGCACAGAGTATTTCATTGTCAGGAAATTCCAGTGTTAAAATGGCCAATCCCAATCCCACAATGGTGTACCAAAAATGGTTCAAATTCAAAATGGGTCATTTCAAGCTCCATTCTGAGGTGAAGAACTACAGTATTAGCAGAGAGGAAGATCCCTGGCTCTAAAAAAGAAAAGGTGACCTGATAAATACAGCGTTTACCTCAACAATGTGATAATTCAGAGGGATCTTGTGGTTTCCTGGATAGCTTGTTAACTGGACAGCACTACAGAAAAAGAAAGGCATGTGATTTACAATTAAAAGGCCAAGCGGGAAGTGCAAAAAAACCCACTTTTTGTGATATGTGCCAGGATTCGCTCCTTCAAAGAACCTCTTTCCAGCTGAGAGCAAGTCTTGGAAGTAGCTGCCCAAGGCTCTATCACCATGCAGTCTCTTTGGACAGATTGACATAGAAATTAATATATGTCCCTACCATGTCATTCTCTCTTTCCAAAACGATCTGATGATGCAGTGAAGATTTTCTTCGATCACAAATCTTTCAACAGAGTGGCTCCCAGGCATAATTGGACCCTGACAAAACAAGCAACAGAGATTAATTTATGGGTAGAGTCCAAAACTCCATCTTCATCTCCAAAAGGCATAATGGGATTACATCCCTGGCATCACAGCATTTCTCAAGAGTTTTAATACAGTGATTTGTAGGTATTTAACGTTTATAATACTTTTCAGCACAAAGTTCAGCTTCCCCAGAAATGTTTTCTTTTAGAAGCAGCTTTTTCTGCTCTGGAGGAAAAAAAAAAAGCCCCCAAAAGCAGTGGTGCACAGGGCAGATGGAGCTATTAGATAGACAAAGCAAATCCTGAACCACATTAATCCTGCTAAAAAATGTGAAGCAAATTCACAACTATTTTCAGGCCCAGGAACGAGCCAAACCAAAAGGTCAGAAGGCAAAGGGACATATGATGTGGATCCCACCAAAGACGAAAACATTTCATTTCCCAACAGACAACGCACTCCAAGGATGTTGCCCCAAAACACTGACTTACCTCAGGATCATCAGTGTAGTCAAACATCCGGAAGGTGACTCTCGGCATCGGGTAAACGGAATCCGCTGTGTGGGGTGGGGCTGTAAAAGGAGGCAGGTTGTGCTGCAGCGCTTCACAAAGCACGCTGTCAAACGCCAGGTATGGCCTCGGGATGTGCCTCTCTTGCCAGTGGTCCTTCTTCATTTTCTGAATCTGAGCCCAAAGGCAATCTAAATACTGGAAGGCAACCGACATCCATCAGACATTTTCATATTCGGAATTCAAGGACGTTCCCAAACCGACTGATTCCCGTGCTATGGGAAATCACCCTACCCAATTTTTTTTTTTTTTTTTTATAAAAAAGTTTTATTTTTACAATCATATCAAATAATTCATCCAATGTACAGTTATATACAATTAGTCGGGCCTGCCCAGTCACCACCCCCCTTTTTAACCTTCTTCCCTCTTCTACCTTCTTTTACTTTCCAAACCTTCCTCTCCTTCTCTTATCTACCTCCTCTCCTCCCTCCACCCTCCACTCCTTCTCCCTCTTCTACCCCTCTTCCTTCCTCTTCTCCTCTTTCCTACCTCCTACTCTCTCTTTTTTCCCTCCCCACCGTTCTAAAATGGTAACTGGTCAGACCCGACCCTACATTAATTATATTTATACATCTTCAATAATCCCTGTACATTAACCATCACTCCATCACTAACCTCAACCCCCCAATTCCCTTCCCCTTTACCCCCCACCCCCCACCCCGACTTCCCAGAACAAAATGCAGGGTATCAAAACTAACAATCATAATCTAAAATAATTCCTAAATTATAATCTCTAGTCTCTCCACGCTTATTCACACTCTCAATTCCCCTCTCCTTCAAAAATATATCTAATACAAATTATTTCCTAAATTTACTCATATGCTATTTGATATTTTTTTATCTGATACTTATTTTGAATATAATCAATCCACATTTTCCATTCTAAAATATATTTTTCTTGTGTATAGTCTTTCAAGTAAGCAGAGATTTTTGCCATTTCTGCCAGATTTGATACTTTAAGAGTCCATTCTTCAATTCTTCTTTCTTCCAATATTGAGCAATCAAAAGTCTTGCGGCTGTTATTAAGTTCAGAATCAATTTAGTCTCTATAGCTGTACAATCCATAATTATTCCTAGTAAAAAGAACTGCGGGGTAAACTTAATCTTCTTTTTCAAAATATTCTGCATGATCCACCATACTTTAATCCAAAATGCTTTAACTTTTTTGCAAGTCCACCATATATGATAATAAGTAGCATCTTCACAATCACATCTCCAGCATTTAGCCTGTACATTAGGATACATACATGACAATTTTTGGGGTCTAAATGCCATCTATAAAACATCTTATAAAAATTTTCTCTCATATTTTGCGCTTGTGTAAATTTAACATTCCTCACCCAAATTCTTTCCCAAGTTTCCAACATTATTGGTTGCTGAAAATTTTGTGCCCACTTAATCATACAATCCTTAACCAAATCAGTCTCTGAATCTATTTCTACTAATACATTATACAACCTCTTAATATGCTGTTGACCTTGATCTCTCATTTGTTTTAACAAATTATCCTCAATTTGCTTAACACCTATTTTTTGATCTAATTTCCATCTAGCTTGTAGTTGTCCATATTGGAACCATGTATAATTTTTCCCTTCTTCCCCCATCTTTTCTCTAGATTTTAATTGTAACTCCCCCTTTTCCATACAAAGAAGTTCTTTATAAGTAACTACCTCCATCTTTTGATATATATTTATATTTTCTATCATGTGTCTCGGGTTTGCCCATATTGGAATCTTTCCATCTAATTTGTATTGATATTTCCTCCAAACCCTCAATAATGCATTTCTAATTATATTATTTTTAAATATTTTATCAACTTTCTTATCATATAATAAATAGGCATGCCACCCATATAACAAACCATAACCTTCTATATTCAGAACTCTTTCCTCAGTTAAATTAATCCAATCAGTAATTAATGATAAAACAACTGCTTCATAATACAATTTTAAATTAGGCATTTTAAGACCCCCTTTCCTTATATCCTGCATTACTTTTAATTTTATTCTTGGTTTTTGCCCATCCATACAAATTTACTAATCCTTTTGCCATTCCTGTAATTTAATATCATTCTTAAACACCGGTATCATTTGAAACAAAACAAAAACCTGGGCAAAACATTCATTTTATAGCCGCTATTCTTCCCAGCAAAGATAGTTGTAACTTCTTCCAACTCTCCATTTCTTTCCATACCTTCTGCCACAATACCTCATAATTATTTTTGTATAATTTAACATTTGAAGCTGTAATATATATTCCTAAATATTTAACCTTTTAACGATTTCAAAACCTGAAGTTCTTTCTAACTCTTCTTTTGTTGTATATTCATATTTTTAGTTATCATCTTTGTCTTTTGCTGATTCACCTTAAATCCAGATACTTTACCATACTGACCAATTATATCTTTTAAACCAGTTACTGAGTATATTGGTTGAGATACAGTAACAACCAGGTCATCTGCAAAAGCTCTTAATCTATAATCTTGATGTTTAACTCTAATTCCCTTTATTCGATTGGAACCACGTATATTCAGAACTCTTTCCTCAGTTAAATTAATCCAATCAGTAATTAATGATAAAACAACTGCTTCATAATACAATTTTAAATTAGGCATTTTAAGACCCCCCCTTTCCCTTATATCCTGCATTACTTTTAATTTTATTCTTGGTTTTTTGCCCATCCATACAAATTTACTAATCCCCTTTTGCCATTCCTGTAATTTAATATCATTCTTAAGCACCGGTATCATTTGAAACAAAAACAAAAACCTGGGCAAAACATTCATTTTTACAGCCGCTATTCTTCCCAGCAAAGATAGTTGTAACTTCTTCCAACTCTCCATTTCTTTCCATACCTTCTGCCACAATACCTCATAATTATTTTTGTATAATTTAACATTTGAAGCTGTAATATATATTCCTAAATATTTAACCTTTTTAACGATTTCAAAACCTGAAGTTCTTTCTAACTCTTTTTTTTGTTGTATATTCATATTTTTAGTTATCATCTTTGTCTTTTGCTGATTCACCTTAAATCCAGATACTTTACCATACTGACCAATTATATCTTTTAAACCAGTTACTGAGTATATTGGTTGAGATACAGTAACAACCAGGTCATCTGCAAAAGCTCTTAATCTATAATCTTGATGTTTAACTCTAATTCCCTTTATTCGATTGGAACCACGTATGTTATTCAGAAGAATTTCTAAAGTTAAAATAAAAAGTGCTGCAGCGCTTCACAAAGCACGCTGTCAAACGCCAGGTATGGCCTCGGGATGTGCCTCTCTTGCCAGTGGTCCTTCTTCATTTTCTGAATCTGAGCCCAAAGGCAATCTAAATACTGGAAGGCAACCGACATCCATCAGACATTTTCATATTCGGAATTCAAGGACGTTCCCAAACCGACTGATTCCCGTGCTATGGGAAATCACCCTACCCAATTTTCTTAAGAATCATTTCAGGGTCATTGAAATTGGGAAGCCATTGGGAAGACTTTCTCATTAGAACAGCATCAACTTCATGCAGCCAAAACTGGCATTACGCATTTGTCCCAACGTTTCTTCAGATGGACGTGAGAACAGGAATTCAAAGCCCCTAATCATACTCACCTCTTCTTGGGGATGTGGTTTATCAACGGACCAAACTTGTAGCATGGGCACATGAGTCTTCTGACGTCGTCTGCCAGAAAAGAACACAATCATTCTAAGGATTACTGAAAATTGGTTTGCACTTCAAATCAGAAAGACTCTGAAAGAAACAGCAGTTTATTCAAACCAGATGGTACATCTCAGTTGGCAGGAGGCATTGGGAAAAATAAACACTGGGCTGTAAAAGTATGTGCTTTCAATCACCTGAGTCTTAACTACTATAGGTTTTGAGGACAGTTGGCTCAGCTACCATGTAGAAAGATGCTTCTAGAATCATACAGCCAAAGACTCTCATCTGCCCTGTGATCATTTCAGATCCCTTTTTAAGCAGCAAACTTGCCTACTGCTTTCCAGGAATTCACAGTCATTTATTCTAATCCTGACTTCAGAGTCAATGGAAAACAATTATGAGCATGTGCCTTTCAGCCAAATTTTGGGACTATCATTTTTCTTCTGCAGCATCTCTCTCCATACTAAGAATTGTTAAGTCTTTCAATGCTGTAAAGTCAGGTGATTATGATTGAAAAAAAGGAACAAAATTAACTTGATTTAAGCCTTAAAGTCTGAAGTTATTTATTACCTCTACATTTAACAGTCAATGAGTCGCTTCTCTGCAAATTTATGAAGTCTACAAATTCTGCGTTCATGTGCTATTACATATAATGACGCAAAGTAATGTTTTCTCTCATTTTCTTACTTCAGATAGTTTTCAACAGTAGACAAAATGTGCTCCATTTCAGTATCCTTTTTCTCATAGAGCTCCTTCCCCACCCAAGGTAAAGATGACAGAAATGCATACACGTACCAGTCACATCGAACCTATTAAATCAAAATATGAACAATAGCATTCAGAAAATACTTTTGGTTCTTGCCATAAAAGCTAAATCAGGTAAAATACTTGAGTCGCACAGGAAGGACTGTTTATGATTCCACAACTCTTAACTCTACGTTATGATGCTTCAGGTGTAAACCTTCAAGGGCCCAGCCAGTTTCATATGTGCACATGAATGGTTGATTTTGATACTTCGAAAACAAAGGTGTGCAGGAGAGTAGGTACTAAATCTGCACAAACCAATGAAAAAATATATGACAAAAAAAGCCAAAATGTTACTTATATTATGCTGATGCTCTTATTATTTACATTTCCCCCCCAAGAGGCTATTTCACATGCTTCTTTTCTTTGTATTTAAGATGTTACACTTACTCTCTGGTGTAAATGAAATCAGCCAGGGCATGGCAAACTTCTGTAAGTCATCAACAGCAATTGGCATGAGTAAAAGGTTTTCTACAAATCTAGGTTTTAGAAATGTTTAAGGAGCTAAGTTGTGGATCTTTTGGACTGCAAACTTGCAACCTGAGTTAGGATACAATGGTAAGGCCCCCATTTGCCCTTATCATTATTTAGATACCAGTTTGTTTTGTTGTACTTACGTTCTGTCTGAAGGCCACAAGAGACAATGGCAAAAGCACCAGAGGGCACGTAGCCAAATCTTATAGCTAACTGTTTAGGCTTTTGGTATAATACTGAAGAGAGGCTTAGCACATTTACAAACACAACACACACACAAAAAATAAAACGATCACAGAAACACATTTTTCAGCAATTTATTTCTCTGTCTGTGAAGCAAATGTATTGTTGTTTACCTGAGGTACATCCTCCTCCTGTGTCACACTAGCGAAATTCTCAAACATGGCTACCATTGAGGGTGCAGCTATTACGTGACAATTCACAAGATCAGAAAGAAAGCGCACCTGCAGAAAGACAGCATTCAGCCATTTCAACGTCATGTGCTTCCCCAAAGCATGGATCAGCAAGAGATCTCATAAGGTCAGGCAAGGTCCCTGCAGAAGCCTAGGATGTATCTGCTTCAGCATTTTTTACAGGGGTAACGGGAATCCCAAGACCAATATCCAACTGAATAGATGCTGAAACCTGGTTTATTAGAAGCTGTGGTGGTGCAGCAGTTAAAATGCCGGACTGCAGGCAAACTCTGCCATCAGCCTAGAGTTCGATCCTGATGGGGCTCAAGGTTGACCACCTTCCAGCCTTCCGTGGTCAATAAAATAAGGACCCAGATTGTTGGGGGCAATATGCAAATAATGCTTACTTTGTAAATTGCTCAGAGTGCTGTAAAATGCTATGGGGCAATATATAAACCTAAATGCTATTGCTATCAAATCTAGATCACAAAACCTGGCACACCACTCATACTGCAGAGCAGCTATGACAAAGTCAGAAGAAATAAGCCAGTGAAAAGGTTTAGATGGGTGTATCAAATGATCACACGAAATTACATTTTTTATCTTCACAATCTGTGAGGTAAACTGTGAGCTCTTCAAATACACTGAAAACCAAACTAAATAAAATTTCTAAAGTATGAAAACAACTTACTAAATAAACAGCTTCATTGTACAGGTTGACTTTCAAACATTCTTTCAGCTGACGTATCATCGCTTCTACAAATTCGCCACCAAAATTGTAGTTCCTGGCATTCAGCAAGCCAACAAGAGTTGTGTAAAGGGTCATCTTTTGTGGTAGCAGACATGCACTGTTTTTTTTTTCATAAAGGAGAGAAAAAACAGCATCAATTATTAACTCAAATCACAAGTGCCATCTCATTACCCCATGTGTGATTTTCAAATTACCTAGAATGCCTAAATTTTGAAAAGCAGTGTCTTCTTTGACAAGTCTACTATATATTGGAAAAAAGATAACATGAGAGTCAATTAAGTCTTCATTTAACTGTTTAGGTACTGCAAATCCCAGTGGGAAATTACACAGAAATGTATATGAAACATTCTACTGTGTACGTAACAATATATCTTCCAATGTTTTGATCACAGCATTTACATTGCTTCAGATTCAGGTGTCAGTATGTTCTTTGCAAAGTTGAAAGGAGAAGATCTGATGAGCAACAGCTCAGGCAAAAATGTAATTCTTTCTTTGAGCTCTTATGAAAATTCCAGAGGAAGCTAACACTTGCGAATAAGCGTCTCAACGCACAGCTACAGAAAACAGGTTAAATTAAGAGGGCGCCACTGCAGTTACCAAGCCTGAACAAGCAGCAAGAGAGACCTATTTTGACACTGTCCTCCTCTCTACTCTCCTAATTAGTTACCTTGCTAATTATCCCATATTGTCTCCAAGTTTCAAACATTCTTTAAATGGGAAAATATGTAGCCATACAATATATCCAACAAAGAGCTTTGAAAAGAAACCTTTTTCAAAAGTAATTACTTAAAAGCCTTTAGTGTAGCTAATGTAGGAGATGACCAGGCTGAGCCTGAGGGAGGGGTCAAATGCATCATCAGTCTCGAGGACCTTCTCGCCCATAAGAGATCTATCTCCAGCCCATCTTGAGTTCTCATCTACCACCTATTGGCTTTGACCATTAGTGTTTCAGATTCTCTTGGGTAGCTTTAGTATTTAATAAACCTATATTCTGTTGAACTGCCTGGACTCTTGATTTCCTGCGCTTGACAGTTAATGCATCATCACCTAGATCCATAAATCTTTTGCATACATACACTGTACAAAGGAGTCTCAGTATTTTGCTTTTGAAGTTTGGCAGATGTGCCTCCAACACCTTAGTCACATAATCTACGTTACTTTCCAAAGGAGAAGAACTCTGAGGGGATAAGATATTAGAAAGTCATTATCTTATTGTTATATATATATATATATATATGTTACAAAGACACTTCTAATTAAAATGTCCTTTCAGTATGTCAGCTATAATAGCTCCAAAAGCTATCAATTAAAGGATACTCTACTGCTATTCTCTTTCGCTCCTTACCTAATTTCTTTATTGAAACACACACATAGAAAAAAATTGGGAAATGTAAGAAAGTTAAAAATAAATGTCTCTTCTTGATGATCCTATAACACTGTTCAATAACAGCCTCATCTGCAAACTGGTTTTATTTCTTCAATGACACAAACCATCATAATAATTCAGTCTTTACATAGATAAAGGAGGACTAAGTAGCGTTTCAGATAGGGTCAGCAGTGACAGGATTGCAAGTAAACAAGGCCACTGAGTAATAAAAATCCATAATCCTGATCTCTTGAGAGTTTTCTATCAAATCAATGAGGACAACTTGATCAGATCAGCAGTCATAGAACATTTCTTACTATTAAGTAAGTGGAATGGTATGCATGGAAAGCTGGTTAGCACAATATTATTACAAACTGTAAACGTAGTGTAATACTTTATTGCAGGTTCCATTTGTAATTGACTATATAAATTGTTAAGGTCCCATTATAGAATGACGGTGCAAACATTCCACTTAACTGCTAAGGAATATTTGTTTACGATCCTTGAAATTATTAAGGCAGATTCTCTGATGGATAGTATGTAAAGGAGAAAACTCTTTTTTAAAAAATACCAAAAATGACACAGTCACCTTATCCCATTTCTAAATATATATATATTTGTGATACCTCGTTTGTATTTGAGTGTTTATCTTATTTTCAGACAGGGAAACCTCAAAGATCTCAAAATGAAGCTGCTAGTCGTTTTACCTTGTCTCCCAATGTGCTAATTAAGTCTTCCAACATCTCTGCAACGTCAACTGTTTCAGATGTTCTTCTTCTCTTGTGCTCTTGTTCTATTTTAGCGAGACAAAACATCATGTGCCAAAATGAAAATCCCAATATGGTTGGAGATATTGTGAAATTGTAATAGTAAATATCAAAAATGTGACATCTATATGTACATTTTCAGAACTCATTCCAGGAAAATACCATAAGATACTGCACTGACATTTTTTGATCCTGATGTTAGAAAAAATATCTATCTACTCATAACAAAATTCCCCATCACATTCTGTTGATTTCGAACATGGCTAAAATATGTTGATTCTAACCATCCTTCCCTTCCATCTTTTTGAAGTCAAGGGGGGCCCTTCTTTTTTTTTTTTTAAACTGACCTTAGAGGCTAAACCACAATCCCCTCAACTGAAGAGATTAGAAAGGTTAAAAAAATAAAAGCACAAGGCATATTATTATTTTGGCTGAATCCAGTGGCAGAAAGAAAAAAGATGCCCATCATGATCTTTGCTTTTATTCCCACATTTCTGAAATGGGAGCTCAGTTCCTGGACTGGGCCAAAGCGGAGCAAAATTTTACAAAGGAATATACCAAAGACAAAACTAACACATTTTATGTCCAACTTATAACCTAATGTTGTTATCTGAGTAGAATCAAGTGGCAAAAATTTAAAAGATGTCTGTATGATCTTTCATCTCTTTACACTGGTCTGGTGTTCACTGACCAAGAATTCACAGATAATCAATAGACCAATATCTCTGTTTCACTTTTCCTAATATAAAAAGAAAACAACACCTTTATATAAAGATTTATAAGTATTTGTATATTTTTTTCTTCTTGGTTACATAGAATCAATAGAGGAAAAGACTTGTCTGCTCAAGGGCTATAATGTAACATACTGTACCTTTCATAGAGCAATAAAGACAGTGAGTTCAACTCTCGCCTTGGCCATGAAAGCCAGCTGAGTGACTTTGGGCCAGTCACTCTCTATTAGCCCAATTCATCCCTCAAAGTTGTTGTTGTGAGGAAAAAGAGGAGGAAGGTGTGTGGGATATGTTTGCGCTGCAAGTATACAGAGGCCCACCTGAATCTCAACCATTAAATGGGGAATGATAAACCAACTCTTTTTCTCAGCTTCGGGTTGGTTTTTTTTTGAAAAATCAGCTGTGCTAGCACATCAACAGAGAACTGAACAAAACAAAAAGCTGAGGTCCACCATTACAGAATGGTTTCATTCTTTTTCTAGTCCTGCAATTTGTTTCTATATCAGGTTGTGTGTGTGTGTGGAGGGGCAGATGCTAACCACAGGTTGATCACTGCCTACATTTACCTGAGAACAAAATTTAAATTCAGATATACTCCTACAATGTCCCTCATAAGTGGAAGTTTTCCCTCTTCCCAACCAAGGCCAGAAAAACCAAGTGTAGAGAAGGAAATGTGAAATCACAGTTCAAATACTGGGAAGAGCCCAATGTATGAAACATAACCTCTAAATGCCCAAATATATATGCTCAAAGTTATTCCTTTCTTCAATTCTCAAACCTAGAAAGAGTGTCTCTGTGTTCAGAGTTTTTAAAATAGGCAAAATTAAACTGTGGACAGTTACACCTGCGATGCTAACAATGTACATCATCTACCAAAAGGCGAAGCATCTTTCAGAATAGCGGGTTCCTTCTTTCCATTCATCTAAACAGATCCAAACTGATGGTGAAGAAAAGTACAAAATTCCTGCGTGTGAACAAAATCTGGGAATTTATAATAGGATCGTATTTTTAAAAATGTCAATTTTAAACATTGTTACAGGTTGGAAAACCTGTCAAACTCTATAGCTACAAGGCACAGCTCAACTTTCAGCAGAAGACAAAAGATCTGGAACATGGGGATGTTATTAACACTATCATTAAGTGCTGTACTTTAGAATTCTTGACGAACGTATCTTTTCTTTTATGTACACCGAGAGCGTATGCACCAAGACAAATTCTTTGTGTGTCCAATCACACTTGGCCAATAAAAAAATTCTATTCTATTCTACTCTATTCTATTCTAATGTGTGTTTGTATGGAAATGGCCATAGTTACTTTATTAGGCTTAATGTACAGATGCCACCTGCAAATACATTTAGTCAAGTTTTGTCTAGTCCACCTGAAACTAATGTTTTCAGACTATTCTCCCGATCACCCGGGAGAGAAATCGGGATCCTGATTAAAAACTGCCTTTCCAAAGAGCTCCGGCATCTCTAACGAGGAGGCGCAAGGGTGCGGATGCTGGTGCTGCTGGCGGTGAAGGCGGCCTGGCGGCGATCTCACCCTCCGCTTCCCTCCCGCTCTCACCGTCATTCTCGTCCCGGTGCCGCCTGCGCGACATGGCTCGATTCTCTCGGCGGACCGGCCGAAGGGCTCTCTCGGGGCGGGAAAGGGGCAGCCGGCGCCACGGCCAGATGACAGCAGCCACCGATGCTCGGAAGGGCGCTCGCCGGAAGCCGCCTGCTCAGACACAGCGAGAGGCGAGCGAACGAGCGGCAAAAGGCGCGTGTCTGCTCCTCTCGGCTCTTCGTTACCTTCCGGCCCGGCGGCTGGTCCTTCCGGTGGGCTCTGGTCGGGGTGGTGGTGGTGGTGGGAAAGACCAGAAGGGAGCTCTAGGAGTGGGACAGGATGCGAATGGAGCTGTTCCGGGGCAGGTCAAGGCTAAGGGACGGTCTATCAGGCGGGAGGTTTCGTGCATCTTTGTTGTTGTGCTTCTTTGGGCGCGGGGAGGTGCGGCAGTGCAAGGTGGGGAGAAAGCAAAACTCCGGTGATGCGGTTTTAAAAAGAAAGAACAAAGGGATAAACTATACCTATTAATGTCAACCGCTTTAATCTAGATTGCAGAAAATATGACTTCTGTAACAGAATCATCAGTGCTTGGAATACTTTACCTGACTCTGTGGTCTCTTCCCATAATCCTAAAAGCTTTATCCAAAAACTTTCTACTATTGACCTCACCCCATTCCTAAGAGGACCATAAGGAGCGTGCCTAAGCGCACAAACGTGCCTACCGTTCCTGTCATATTGTTTTTTCTTTTCTTCTTCCTATATATATGCTTATACCTCCTTATATTTACTCATATATGTGTTTATTTACTATATAATCTTTTTGTATGATACCTACATATATTGTTGTGACAAAATAAAATAAATAAATAAAAATAAATATACAAATGGGAACAAAACCCAGCGTCAATCCCCGATGCATCGCTCTGAGATTCCTTATTATGGGGAGATACCTGTTATGAGGGGCGGGGGGGGGGGGGAATAACTAAATCATGTAAGGTTATTTGGTTAATTTTTTCCCATGTACATTTTTTCCCATGTACATTGGACAGTGAATTCTGATTTGGAAGAAGCGTGAAATATAAACGTTGAAATACCTTCTTTGTAATTTAAAATACATAAACGATGTGGAGATGATTGAGATACTGGATTATGCATTGCTGAACAGTGGCAAGGTTAGAATATTTCAGTGATAGGTGGAGCTCATCTCATTCTCTGTGAATTTTTTCTTTTTCTTTTTTGCAGCATCCAGAAGTAAAATACTACATTAAAATCAGTTAGAAAAGAATGATTTTATCAAGGATTTATTGAATAATAAATATATTTAACTGTATAATACACAATCCTATCTATCATTGCATACATACTTGAAAGCTTTTCATATGTATCTGCAGTTGCTTGTAGGTTACAAAAACACCTTCCAATTTTCAAGTCATCCACATATATATTATAGGATATAATGTTGCTTCAATAGAGCCACAAACCTGTTGTCAGCTTTGGAAGCCATATTAACCTCGGAAGCTTCCACGCTGCCACCTTCTTGCGCTTGGGAAAGTAGGAGGGGGGATATGATAGAGGGTTTTGTTAGACATAATAGCATTCTTTTCGGTCATGGTACTCCTGCATCTGGAGGAGTGGTTCCCAGATGTGCCAGTATTCCTTTTCCAATAAATGAAGATTTAAGAGATGAAGCTTGTCTCAGAGTTTTTAATTGGAGTTGGGTTGTTCTGGAATGCTGACACCTTTAAGCTCCAAAATTTCAAAGGAATCTGATTAGGTGAAACAGGGCCATTAGGACTATCTCCTGATTTAGTAAGAGTGGAAAAGTAAGTATACTTTGCTGCCCTTATCAAAACAAGGTACATCCTAATGAAGGTGATCCATAATCAGAATGTGGATGAGGTGCGCTTTATTATAGGTCGACTTAGCATTAAGCAGCAGCAACTGAATCCAGAATCATCAAATCTCCAGAAACCAGGTCCCGGTATAAAGCGGTATACAGTTTAAATGATTATGGTGCTAGAAGTCTTTCTGCCCAATTATTCTTGAGGTTCAAGTCTTTGGCAGGGAATATTTGTATTACATTATCTGGTTTGGTGATGAAACATTTGCAAATGTTTCCCTCCTTATCAACCCAAAATACATCCTAACAAAAGCTCTTATGTCAATCAAAATGCTTGATTGACTTCATTCTTTGTCTTCCCCAAGCAGCATTCTAGACATCTCATGTCTATTCATTTTTTAGAGCTACTCAGTAAACCTCTATAAGATCTGCCTGCACAGAAAGTCTGAAGGGGTGCAGTTTGGTCCAGCATCCCTATTGCCTCATTAAAAGCAGCAATGAAAGCATCTGCTAAATTATATGAAACTACACTGGTTCCATGATGCACCTTGGGTTGGCTGATCTAATTGGCCCTGCCTCCCTGTGAGAGGTTGCTGTGGAGAACTTTAGGGCCAAAAGGAGTAACCTGTCCATGGCAAAAGACTATTAACGTCCCACAAATCCAGACACAAATGCCCTGAGGCAAACAGATCTACTGTGTGAACCCATTCCCCATGGGTTAGGTTATGAATGAGATGGACTAGGTGTGGCTGCCATGGTGGCCATGAAACTCTGTGCCTCAGACCCTAGGCCCAGAGATGGCAGGAGTCACCCACAACTATAAAGGCTGGAAAACTTCAACCCAGAGAGTTCAGGAGCTCAGACAGGGATGCTGCTATACTGCAGGGAGGTGAGTGAGCAGCAGTTCTCATTGATTCCAGCAGCCCAACCTCACAAAAAGGTTTTCACATCCAAGTGATGTCAGGACAGGGGCCCTGGAAGCCACTAGAGACAAACAATGCCAGCATCCTCTTGTTGCTGTCCTGGAATCATGACTGATACCATACCTGAAACTCAGGAGGGCACATTTCTGAGACAGGGGTCTTCCTTTCATTGCCCAATCGGGCCTTAGCGATGCAAGCCAGGTCAGCCCATCATACACAATCAGAATGCTAATGAGGTAACTTTATTACAGGTAAATCTGGCATTCAGTAGCAGCAACTGCTGTCCAGACCCATCAAAGCTCTGGAAACCAGGACTTAGGGCTATGATGCTGGAAGTCTTTCTGCCCAATTCTCCTTAGAGATACAAGTCTTTGGCAGGGAACATTTACATCATATCACCTAGCTTGGGAATGAAACATTTGCCAAAAAAAAAAAAAAAGCAAGATCAGAGCATCAAGGGCTCAGCCATTTTATCCCAAACTACAGATTCTCACAAAGTGATCTCCTACGGATTGATAGGTTTAGCTGGCGCCAACAACCTCTTTATATTAGAAACCCCTTCTCCACTTCAGCTGTTTGTCTGGATAGTTTTTAATAACCTTAATTGCTTAATTCAACTAAAATATAAAATGAGCAGTACAAATTATATGTTCAATTCCAGGTAGAATGTTTGATACATTTGATAAATTTCAAGAAGGACAGAACCAATGAAGTGTTGTTATATCCCCTTCTGTCATCTAGGCTGCTTTATAAATCTGATCATTTAAACATATAAACATTTTTATAGAATATGGAATATTAAGAAAAGTTAATCTGAATTCATATATATTGACATTTGTTTTACATTATGATAGAATTCGTTCATATGCAAAAAGCAAGCGAAGAGCCAATTATGTTTATTATCTATTTTTTTTTATTTTTATACAAACAATAGGAGGGAACAAAGCAGATGCTATGGCAGCATCAACATTCAAACCATTTCAAAATTAGAAATCCACGCATTATTCCATCCCAATCACCCAGCAATCATAACTAGCATAAGGCCCCTAAAGCCCCAAGTCATCCCATTCAAGCACTGCGTAGTTTATCTAGGACAGCACAGTTAATGTATTTTCAGATTAAAAGATTTTTTCCTTTCTTATCAAAGATTCCATCTTAAACTTAACAAGACGAAATTAAGTCCTATACAAAAAAAAAAAAAAAAAAAAAAAAGTTACTCAGGCCTGGAGTGCACAGAACTGCTGAAATACAGCCAGTATGTGATGATCCAATTCTGCTGTAAATAGAAGGTTCTCCAAGGTCACCATGTACTGTTGGATGATCTGATGATGCTATAGACACAAAAAAACATTTCAGTTAAGCTTGTAAATGATGTAGCACATTAAATATTATATGCCTAAAAATATAATATCTTTTTTATATTTTCCACCTCTTTGATAGCTATAGTATAAGTACACTATACACTACAGAGTAGGTGCAACTCAAGTCAATGAAGCTGAAAACAGCACCAGGATTTGAACTGCCAGAGGGTGGACAACCTTAATTATTAGAAGCAGGAGGTTTTCATCATGCCAACTGTTTTTCACAGATATGAAAGGTTTAAGAGTCATTGTCAAATATTATTTCCTTTATAACTATTAATGTGCAATTTTCAGAGCACTGGACAATTAAAGCCATCAAATCAATACAAGTACTGTATAAAATAAATAGAAATCATAAGATTCATAAACTTTTAATACCAACAGTTCATCTCCAGTTACAACCTTTACAAATAAATCAAAAGATCTCAACTTCGATCTCAGGCAAGCTTTTTTGAAAGGACTTTCCAGAAACAGCGCCAGCACCACTCTCTATTGACTATGTTATCTAATTTTAGATAAGAGGATTTAAATCTTATTCTTATTATTTAATTGTTTACTTAGAATCTTCAATGAAAAGACCAAGGATTGGGAGGCATATTTAATAAAAGGCAGTCCTGAGAATTAAAGGCTTTAGAGACAACAGTGGTCACATTAGTGCCCAAAATTCAATGGCAGAAAATCATGGCTGCTTAGATCATTAAGGTTTTAAGAAAGGAAAAATCTTCAAGTACCCAGATTCAATCCAGGAAGTGACTTAATTAGTAATACACAACATGCAAATTATGCAAACCCAGATGGATACCTAATTACCCTCTGAAAAATATGTAATAGATCTCAGGAAGGTATTTATTGGCTTGTCTTCTGTATCTGAATATGGCACATACTCAGATAGGCTGTTTCAGGATAATCTCACTTTCAATAACCACATGCAATCTGACATCTATAAGACTTACCTGTAGGAAGATTTGCTGCAGCCTCTCTATACAGTTCTTGTACCAAGGTGTAATTACATCAGTCCCTCCTGTTTCACATCGTACTAGATGCTCTGTTAGGATCATAATAAAACGCTGGAAGGAATAAAAACAGTGAAATTGTTGGCGTTAGATTTGTAGACAAGATAACTTTTTTTCTGAGCAGGGGTTAGAAGACTTATGGAAAACAGCCTCTCTGAATTAAGTACGATATAATTTAATATAGAACATCAACATTAGTAACAGTGGTACCAGTTACTATTTCCAGAATTCAAATGTACAGAATTTTAATTTAGATTAATTTATGAAGCTGAAACACTTTTTGTTTCAGACTTTTGAAGTCACGTTAAGATTCTAAGATTGCAAGGGGCCAGTATTTCAAGCCCTGGCACTGCATGACAGAGTGAGCTCCCATCACTTGCCTCAGCTCCTGTCAACCTAGCATTTTGAAAGCATAAAAATTCTAGTAGATAAAAATGGTATCAAAATGGTATCAAAAGCCGCTGAGAGATCTAATAGGACCAGGGCAGAGGAATAACCCCTGTCCCTGGCCCTCCAGAGATCATCCACCAACGCAACCAAAGCTGTCTCCGTGCTGTATCTGGGTCGGAAGCCGGACTGGAACGGGTCTAGATAGACAGCTTCATCCAGGTATTGGGGTAGCTGCCGCGCCACAGCACTCTCTACAACCTTCGCAACAAAGCGAAGGTTGGAGACTGGACGATAATTACCCAAAATAGCTGGGTCCAGGGAGGGCTTCTTGAGGAGGGGTCTCACCACCGCCTCTTTCAAGGCGGCAGGGAAAACCCCTTCCAACAGAGAAGCGTTGATAATCCCCTGGAGCCAGCCTCGTGTCACCTCTTGAGTGGCCAGTACCAGCCAGGAAGGACAAGGGTCCAGTAAACATGTGGTGGCGTGGAGCCTCCCCAACAACCTGTCCACGTCCTCGGGAGCCACAGGGTCAAACTCATCCCAAACAGACTCAACAAGATGTGCCTCCTCTCTCTCGCTTAGATCATCCAATTTCGGTCCAGACCATCCCGGAGCTGAGCAATTTTATCGTATAGATAACCACTAAACTCCTCGGCACGTCCCTGCAAAGGGTCATCCCGCACCTCCTGATGAAGGAGGGAGCGGGTCACCCGAAACAGGGCGGCCGGGCGGTTATCTGCCGACGTAATGAGGGTAGAGGCGTAGGAGCGCCTCGCCTCCCTCATTGCCACTAGGTAGGTCCTAGAATAGGACCTAACTAGTGTCCGATCAGCTTCGGAACGACTGGACCTCCAAGTACTCTCCAGCATTTCATCTCCCTCAGCCCCTTGGAAAACCAAGGGGCCGGACGAGACTTACGCCAGGTCAGAGGCCGCAGAGGCACGACATGGTCCAAGGCCCCAGCCGCGGCCTGTTCCCAGGCCACAACTAGTTCCTCAGTCGAGCCGTGGGCCACATTTATTTATTTTATTATTTATTTTATTTATTTGATTTTTATACCGCCCTTCTCCCGAAGGACTCAGGGCGGTGTACAGGCAAGATAAAACATACAATGTACAAATTAAAATGCAATTTAAAAAACTTATTTTAAAATTAGCCTAAATAAATTAAAATATGCCATGAACTAAAAACCCCGTTTAAAATTAATAAAATTTACAAATTTTAAAAATTAAAATTCAAATTCAAGCCAGCCCCGCGCAAATAAAAAGGTGTGTCTTCAGTTCGCGATGGAATGTCCGAAGGTCAGGTATTTGGCGTAAGCTCGGGGGAAGCTCGTTCCAGAGTGTGGGAGCCCCCACAGAGAAGGATCTTCCCCTGGGGAGCTAGCCGGCATTGTTTGGCGGACGGCACCCTGAGAAGTCCCTCTCTGTGAGAGCGTACGGGTCGGTGGGAGGCATGTGGTAACAGCAGGCGGTCCCGTAAGTACCCAGGCCCTAAGCCATGGAGCGCTTTAAAGGTCGTAACCAACACCTTAAAGCGCACTCGAAAGGCCACAGGTAGCCAGTGCAGTCTGCGCAGGAGCGGTGTTACGTGGGAGCTACGCGTAGCTCCCTCTATCACCCGCGCAGCTGCATTCTGGACTAACTGGAGCCTCCGAGTGCACTTCAAGGGGAGCCCCATGTAGAGAGCATTACAATAATCCTCAGGGAATGGCCCAAGCTCCGTCAGGAACCTCTCAGGGTCCATCAGGCGCCTGGGACGGAACCAACGTATAGGTTCCGTCTCCCTGCGATGGTGGGTGGCGGTTCGGAAGTCTAGGCGAAGGAGAAAATGATTTGACCATGACATTGGTTTTGTTACTAAATCATCTAATTCCAGATCATTTAACCACTGTCCAGAGATATAAATTAGATCCAGCATGCCTCCTCCCATGTGCATAGGGCCATCATTTACTCGAATCAGGTCCAAGGCCATCATGGAAGCCTGGAACTCCCGAGGTGCAGTCGATGACAAGCCAGCTGATGGCAGGTTGAAATCCCCCATGACTATAAGTCTGGGGGTCTCAACCGCCACATCGGCAAGTACCTCCAACAGCTCGGGCAGGGCTGTGGTCACGCAGCAAGGAGCCAGGTACACGATCAACAAGCCCAACTGATTCCTATGGCCCCACCTCACATAGAGGGATTCACAGCCGGCAATCTGAGGAACAGTGGCCTCCCTCGGCTCTAGATTTTCCTTAATGACAACCGCCACCCCCCCACCCCTACCTTGGGCCCTCGGTTGATGAAATGCTCGGAAACCCGGAGGGCACAGCTCAACAAGGGGAACCCCCCCCTCTGGACCCAACCAGGTGTCCGTAATGCCCATAAGGTCCGCGGACTCCCCCTGAATAAGATCGCAAATCAGGGGAGCTTTATTGACCACGGACTGGGCATTACATAACATCAACCGAAGATCCAAGCTCTGAGGATCATGGCCGCCCGAGGAACGGGTAGGGACTGAGGGGCCGGAGCACGTGATCGCTTTCAAACATCGAGCACGTGCTCCCAACACTCGATACGGCCCCCCCCTCCGCCATATCTGCCTCTCCCACTTACTGTACAGATTGAACCGCCCTCTAATCCTGGAACAGAACCCTCCCCCCCTGCCTCCAGACCAGATGTCATAATGCCGCGAACAGGCACAGGGGCTGGATCCCTCCCCAACGGGTTGTCTCCCCCACCCGTCATGTCCCTCCCCCCCCTTAAAAAACCCTTATTTAAAAATCTATTTAAAAATCCCCACAAATTCTTCTTGGCCGCATGCCACCTCTCTGGGTCCCAAGACCCTTCGTTAAGGTAAGCCCTCGATAACTTGGAGGGCCATTCCTGCGAGGCGGGGGAACCTCGCAGTCGAAGGAGATCAATAGGCGAATATCTCATAACCAAATAAAATGGCAGAAAAAGTCCGTCCCTAACCGGCATAGATATTACAATCATTCAGATAACCTGATCAAGACCCGCCATAGGATGATAAAAATTTGGGCAAGTTCAATCTCCCGTAGGACGATAAATATCATAATAAAAGGTCCCCGGGTAAATGCCACATCATGAGTCTTAAATCCTAAACCATCCACACCGTCCATGGTATCTTGCTGCGCCGGTTGTGGGGATTGGGAGTGGGAGGCACCGTGTATCGGTGGTTCTCCTCCTATCTCTCCGACCGGTCGCAGACGGTGTTGACAGGGGGGCAGAGGTCGGCCGCGAGGTGCCTCACTTGTGGGGTGCCGCAGGGGTCGATTCTCTTGCCCCTTTTGTTCAACATCTATATGAAGCCGTTGGGTGAGATCATCAGTGGCTTTGGGGTGAGATACCAGCTGTACGCTGATGATACTCAGCTGTACTTTTCCACCCCGGGCCACCCCAATGAAGCTGTTGAAGTGCTGTCCTGGTGTTTGGAAGCCGTACGGGTCTGGATGGGGAGAAACAGGCTCAAGCTTAATCCCTCCAAGACGGAGTGGCTGTGGATGCCGGCACCCCGATTCAGTCAGCTGCAGCGCAGCTGACTGTCGGAGGCGAGTTATTGGCCCCAAAGGATAGGGTGCGCAACTTAGGTGTCCTCCTGGATGAACGGCTGTCGTTTGAAGATCATTTGACGGCCGTCTCCAGGAGGGCCTTCCACCAGGTTCGCCTGGTTCGGCAGTTGCGCCCCTTCCTTGATCGGGATGCCTTGTGCACAGTCACTCATGCGCTCGTTACCTCTCGCTTGGATTATTGTAATGCTCTCTACATGGGGCTCCCCTTGAGGTGCACCCGGAGGCTTCAGTTAGTCCAGAATGCAGCTGCGCGGGTGATAGAGGGAGCTTCGCGTAGCTCCCGTGTAACACCGCTCCTGCGCAGACTGCACTGGCTACCTGTGGCCTTTCGGGTGCGCTTTAAGGTTTTGGTTACTACCTTTAAAGCGCTCCATGGCTTAGGGCCTGGGTATTTACGGGACTGCCTGCTGTTACCTCATGCCTCCCACCGACCCGTGCGCTCTCACAGAGAAGGACTTCTCAGGGTGCCGTCCGCCAAGCAATGTCGGCTGGCGCCCCCCAGGGGAAGATCCTTCTCTGTGGGGGCTCCCACCCTCTGGAACGAACTTCCCCCGGGTTTACGCCAAATACCTGACCTCCAGACCTTCCGCTGCGAATTGAAAACACATCTATTTATTCGCGCGGGGCTGGCCTAAATTTTATTGGTTTTAACTTTATTACTAATTTTAATGGGGTTTTTAGTCTTATATATTTTTAAAGTTTTTAGGCCAACTATATAATAAGTTTTTTAATTTGTATTTTAATTGTATATTTTTGTACCGTTTTGTTTTATCTTGGCTGTACACCGCCCTGAGTCCTTCGGGAGAAGGGCGGTATAAAAATTAAATAAATAAATAAAATAAATAAATAAATAGGTACCACTCAAATAGGTGGGAGGAAGCAAGAAATCAACTGTCGCTGGCTCGGTCCAAATGAGAAGCAAAAACCAGCAGGAAAAAAAGGCCGCTCCTGCAGAGCACGGTTAGCTACTCAGTTTACAGAAATAGTTTGCTCCCTGTGGTGCACCCTGGATAGCCCGCAAGTGTGAACTGAACAAACTAGCAATCTTAGGGAGCCAAAATACTACTCTGTATTAACATTGTAGACTTTTGGCTTTGATGTACTGATGCTATATGCTAAATAAATCTAAGTCTGCCTTTTTCACTGGTCTATCAATATGTCTGCTTTTACCTGGAATATTACAAGGAAAAGGTTTTTTTGTTCACTTTGAGCTGATTCAACTTTTTCTTGCAAGCGTTCGATCTGTTCTTCAATGGGCCAATTTTCCCTCTCATTCCTTCGAGAATCATCACGCTGGAGGGAGAGAGTTAAAATTGAAATGATTTTAAGATGTTTTATAAATAATCAAGATGAGGAAAAAAGGCAGTGTTGCAGATATTGTCAAAAAATTGCTTGAAAGCACGCAACACAGTTTTTTGCTGTAGGTTGAACTGGCAAATAAAGTCACATTTGTTCTAGATTGGTTTGGTGTCTCAGCTATTGTTTTAGTTTATGTGTATTGTTGTTCAAAAATATTGCAAGTCTATGAGGTAAAACTGATGATATAAATCATTTATATTCAATCAAATAGGGGAGTTGATCACATTTTATCAAGCAACTTGTCCATATCATGGGAATTCAAAAAATTAAAATTATCCAGCAATTAAAAGTATCCAAAGACAAGAATGCCTGAGCCATAGGCCCAGCAGAAGGATGACCATCTCTGACTTTCCATCCTGCTGCCCATCTCTGCCTAGCTCAGCAAATCAAATCAAATCAAATCTTATGTTTTTATAGCTGATGAAGTATCTTTTAAGTCTTATTTCTTCATACAGGAACAGAAAAAAAAAGTGACCTACTCTTTTCTGTTGCTTGGCTAATCTTTCTTTGGCTTCTTCTAGCTCCTTTTGGATCATCATCACATGCTTGTTCATCTTACGAATGGTAGAGTGTAAGATCTCCCAAATATAAAATCTAGCAATAAAAAAAGCAAAGAACACTCTCATATTCAGAGAACACATTCTGATTTTTCTCAGTAAAAAAATATACTTGTATATCTAAGCTTTTCTCAGGCAATGAGTGAAATGGATGAAAACACAAGGACAATGGTGAAACTTTCTCTCCATTTCTTCCCTCTGAGGAGAAATTTCAGTATCAGAATTCTCTAGGACTGTTTAAAAAAAAAGCATGCAAATTTTCAATCAGATATACAAAAGGTTGCTTACTTTCAGGAAATACTTTTAACTTAAGCAAAATTTCCCTTATCAAGGTCTATGAAAAATATTTAAAGCATAATCTGGAGATTTTTTTTAAAAAAATATTTGGTTTACAAGTATTTACCTTGTAAAATCATGAGATAGCTCTGGAGAAAAAATCCAGTTTGCCACTGCAGCACAATCCACAATCTGTGTTCGAATCATCTTATCCACCAGTACAGCAATCATCTGTGCAAATGCAGAAACTTTGCTCAGTTCATCAGTAGTGTGTGTTGCCATCTGGGCACAATTTTCAACACAAACTTACAGACTGAAATCCCAGTTAACTGAAACTACACAGGAGCCCTCAAAGCCCAGCCTCTCTAAAGATTCAGTGCCTAAGCTGTGCAGACCATAATTATGTATGTTAACAGAGCCTCTTATCATAACTTCCAAGGCAGGCAGGCAGGCAGGCAGGCAGGCAGGCAGGCAGGCAGGCAGGGAAGGAAGGAAGGAAGGAAGGAAGGAAGGAAGGAAGGAAGGAAGGAAGGAAGGAAGGAAAGATAAAAATGTTCATTCTTACCTGAGGATGATTCTTCCATACTTCATACATCACTCTAAGAACGTGAAGCTTCCCTTCATCACTTTCAGCCAAAGTTCTGAGGGCTTCTCGAAATCTTATAAAAACAAAAAGGACATAATCCAAGGATGTTAAGGAATAGAACATGTCGCTTATTCTTACAGATCAATTCTTATGGACCCCTGTGATTCAACTGAGATCAAAATGGCAAAACTGATTGGGAGGGGAGAGTGAAAGAGAAGTGGAATGGTCTCCCAAGATCATTCTGAACTCTGGATTTCTAGTTTGAGAGACTAGCAATATTGCCATGTTGACAAAGAGCTACTCTGTAACACAGCAGTTCTTCCTGCTACCTTGGTTAGCTACACATTACAGCACCCTGTGAATACTCAGCAAATGTATTATGGAATCCATCTCTTCCCCAAAATCAGTGCCAACATTAAACACACATACATACCCCCATAGGTAAGACAGAGGTAAGAGAAATTAGTTGCCAATGCAATGAGAGAAAACCATGGCTTTAATCCAAGTCATAGCAGAAAGTATGTGCCAACCCTTTAAAGTAGATGAGACTTGAATGCCAAGGAAATGAATGCTAATACTACTTTTGTCATAGAGTTACAGTAATAGAATCTTACCTCCCTGCCATTTTCTAAAGAGAACCAGGGAGGGTCAAGTTTGAGATGCTTTCTCAAATTTCATTCCTGATTTGGGCTGAGATTTTTCTTATCTGACCATGGCCTTGGCTGCAGCTCTCCCTCAAGATTATCCTCTCAGGACTACAGTATTGCAAAAATGTCTCAGACAGGACCATAAGAGGCAGAGGGCATAAAGCACAGCCAGACTTCCAACATTCTGTTATTATTGCCAACCTTAACAAAAGTAGTTTAGTCTTCCGGTTGAGTTGATTTCTTGGCTTGGTTTACATCATGGGGCTGACATTCTCTCATTATATAATGGGACCCAGACAGCTTTTTCTTCAGAGAGGCTGTTTTTAATTTTGCTTGTTCCCAAGCTCTACCCACCACTCTACAATCTAATGCAGGGAGCGGGTTCTTCTGGACAAGCAAGCTTTCTTACTTCCCTCCTCCTGCAGACCTTCTTTGGCCATTCTTATTAGCCTGTATCTTCGGCTTCAATATACACAGGGACAACGTTCTGCCGCAGATCACAAAGAGGTGAGAAAGAACTGATGAACTTTTTGTCTACACTGTAGTGTAGGAGAAAGCTGCTGAATGCAAGACTCATCCAGATAGACAGACATAAAGGTCCCAGGGATCAGAGACTATCCAGGAAACAATCCATTTGAAACAGTAGGTTAAAGAAAAGTAAATAAGATAGCTAATTCTTAAAAGAATAAAAAATAAAGAACAGGACAGAATGCACTTGCTTCTATCCTTTTTTTCATAAAGTTACAAGACAAATAAAAATAAAATGACAACAACATGAGCACACTGACAATTTAATGTACTTAATGATAAATACTTACTTTCCCAGAGCGCTGAAAGAGTGACTGAATGACTTTGAGGCTAAGTGCAATAGTGTCTGGACAAAAACCTCTATTTTTAAAGGATTGAATGAGAAGCCTTCATCTGGAAAACAAAGTTACAAATACATCTGAATACCTATAAGCAATGTGGCATTCACCAAAGGCTGAGAAGGACTGAATATTTTTAGTTTTTTTTGTTTTTTTTTAAATTGGTGAGGAAATTTCATAATAGGCTTTTCTTACAATTTCATTAAGACAAATTAAATCGTATATATCAATGAGTGAATTTCAGACATATGCTAAGGTAGATGATAAAACTGAACCGAAACTCCAAAATGTGACCATTTTCTTCCTCCTATCTGAATTGCAGCTCCTCCCTTTTCCCATGCTGAGTCTATAGTGTCATTCTGTTTTAAAAAAACCATAAATGCAAAGGCAAGTGTGCTTGTTTGTATGTATGGAGTGGTGCTGGATATCAACAGTCCCAGGTAAATACAATTCTACTTAGCTAATACAAATTGCTGTGTGAAAATAAGAACAGGAGACATTTCCTAGATTTAACTAAAACCTAACTAACTTTCCTGAGGTTTTGCAATGTTTCCATAAATGGAAATTAGCAATGGCACACAGTAAATATCAGGCGGCTTACCATCGTCTTCTTCCTGATTAAGATTGGGCACATCCTTCAGAATGGTGAAGAGTTCATCATTACTTGCTTTATTTTTAATGGCAATGCTTAAACAGAGTGCAACGTTATATCCAGGAAGAGATTCTACACCCGAAGATAGAAGAAGCAAAGTTACCATCTTTGAAAACTGGGCATTTTTTTTACAAGTGAGCTTTTCCAAGTTTACATTGTAAAAGCACGTTAAATTTTCTTGGAAGTCAACCATGTCAGACCATATGTAAGATTGAATAGCAACAGCAATAGCACTTATATGCTGCTTTACAGTCTTCTCTAAGCGGTTTACAGAGTCAGCATATTGCCCCCAACCATCTGAGTCCTCATTTTACTGACCTCGGAAGGATGGAAGGCTGAGTCAACCTTGAGCCAGTGACGTTCGAACTGCTGGCAGTCAGCAGTCAGCAGAAGTAGCCTACAGCATTGCATTTTAAAAACTGTGCCACCTCGGCTCTTATAAAAATTTAAAAAATAAAAATACTAGAGGGTTTTATATGTCATTCAAAAGAGAAGCCACCCATTTAAGCAATGTCCCTTCATGTCATCATGACCACTGGGCTTTGGAGGGTCCTTGATTGACACCATCTCATACCTGCCCATGGCTACAGCAACTTTCTTTAGATGGAGATACCTATTGCCTCCCCCATCCCCCACCTGTTTTAATAAGACAAAATACCATTTGCCTCCAACAGTAACAAATGCTCCTTGTCACAGTCCAAGTTTTTTTTTTTTTTTGGTAAAGTGTAAATTATATAAATATCATCTATTACATACTGTTACTTTCGTCTTCATATTTATAAATACATGTCGGATTTGCAGGAGTAAGAACGGAAAAACTAGCAGGAACGATATCTATTATTCGCTGATGGTAGGAAAGCCTGGGGGAAAAAAGATTTTGCAGAAGGTTGATAAGAAGATGTTCTTGCCGCAATTATGTCACATGATTATGATTATACTCCAGATATAACCAAACAATCACTCATAATTTGGCATACATACATGCACTGGTAAAGCACCCCAAAGCTAATATCTACATCCTGATCCTGAGTGCAGAGAAAAAGTTCCTCACAGAACTAGGACTGTGCCTGAACTATAATTTGTCAGAAACAGGGAAATGATAAGTTTCCTTGAAGATTTTGATGCTACTTTCTTTCCTTTCCTTTGTTTGAAGAAAGCTTGTTGCCAATCTCTCTGCTTAAAAAGGGAAAGACAACTCTCAGAAGTGGAAGAGAATGTCTAGCAGTTAAGATATTTTAATTAGTAGCAAAATACATTTTGTAAATGTGGGTGCTCAAATAAGGGTGCTAGAAAAAGTTAGGGGGGAAAAATCTTCCTGATATTGTCTTGCTATTAACTTGATTAACTGGAAGGGCAACCCTCTAACTATTCAAACCTCTAAAATGCTGGAAATTATTTTAACTATCTTAAGAGCATTTAGTCTTCTGCAATTTCAATTTTATTTTTTTGCTAATTAAGTTAGTCCTCAAATGAATCATTTTTTCCAAACTCCTAGAACCAATGATGATGCTTAGAAACTAACTTTAAAGAGGAATGTTTTCAGTAAACTATAATTCAGGAACCTTTCTTCTTTTTATTCCTCCATGTTTTTAATTTCTTTACTTATTCTATTTTACTTCTTTTTGGCACTTGCATAACACTGCTTATAGTGATGGAAATAGCATGGTGAATACGTAGGTATACAAATGCTGCTATCTCTCACTCACCTCATGCATTTTTCCAGTACTTCTCTTACAAACTTAGGCCTCGGTCTGTCAAGATCCTCAGAAACAGAATCTGACCTACATATTAAAAAAAAGACAGTAATCAGAAAAGGAAAGACTTATAAGTCTATATGGCAACTAGATACTTTCATGTTCATAAGATAGTTTTCTAGATTTTTATAACATCAAAATTTCTAATATACTAAGTATATGCAGGACTGGAGTTTGACTTATAATCCACAATAACTATTTAAAAAAAATTGTATCTTCAATTATTTAAAGGATCAGAAAATATATTTTTGTAATGAAACTATTTTGTAGGGTTTTCTGCCACTTGGGATAACAGTATTCCTGTCTACCACCCTATCTATTTTTCTACTTGTCCATCAATTCATCCAACCATCTATCTATGTGTCTTTTTACTATGAGCCAAAATATTGCACAATTTACAATACAAACCGTAATAAAATATATAAAAAAAATATGCTAAAATCAAACAATATACTAAATCAAACTGTCATTTAAAGATCAGGGAAGAAAAAGAAAATACATTTATATAGACCAAGCCTGGGTAAAAAACTGAATTTCAATCTCATCCAAAATACGACATTCTGGAGCAGGGACAGGAATACACTGAAGGACATTATGAACGGCTGCCAGGTGGCATTTTGCAGCCCTCAGTACATGTAGTAGGATCTCCCTGATGATCCCGGTGACCAACCACACAGAGATTACTTCATTCTACAACAGTTGAAGTGACACTTTTTTATATATACTTACTTAATGTAAGTATAATGTTTATACTTACTTTATGTTTTTAGATATATGTATGTATGTACTGTGTGTATATTTAAAATGTGTATTAAGTTTGTATATTTTATAATTTTTAGCTTTTAAAATTATTAATTGTTTGTATTCCACTCTTCCTATCCTGTTTCATGTCTGTAATAAAGATTTGCTTTGTTTTGTCAGTGCAGGCACTTGTACAGGTATTAGGATCCCAAATTGCTAAAGGCCTTGGAGGTCATACCATTGTAGCTTCAGCAAAGGAGAATGGTCAGATGTCCCATATAGCAATCTGTCAGCTGCATTTAGATCAATTGTGGCAACCAGATCAAGTGCAAGGATAGCCCCATACAGAACATATCAGAGCAATTTAAACATGACGACCATGAACATCTATAAATAGTTAAAAGTGGTGGACCTCTGGGCTTTTCCAACTCCATACCTGAGAGCATTTCTGGCAGCTCAAAGACAAAGCTGAGCAGCAGAATTAGATAGCAAGATGTAGTCTATCTTACTAAATAGTGCTCAGGAAAAAAACAACACCTCATGGCTTCCTGAGATCAGAGAGGTTTTCTGAAGACTGATATGATATCCCTATGGATCGAAGAAAGGCTCAATTCCAGAGCCTGTCTTGATGCTGCACGGAAATGAGGTTAGCATAGCTAAGTCCATACCATCCAGCACGGCCACCTATTTTTTTAATAATGCAAGCCAAGTTGGCTCTTTCATCCAGGAATTAATGAAGTTTTAGGGTGAACACTCATTATCACAAAATCATATATATATATATATATATATATATATATATATATATATATATATATATATATATATATATATATATATATATATATATATATATATATATATATATATATATGGAATCAAACACTTACCAATCTTCCCAGCTCCAACGGAATTCAAAATTACTAAGATGATGTGAAAACCAATTAATAAACCTTGATGGGAGGGAAAAAAAATCTGTAAATTTCTTATATATCTTATATCAAAACCTTTTCATTTTGTAGTGCTATTACTGGCATTATATTAAAATATGTAAAATTATTGGTGGACAAGTCTGAGTAGATGCAAATTCTTAAAAACCAAAGGATAGAAAATTTCCAATCATTTACATAATCATTTGAAGAGTTATCTCAGAGGCATCTGCATTCTTTGCAAATGCTTTGATAGTGCTGCAGTTCTAAAGCAGGGTCCCCAACCTCTAGTCCGTGGACCAGCACTGGGTCTCAGCATGTCAGAAACTGGGCCACACAAGCAAGCGAAACCACATCTACGGGATGCAGGCAGCACAGGAAACCATGCCCCTTCTGGTCCACGGAAAAACCTCTCTCCACAGAACTGGTCCCTGGTGCCCAAAAGGTTCAGGGTCGCTGTTCTAAAGTATCTTTTTTGAATCATTTTCAAACAATTAGCCTTACATCCAATAATAATTGTGTACTTCCCTTCTAGATTTTAATATGACTGTCCTATTCTTATTAGCAATCTAACTTTGCAGTGAGGTCTAACTAATTGATTATGAATGCCATATACTGTAAGTCAGAACTGAAGAAGATTCTTGGATGAGAAGTGAAAAGTCTTCAATGAAAAACAAAGTCCAGTTGCCTTTTGAAAAAGATATTAGGGCCATATAAGAAAGTTTCAGAAGAACGTAATAAAAGAAATCCTTTATTGCAATACTAATTCAATGAGAGGAATGACCTAAAATATGAAAGCCTGTAAAAGCAGAGGCATTTTATAGCTATCACAGATTTTGTTGTGCTAAAGAAACCCAAGTCACTAAGTCATCAAAAAATTTAGATGAGAATGTCTTTACTCACCGATCTATGCAGATAGTATTCATTGTATCTAAGCGCATGTACAGCATTTCTGTAGCTTGTGCAAGCTGTCATTTTTAAATTAAGGTTTAAATTGTTTATGTTATCGTGTTTAATTGCAATATGGTTGAAAACAGACCATTCCTTTTGTTATCAAAAGGTATTAACTGCAACCAGAGATTTCTGGGGGAAAAGGATACAACTTGAGGTAAAGATCCAGGCTGAAGTTTACAAAGTTCAATAAAAAGCGTTGTGTACATGATTTCAGTGTGAGGCGGAACAGGAAGCTGAAACAACTCAGCAAAAATTACCTGGGGAAAATATGAAAGCAATATGATGAAGCACACTTGCAACAATAAAAGTGCACAGAATATTTCATTGTCAATGTTAAAATGTCCCATTCCAATCCCACAATGGGCTTTCTAAGTGAATCAGAAATGGTTTGAACTCAAAATAGGTCATTTCAAGCTCCATTCTGAGATGAGGAACTATTAGCAGAGAGGAAGATCATTGGCACTAAATAAGAAAAAGTGACCTGATAAATATAGCGTTTACCTCAACAATGTGGTAATTCAGAGGGATCTTGTTGTTTCCTGGATAGCTTGTTAATTGGGCAGCACTACAGAAAAAGATAGGTGTATAATTTAGAATAAAAAAGGCAAGCAGAAAGCAAAAACCTACTATGTGCCGGGATCCATTCCTTCAAAGAACCTCTTTTCCTGCAGAAAGTAAGTCTTAGAAATAGTTGCCAAAGGTTCTGTCACCATGCAGTGTCAGTCCCTCTTTGGATAGACTGATCTAGAAACAGATATGACAGCTCCAGATGCCATTAATAACCAGGGAAAGAGCTCCTTCAAAATCGCTATTCACAGTTAACAAACATGATGTAAATCTACATTTTAAAAACATTAATTTAATACAAAAAGTTTTAAAGAACGCTTCTCAATGTAGGCAAAACAGATCAATATCACTTTTCTTGGCTGTTCTCCAAAAATACTCAAATTTTATATTAATGGCTAATGCCAGTTCAATTGGATCCATTTAATTTCCATCTCTCTCTCTCTCTCCCTCCCTCCCTCCCTCCCTTCCTTCCTGACAACAGTGCAACACAGCCAGTTATGAATGCAGACTTCCTACTAAACAACTTTGCTTGGACAAAACTGTAACTGATTTTTGTGAAAATACTTTTTAGCATATTGCAAAATATTTTGAATTTTAACACTTTTGGCACTGTATCCAATCTGATTGAAAATGTGGACAATGATTTACACAAGGAGGGCATCCTATGGAGAGGCTGAATTAAATATACATGGAAGCAAAGAGCCCTACCATGTCTTTCTCTCTTTCCAAAATGATCTGATGATGCAGTGGAGGTTTTCCTCGATCACAAATCTTTCAACAGAGTGGCTCCCAGGCATAACTGGTCCCTGACAAAAGAAACAACAGAGGTTAATTTATTGGCACAGCCCAAAAATCTATCTTCATCCCAAAAGGCATGATATGTGATGACATATTGGCATTATAACATTTTCCTAACTGTTTTAATAAAGTAGTTTGTGGGGATGTAATCTTTATAATGTACTTTTCAGCATACAGAAAGTTCAGTTGCCCCATTTTAGTTTTTGAGGAAGTGAGGGGAGGGGAGGGGAGGAGAGGAGAGGATGTATAGATGGTATTTATGCCCGGTAATTGACTAAAATGTATAAATGATACCCAAATAGTTGCTGGAAATGCAAGACTCAAATAGGAACCTTTTATCACCTATGGTGGACTTGTAAAAAGTTAGACAATACTGAAGAGAAACAGTAACATAATTTTAAAAAATATGAAAATTAGTGTAAAATTTAGATGAGAAACTTTTTTGTTGGGATATATGGATAAAAAGTGGAAAAATCAGACGGTGTTATATTGTTTTATATCAGGGCTCTCCAAATTTGCGGACTTCAACTTCAGCATGACTGGCTGAGGAATTCTGGGAGCTGAAGTCCACAAGTCTTAAAGTTGCCAAGTTTTGAGACCTCTGTTTTATATGATAATAGCAGCACAACTTTTATAGGCTCAGCATTGGAAAGATCCTACAATACCCATAATAAGAGGAATGTTTAATATAGATAGCTAAGTTAACCGTGGCTAAGTTAATGGCCCTAATGAGAGAAAAATCACTGAAGAAATTCATCTATAATGGAAGCCTTTTGTGGACTTTTTACATGCAGAAAAAAACAAAAATTGACATATAAATTTGATACTTGTTAAAATTTAAAAAGGCATATTTTTATTTCACCTTTTCTTTTGGGGGGAAATGGACATTTTATTATAGTCTTAAAGTAAAAGTTGAAAGTAAGTGTTTTTTATATCCTTGAAAGAAGTCAGAAATCGTTCTTTGTATATTGTGTCTTTTTTTTTCTTTATACTTTTTCACACTTCTATCTCTATTCTCCTTTTATTCTTTATTGTTTCTTTTGTTTGTTACATGTTGTTTGATTGTATATGTTGTTTTTAATGTGCATGCTTTATTTTTTTTATTGAAAAAGTTTTACAAGATTTTTCCCCATACATCCCCCCTCCCCCCAACCCTAACCCCTCCCCTCCCTCCTCCGCCATCCCCCCCCCCCCCCCCGATTTCCCAGAGCAAATACAGGGTATCGTATCTAACAATCATAAACTAAAATATGCTAATTAACATAAACTCCCATCCCTCTTCTTGAACCTCAACTCCCCTTTTCCATAAAAAAAGAAAAAAAGGAAAATAGTAATAGTAATACAATTACCTTCTATTCATTTAAAAACTATTTAGTATTTTGTTATTTCAATCTCCATTATATCTATCTTTCAAACATCTTACTTAATAATAAACATCATCTTTCCTTATATGAATTTAACATTTACCTCATATTCTTCCCCATATTCCCCATACCATAACTTTCTAAACAATTTACACCCCATTTATCATACAATCCATAACTTTTTACTTTTTCTATTCAGAAATATCGCTTATAATTTACCCTATCCCATGAAAGGAAAGTCTTTTCATTTGAAAATATTACTTCTTTACTCCTTGCTGTTTACGTTTAGTAGTTACAATCATACTTTGATCCTTCCCTATGGCTTTCTGTGTTTCTTCTCCCAAATTTACAGCCCCAATTTTAAGTTGTATTTACTTTGCTTCCTTTTCCCCCTTTTTAAGCGTTCCCACCTCTCCTTTCATCTTAACTTCTAACAATGGAAAACTTCCAACCTTCAGTACTTTAGTATAAAAATCCCTTGCTTTAAAAACTGTATTAAGACAATATCTCCCTCCCTTATAGTTTACTGTTAATCCAGCTGGTACGTTCCATCTATACTGTATCTGGAGCTTTCTAAGCTGATCCACCAAAAAAGCATATTCTTTTCTATTTCTTAACATTTTAGGAGGAATTTCTTTCAGAACCAATACCAATAAAATTATTTGGTAAGAGAAGTCAGTGAGCTGAAAAGTACTTTTATAAGCACAAGGATACCTAGTATTTTCATTTAGAAGCACCGTTTTCCTGCTCTGATCAACAAAATGGGCAGAACCTCAAAAACCAGTGATACGTGGAGTAAAGTGAGCAATTAGAAAGACAAAGCAAACCCTGAACCACATCAACCCTGCTAAAGAATGTGAAGCAAATTCACAACTATTTTCAGGCCCAGGAACAAGCCAAACCAAAAGGTCAGAAGGCAAAGGGACATATGATGTGGATCCCACCAAAGACGAAAACATTTCATTTCCCAACAGACAACGCACTCCAAGGATGTTGCCCCAAAACACTGACTTACCTCAGGATCATCAGTGTAGTCAAACATCCGGAAGGTGACTCTCGGCATCGGGTAAACGGAATCCGCTGTGTGGGGTGGGGCTGTAAAAGGAGGCAGGTTGTGCTGCAGCGCTTCACAAAGCACGCTGTCAAACGCCAAGTATGGCCTCGAGACGTGCCTCTCTTGCCAGTGGTCCTTCTTCATTTTCTGAATCTGAGCCCAAAGGCAATCTAAGTACTGGAAGGCAACAGACATCCATCAGACATTTTCATATTCAGATTTCAAGGTCATTCCCAAACCCAGACTGATTTCCGTGCTATAGGAAATCACCCTACCCAAATGGCATTATGCATTTGCCCTAACATTTCTTCAGATGGATGTGAACACAGGAATTCAAAGCCCCTAATCATACTCACCTCTTCTTGGGGATGTGGTTTATCAGCAGACCAAACTTGTAGCATGGGCACATGAGTCTTCTGACGCCGTCTGCCAGAAAAGAACACAATCATTTTAAGGATTACTGATACTTGGTTTGCACTTCAAGTCAGAAAGACTCTGAAAAAAACAGATAGTACAACTCAATTGACAGGAAGCATTGGGAAAAGCATTTGGCTATAAAAGGGTGTATAAATACTCTTTGACCTACGCCAGTAATGCAGCCTACCCATCATGGTCCTAAGTTGTGACGGTTGTAATTTGAATCAGCTATGCGACTGATCTGATATTATGACTTCTTTTGTGGTGGACATTAAAAGTAGATGCTAGTTTTCAGCAAAACTGCGGTCATATGAGTATGGGACACTGCAAATGGCCATAAATGCGGACTAGTTGCCGGATGCCCAACATGCAGTCATATGACCGTGGGGGTGGGAATAGGAACTTTGGAACTGGGTTGTAAGTTCCTCCAGAGAGGCCCGTCATAACAATGAACAGTCGCTAAATGCTCAGTCCTATATCAAAGGCAATCTGTATGCACTGTCAATGACCTGGTTCCTAACTAATGTAGGTTTTTGGGAGAGTTGGGTTAGGGACCACATAGAAAGATGCTTGTAGAATCACAGAGCCCAAGACATACAAAAATTCTCATGTCAGCCCTGTGATCACTTCAGATCTCTTTTTAAGTATCAACACCTGCTTACTGCTTTCCAGGAATTCCCACACATTGGTTTTAGTTCTATCTTCAGGGTCAATGGAAAACAATTATATTTTCTGCAGAGAGCATGTGTTTTTCACAAAATTGGGAATTTTATCATTATTCTTCTTGAGCATCTTTCTCCATACTAAGAATAGAGAATCATTTTTAATATGCTGTTCAGGGTGAATAAAAATCGATAATTTAAAAAAAAAATCAGATTTTTTAAATTTAAATTGGATTTTTATTTAAATAAGATTTTTTTTATTTTTATCAAATTTATTTTAATAAAATGCTTTTGGAGTAAAAATCTATCTAAATATATTTTTCTATTTAAGATACATTTAGTTTATTCAGCATGAGATGGAGCTTAATTATTTAGCATGAGGCTGTATATTCTGCAATATTGGAACTGCCAGTGAGTCAACAGCGGGTCAGAGGAGGAGTCGCTGTGGGACAGAGATTACAGTTGCTCTTTAAAAATGATGATTTAAATTGAGTTGATTTAAATCAAGCCTTTTTACTAGTGATTTAAATTGTGATTTAAATCGCCTTGATTTAAATCAAATCAAACCCTGGTGCTTTTGTTTGAAAAAGAAACAAAACTAACTTGGTTTCCACTGAAAAGCCTGAAGTTATTTATTACCTCTAGATTTAAGTCAAGAAATAGGATTCCCTGCAAATTTATGAAGTCTACAAGTTCTGTGTTCATGCTCTATTAAGGCATAATGATGCAAAGTTACATTTTCTCTCATTTTCTTTTCTTATTATTATTATTATTATTTATTGGATTTCTAGACCGCCCTTCTCCCGAAGGACTCAGGGTGGTGTACAGCCAAGATAAAACACAAACCATGTACAATTAAAAATGAATTAAGAAACTTATTATACAATTGGCCGAAAAATTAAAATATTTAAAATCTAAAAACCCCAATTTAAAACATAAATAGAATTTAAAATTTAAAATCTAGACAGTTGAAGAGAAAAGCCTTAAGCCAGCCCCACGCAAATGAACAGGTGTGTTTTCAATTCGCGGCGAAAGGTCCGAAGGTTTCTTACTTCAGATAGGTTTCAACAGTGGACAAGATGTGCTCCATTTCAGTATCCTTTTTCTCATAGAGCTCCTTCCCCACCCAAGGTAAGGATGACAGAAACGCATACACGTACCAGTCACATCGCACCTGTTAATAAAAAATACAGACAAAACACAATCAGAAAATATTTCTAGTTCTTGCCATTAAAGGAAAATCAAGTCAAGACTTACAGGAAGCATGATTTATGATTCCACAACTCTAACTCTATGTTATGATGATTCAGGTACAAAGCTTCAAGGGCCCAGGTTCATATGTTTACAAGTCTCTGCACATCAATGGTTGATTTTGATAATTCTAAAACATCCCGCACAAAGGTGCACAGGAGAGTACACACTGAATCTACACAAAGTAATGAAAAAAAACCCCGCAAATTTTTCTTATGTCATGCTGATGCTTTAAAATTTACATAAGCATTTTCAAGGAGCTATTTCACATTGAATTTAAGATGTACACTTACTCTCCGGAGTAAATGAAATCAAGCCGGTCCAGGCAAACATCTGTCAGGCATCAACCCAATAGATATGATTAAAAGGTTTTCTACAAATCTAGATTTTAGAAACGTTTAAAGAGCTACATTGCAAATCTTTTGAACTGCAGACTTCAAATTGAGATAGGATACAATGTTAAGGACCCCGTTTGCCTGTCTAAATCATGGGCACGTACCATTTTTATTTTGTTGTACTTATGTTGCCCATGAAGGTCACAGAAGACTGTGACAACGGCACCAGAGGGCACATTACAGCTTACAGTTTAGGTTTGTGTTGCAATACAAGTTGAGGAGAGGCTTACCACATGTACAAATACATTACAAAAAATGTCTCAGTCATCCAGGTCATAGTTGCCCCAAAGGTGCTTTTTTTTTTCTTCCCCAAAAAGCAACTCATTTCTGACTGAAGAAGCTTCTTGGATGAGAAGCAAAATGTCTTCAAGGAAAAATAAAACCGAGTTGCCTTTTGAAGGAAAAAAAAGCAATTTTGAAAGGACACATTACAAAAAAGTAAAACAATCACAGTAACAAATTTCAGCAAATAATTTCTCTGTCTATGAAACAAATGTATTGTTGTTTACCTGAGGTACATCCTCCTCCTGTGTCACATTAACAAAATTTTCAAACATGGCTACCATTGAGGGTGCAGCTATTACGTGACAATTCACAAGATCAGAAAGAAAGCGCACCTGCAGAAAGAGAGCATTCAGCCATTTCAACATCATGTGCTTTCCCAAAGCATGGATCAGCAAGAGACCTCAGAAGGCCAGGCAAGATCCCTGCAGAAGCTTAGACTGTATCTGCTTCAGCATCTTTTACTGGTGTA
Organism: Ahaetulla prasina; assembly: GCF_028640845.1. NCBI lineage: Eukaryota > Metazoa > Chordata > Lepidosauria > Squamata > Colubridae > Ahaetulla > Ahaetulla prasina. The sequence goes on from NC_080540.1 coordinate 197,801,684, forward strand.
ACAGGAATCCCAGGACCAATATCCAACTGAATAGACACTTAAACCTGGTTTATTATCAAAATACCAGAAGTCTAGATCACAAAAACTGGCAAGGTTCGCATTACAGAGTGCTATGACAAAGTCAGAAGAAATAAGCCAGTGAAAAGGTTTGGATGGGTGTACAATATTATACAATCACACAAAATTACATTTTTTTATCTTTACAGCCCATAAGGTAAATGGTGAGCTCTTCAAATTCACTGAAAACCAATTCAGACCAATTTAAATAGGTTCTAATTGTTTAACGATGGTTTAAAGTTATGATGGCCTTGGAAAAATCAATGTTTCTCTTATCCTCACGCTGACCACTGTCATACCATCCACACGGTCATGTAAAATTTCAATTGGGGCACTTGACAACCAGCTCACATTTTTAACCAGCTGCAACATCTTGCAGTCATGTGATCGCAAATTGGAACCTTCCCAGCCAAATCTGGATTCAATTAACCACATAATTTGCTTAAAGAGCATGTGATTTGCTTAATAGCTATGGTAAAAATGACTATAAAGTCAGATTCAGCCATGTGATGATTCTCTTAATGTCTTAATCAAACATCACAGCAAATGATTCACTTGAAAATGTGATGAGTGAAATTCAAGTCTCAATTGTGGGTATGTCGAAGATAACCTGCAAAGTCTCTAAAACAGGGTTGTCAAACTGGGAGTCCGCAGGCCGGGTGCATCACGCACAGGCCATACCCACCCCAGCTCTGCAAAGGCAAAAAATGTCACGATACATCACGTGACATGATCAAGTTTGACATTCGTGAGAGCACCTTAATGAAAACAACTTACTAAATAGACAGCTTCATTGTACAGATTGGCTTTCAAACATTCTTTCAGTTGACGTATCATTGCTTCTACAAACTCTCCACCAAAATTGTAGTTTCTGGCATTCAGCAAGCCAACGAGAGTTGTGTAAATAGTCATCTTCTGTGGTAATAGACGTGCACTGATGTTTTTTTCATAAAAGAGAGAGAAAGTAGCATCAAACAATAACTCTGATCAAAACTGTGATCTCATTACTCCTATTTATAGTTAATTCAAGCTATTTGGGATGCATACCTTTTGAGAAGCAGCAGCATATCACATTAAAAATAAAGATACTGCTAGAGCCAATTCAGTTTTCATCCAATGTTAATACTGCAATTCCAACTGGGAAATCAAACTCAATTGTATGTAATTATTCATAGTCCTCCATTGTGTTGGTGTTGTCCCCCAATCCCAAATTTAATTTAGTTTCAGACTGAGAAGGCAATATGTTCCTTGCAAAGAGGTCATTAGTTGAAAGGAGATGTAATGAGCAACAAATCAGACAAAAATGTAATCCTTTCTTTAAACTCTCATGAAAATTCCAGAGTAAACTTGCAAATCGCGTCTCAATGTATTGCTGTAGAAAACAAGAGAATTATATTGCTGTTACTGAGCCTGACACTTCTGCTCCTCTCTGCTCCCCTTCCTAATTATCCCATATTGCTTCCAAGTTTCAAAAATTCTTTAAACAGGATAAAATATGCAGGCATACAATATATACAATAAATGCTTCGGAAAGGTGACCGGTTTCAAAAATAGTTATTTAAAAACCTTTGCTGTAAGTAATGTATTATCACCTAGATCCATAAATCTTTTGCATACATACACTGTGCAAAGGAGTTTCAGTATTTTGCTTTTGTAGTTTGGTAGATCTGCCTCCAAAACTCCAGCCAAGCCTTCTATTCTGCTTTCCAAAGAGAAAAGACTCTGAAATGGAATAACATATTTTTCAAAATCATTATTATTACATCAAATTTCCTTTCCCTCCATGGACTTCAGGGAGTATGGCAGTGATTCTGCCATGTCACCAGAAGGTTTTGGAATTCTCCTTCTCACATTTAAAGAGATGAAGGTTTTCTTAGCAAAAGGAATGCATCAAGTTCTTGGGAGACTTCTTTTAAAAAAAAAAAAAGAAGTAGAATCTCATTAAAATGTAATATTGGAAAGGCTCTGAACCTATGAAGTAGGTCTGCATGACGCCTGAGGATCAGCCCATCACACCTTAAGTTTGTGAAGCTATTGCCTCAGTTGGAGAAGCTTCTTTCAAGGAGAGTTAAAGAAAAGGAAGCATATCCCTTCAACTTGATATATTGCGCTTTAGCGAATATGCCATTTGACTAGTGAATAAATACAAATTTGCTCATGCCTAATATAGGCAAATTAGGTCCCCTCTGTTCTTATAGAAATTGGCTTCATGTTTAATATTTCTGAAGGCCGCTCCATAGAGGTGCTGGCTCTGAATGATGAGTAATAAAGATTCTTTTTAGTTGGTGTATGATAAGCTGATCAGCAAACTTTGATGAACTCAAGTTACCCTTATTCATGGTTAAAAATGATACAAGTGTAACTTGTTAAATTCCGTATGTTAAAATAAAATTCCTTTATCAAGGGAATGTAAAGATATTAATACAATTAGCACAGATTTTAACAACAGTGATGATAAATAATAGGTGCAGTGCCATGGAATTAAATACCTAATATTCATACAATTATAGCCTTATACATTATTTTTACATGTTTCAGAAACAGCAATTCCTCTGTGTAGCAAAAATGAAATTTCATAACTGTAATTTCATTTAAACGCTTTTAATTTGGTCTTGTAGTTTAATGTTATTTATTTAAGGAATGAGTTCATTGTGTTTCATGAAAATGATCTCACAGCAGTTTCAATAAATACAAAATTTTAATTGCACTAAATAAAATAGCATATTGGGATTTAATTTGCCTTGCTGATATTACATTTCATTTTTTGTCTAGTGGAAATGCATAGTATTTAGACACTATTTTCATTTTCTTACTCTCACTAGTAAATTCTAGGACAATGCTTGTCATATTCTGTTTCTTTTTCTTTTTATGGGCTATTTTAAGTCACTATTTTTTCCTCTACTGAAGCAAAACTGTATTTTTATTGAGATTTTACATGGATAAAGTGCATAATTAACAGAAATTCAGATATAGTGAGCACTGACAGGACTGCAGTCCAAGAAGGGCACAGAGTAATAAATATCTATATGGTTGAGAGTTTCTAATATAAAAATACTATAAAACTCTAATCAGTCCACCAGGAACAGCTGATCAACTTAGCAGGCACATACAGTGATAACTTGGTACTCAACTGCTTTGAAACTCATCAAATTTGGTACTCAACACATTTTGATGTGAAAATTTTATCCCAGTACTCTTTGTTTGTTTGGTACTCAATGACAAACTAGAACTTGTCAATGTCAGCTGCCTTGTGACTCACTAGATTACTCCTTATGGAAAAATTTTGTTTGGTACTCATCGTGCCTCCTGGAACCAATTAATGCTGAGTATTGAGGTATCACTATAATGTTTCTTACTATTAATTAGAAATTGAAATATCAAGTAGAGTGGAATTGACTGCTGAAACAGAACATCATCCATCCATCCATCCATCTATCCATCCATCCATCCAAAACTTCAATATTTGCATTATGCTCACACAAAGAAACCACAAAAATGTGTGCTAGTCTTTCATACCTTTTCTCCCACTTTGCATATTAGAGATTCCAATCGTTCCGCAATAGATACTTTCCTTTTCTTGTAGGGTTGTTCTATTTCAGTGAGACAAAACAGAAACACACTGTTTCAGGAGCAAAAATGAGGTGCCAATAAGGTATGAGATGCTGTCTCAATTATAGTACAGTAGTAAGATTCAAACAGGCTGCACTTATACATGTTTCCACAATTTATTCCAGTACAATGACATACTGTATTATATGATGGTACATTGCAATGATCCCATTGTTTACCTAGAAAAAAAGATTTTTTTTATTCACAGTTCAGTTCCACAGTTTTGTCCTTTTAAATTATTTTTATTTGAAATCTGACCAGAATAATTTGTTAATTAATAATAACAGAAATCTGTTTTTTCCTCTTTTTATCTTTTTTTTTTTACAATACTAGCTGAAAACAAGAACCACTTGTTCCTTTATTTTTTTTAACTGACTTATATGCTGCACCAGAATTCTTTCAACTGAAGAAGAGGTAAGAAATAAGCACAAGTCACATTATTATTATTATTTAAAATGCAATGGCAAAAGGTAGATGGGTGCCCACCATGATGCCCCCTTCTAATTCTATGTATTCTGTATTTTTGAAGGGGGAATCAAATCCCAGACTGGGAAAACAAAAAAACCACATTTTACAAAAGGAGTCATTCACAGGAAAGGATTCCCAAAAGCCCAAAAGGACTCCCAAGTCAAGCTAATTTTTTTAAAAATGTAAAACCAAAGTAAAAAGCTACATGTTTTGTACCAGCCATATAAACTAACACACTCCAAAGAAAAAAAGGATTCCGGAGAGGGAAAATTGGGGGAGTGGGGGGGAATTAAGCAAGCAAATACAAACTAAAAAACCATTCACATCTACTCATCATTTGTTTTAATGCTAGGAGAAAAGAAGCCCAAAGCCAATCAAACTAATATGAAAATGGAAGAATATCTAAACCTATATAACACATTTTAAAGTTCTCTGTTTACAAGAAAGCATCAGGGAATATGCAAACCTTCACATGACTTTTCAAGGTCCAGTAGCTAAGTAGGGCATGTACAATTTTAATCAATCTAGTCACTTGGAAATGAAAACATTAGCTGCCAAGATCTCTTAGTCTTCCACGCTATATGTAACGTCTGTGAAGCCCATGTAGATCACAAGAATTCTATCCACATTTCATCTACAGTCTAACAGTGAAAAAAAAATAGGTTTTTCTTCCATCCAATCATGTATGATTCTCAGAGATTACCTAGACTAATTCTTGAAGTTTTCTTGGCAAGATTTTTTTTTTCAGAATAGTTTGCCATTGTTTCCTTCTTAGGGCAGAGAGAAAGTGACTGTCCCAAGCTCACCCAGCTGATTTTACACCTAAGGCAGGACTACAGGTAGTCCTCGAGTTACGAATGTAATGGAGCCTGCCTATTGCCTGCCTATTACATTCGTAACCCAAGGATTTGTAGGAGTGAATCACATAACTTGACTGCGGTCACTCCCTTTCGCCCACGCATTTGCTAATTGAATGCGCTAGTCGTTAAGGGCACATGAGGTATCTCAGGGTGGAGAAGGCAATAGGGGCTTCAGACCACCCAAGGCCTCCTCCAACCCACGGAGATACCTCATCCTCCGTCCCCTCGGGTTCCCACAATTGCTCCCCACTAGTGTCCTGCCATGCAGGGTGATTTATCTTGTGAAGATCTGTCTTCTCTCCAGTCTCTTGCCCATGGTTTCTTTGTCTGCTTGCAGTCTCGGCACGAAGAGCGCTTGCAAGCCAACAAGATTTTGGGGCAGCGAAATCGCCTTGCTTCAAGCCTCCCACTGGCTTGTAAATGCTCTTCGCACTGAGACAAGAACAGTGTGAAAGGCGTTTGCAAGGCGATGGGAGGCTTGAAGCAAGGTGATTTCGCTGCCCCAAAGTCTTGTTGGCTTGCAAGTGCTCTTCAGCCAAATCTGGTACAGGCCTCAGTTCACAGAGAACAGAGGCTTAAATTACTGTAGCACAAGATCACGCGAGATCAGTAGCATGATATTTAGGCCTCTGTTTTCTGCAAATGCCCAGAAGCAGGCAAAGGAACCAACGGCTCGCTAGATTGTCACTAGGTAAGTGAGTCTCCACAGGCCCAATGGCTGTGGAGACCCAGCTGGGGGGAATAGGCAGGGCGAATGTCGCAGCACCTCTGCTGTCATTCATAAGTGTAAACAATGGCTGTGATGTTGCAATATTCATAACTTCAGGATTGGGTCTAAGTATTCGGGGGGGCTCTCAGTCATAACTTCGAATGGTCACTAAGTGAACTGTCGTAACTCAGGGATTACCTGTACTGTACAATTCATAGTCTTCCAGTTTCTAACCTGATGCCTTCATCACTATATTAAACTGGCTCTAATATTAATAGTTTAATATGTTGTTATAAAATATTAAGTTATTTTATGATTTAAAAAGAATAAGAGAAACACAATAGCTTTCTTACAGCCATATATAATCTTGTATAAATAAGGAATTACTGATTATAAATGCCCTACATTTGCAGAAATCTTGAGCAGCACAGCCCAGAAAATGATCTTGTCTTTACTAAGGCTAAAAAAGCATTTTGGGATATCTTCCCAGAAGGAAATTTTGCAGTAGGTTGGCTACTGGGAAAGCTCACTTATATTCAACTCTGCCCCCAAGCAAATGAAATTTGCCCAAGAAGGATTTAGCATTAACATTGTATTCGTTGTCACTATTCCTCCAAAAAGCGTATGATTTGCATTTATTAAACTGATTGTTAAAATCATTACAATAGGCTCAAGAATCTCTCAAATAGAATGTTCATCTCTTTGCAACAGAGCAAGCATTCACACTCAATAGACAAATCTCTCTGCTGTTATAAAAGGGAAACAACACTTTTATGCACAGATTTATAAACTTCTTACATTTCTGTCTCTTGATTGAAAAGAATGAATAGAGGAAAAAGCTTTTTGGCACAAGGGTTGTAGCTTAAATTTCTCAGAAAGCAACAAAGATATTTTCCCTTCATTTTGGCAACATCACCATAGGCTGAAAAACCTGCAATAATTTACTGTCTGGCTCTATGGTCAGAAGCTAGGTTTATTTATGAGTAATATGCCCAGGTTATATACTACATGATATATATTAGGCATTACCTCCCTACAAAAGGAGGTACCTTACTTTTGGCCAAATAAAGTTGAACTTAGTATTAATTTGTCCATGAGATGACCTGAAGGTATCTATATAAAAATCTGCTCTGTTTATAGAATCTGCTGCCTTTACATGGCTGGTTAAGTGGGAGAAGATTTGACCAAACTTGTGATTTTGCCAACCTTTTTTGCACTTATTTGCATGTACACAAGGGCCTTCCTGGATCTCAACCATAAAACTGAATGGGAAATCAAGCTCTTTCCCACAGCTCATTTGTTTTGAAAAATCAGCTATGCCACCCACCAGAGCTACCCAGAGAGAACTGAACAAAACAAAAAAGTTCTGCAATTCATTTCCATATCAGGTTGTATGTACGTGTGTGGGTGAAGGGAATGCTAACAATTGAACACAGGTAACACAAAGCACCAACACACAGTTGCAAAAAGGGCAAACAACAAATTATGGCTGTACTTACCTGGGAATGAATGTTAAATTTAGATATAATCCTAAAATGTGCTCAGAAATGGGAGTGTCTGTTCTACTCTTCATAACTAATGCCAGAAAATCAAGTGTATGTGAAATCATGGTCCAAGTGCCGGGAAGAACCCACTGTATGAAATATGGCCTTTGAATGCCATGATATGCTAAAGGTTATTCCTTTCTTTGATTCTCAAACCTAGAAAGAGTGTGATACTAATATTCTTATTGTTGCAACAGTGTACAACTGTGTAAAGGGGCACATCAGTTGGGAGAGAAATTTATATATAGTTGATCAGAAAATTGTGCAATAATTTTTTTATTTCTCTTAAGCAATTTTTCTCTCCGGTTCAATTTTTCCCAGAATATCCACATTATAAATCCCAGGCTCAAAAGTGTGTAATAATAACAACCAATCTAAACATCTGGCTGAGTGTGCGACCAACCATAATAACTGCCATACAACATCCCAGACTTAACAACTGTTGATAAGACAAAAAAAGTCTGGATAGTGGACATTACAATACCTGGAGAAACTGAGAAAACATATAAAAAATTAAGACCTGCAAATAGAAATAGAGTGAGTGTGGCAAAAGAAAACAGAGCTGGTACCAACAATAGGAACCTTGGATGCAATTTTAAAATATCTGAAGCACCACCTGAAAACCATCAATATTGACAAAGTCATTATCAGTCAACTACAAAAAGCAGTTTTACATGGAATAGCTTATATCCTGTGATGATACCTTTAATATTATTAAACAAACGGGTCCTTGGGAAGACTCAGTAAGAGGACAAAAATGGCAAAACCAGTCTAAGCACCTCTCTGATTATGTGACTAATCATAATTGTTTTTGTTCCTAATTTCATATGGAATGGATTCTCTACATTGGAACACTGACATCTATTTGCACATATAAACAAACATTCCAACTGAAACTGAAATGTTATAAGATAGAAGTTTCAGATCGCAAACGTAAAGAGGGCCTCTAAGCCATTCGAAGTCTTCCATATCCACTCAAGACGCTGCCACCTTGTTTTATTCTGGCATTCATCTCTGTTTCTGATGTTACTGGTGATGGTAATCTAGCTATTTTTTAAACTGTATAAAAATAGAACCCTGGGTGAAAATAATCTTCTCTTCAGTAGATATTCTTCAACTTACAACAGTTCTTTTAGTGACTGTTCGAAGTTACAGCAGCACTGCAAAAAGTGACTTATGACCATTTTTCACACTTACAACCTCTGCAGCATCCCCTATGGTCACGCGATCAAAATCCAGATGCTTGGCAACCGGCTCGTACTTGTGACGGCTGCAGTGTCCCAACGTCACGCGATCCCTTTTTGCGATCTTCTGCCAGGCAAAGTCAAGGGGGAAGCCAGATTCACTTAACAACCGCGTTACTAATTTAACAACCCACAGCGATTCGCTTAACGAACGTGGCAAGGGAAGTCGTAAAATGGGGGCAAGACTCATTTAACCCATGTCTCATTTAGCAACAGAAATTTCGGACTCAATTCTGGTCGTTCAGTAGAGGACTACATGGTAACGTAACCCACATATGAAGCCTAAACAGAACACAAGACGTTTTGCCCAGGGCAAAATCTTGCAGGCACTGAAAACTCCCGACTGAAGAGTGCTGGCATCTCTACTTCAGAGCTCAGACACAACGAGCAGAGCGGGGGTTTCCCCCACCCACCCACAGCGACTTGTCCGATCCAAACACAGGAGATCAAATGGCCCGACCGCCACTCCGGCTGCTTTCTGACTCTTTCAAACGGCTCGGACTGAGGCGATGGGGATGCCACCATGATTGACCGCGCTTTCTTCCCCAGAAGCGCCTCCGGGAGAGCGCCCAGGTGTTCCGGGGCAGCAACGGCGCGGACTCAAGGAGAAGAATCGGCCTCGCAAGCTTTTCACCCTCCGCTTCCCTCCCCTCCCGCTCACCGTCATTCTCGTCCCTGTGCCGCCTGCGCGACATGGCTCGATTCTCCCTCCGGCTCGGCGGACGACCTTAGGGCGCTCTGACGGGGGGGTCGGACGGACGGACGGAAAGGATGAGAGCAGCAACCGACACTCGGCAGCGTTCGCCGGAAGTCGCCGTCGCCGCGCAAACGCCCCCACGAGAAAGACAGCGAGCGAGCCACTGAGCGCGGACCTCCACTTCTCTCCGCCCTTGCTTGCTTCCGGCCCGCCGGCAGGTTCTTCCGGTGGCGTCTAGCGGGGGAACCAGCGAGGAGTTCTAGAATGGGACGAAATACGAAGGAAGCTCTTCCGGGGCAGGTCAAGGCTAAGGGACGGTCTACCACTTAGGAGACTTCCTGAGAAACGCAAACAAACAAATGCCTATGGAGATTTCTCGGTCATGCGAGTCACGGTTGTCCCAAAGGTGCTTTTTCAAGCGGCAACTGGACTTTTCTTTATTTTTCCTTGAAAAGGTTTCGCTTCTCATCTTGGATGAGAACGTCTTCAAGGAAAAAAGAGAAAGTCTAGTTGCCTCTTGAAACAGCATCTTTGGAGCAAACGAACAAAACACCTCCGTCTTCTTTCCCTCCCGTAGTGTGGACTGTTAAAATACTACGGCATCTCCGGACCCCTCCATAAACAGACAACAAGTGGTCAAAATAGGCAGTGCCCTATCAAATCCTGTTCCTGTCAATAGCGGCGTCCCCCAAGGCAGCGTTCTTGAACCAACACTCTTCATATTATACATTAATGATCTCTGTGACCATATTATAAGCAATTGTGTTCTCTTTGCTGACGATGTTAAACTATTTAACACTACCAACAATATGGCTACCCTTCAAAAAGACCTTGACTTTGTGTCGGAATGGTCAAAAACTTGGCAACTCCAAATCTCAACCAGCAAATGCTCTGTCTTACACATTGGAAAAAAGAATCAGAACACTAAATACAAGCTCGATGGACATTACCTTGTAGATGACCCCCACCCCGTTAAAGACCTTGGAGTTTTCATATCAAATGATCTAAGTGCCAAAGCCCACTGCAACTACATCGCAAAAAAGGCTTTAAGAGTTGTAAATTTAAACTTGCGTAGCTTCTTCTCTGGAAACACTACATTACTAACCAGAGCATATAAAACATTTGCTAGACCAATTCTTAATACAGCTCGCCTGTCTGGAACCCATACCTGATTTCGGACATTAATACAATTGAGCGTGTCCAGAAATATTTTACAAGAAGAGTTCTCCACTCCTCTGATTACAACAAAATACCTTATGCCACCAGACTTAAAATTCTGGGTTTAGCAAATTTAGAACTCCGCCGCCTTTGACATGACCTGAGTTTAACTCATAGAATCATCTGTTACAACATCCTTCCTGTTGAAGACTACTTCAGCTTCAATCACAACAATACATGAGCACACAATAGATTTAAGCTTAATGTGAACCACTCCAATCTTGATTGCAACGATTTGTAAAAAGATTCATACTAGAACAAAACACATTTTGAAATTGAATTTCAAAATTTCTTTACAGTTGGAGATATTTTAATTAAATTTTGTTAAACTATATATTCCTTCAAAAAATTCTGTATATGTTAATTTCACCATGGATACTATATACTTCTTGAAAACTATGTCTGATTCCTTTTTTGAATGAATGGCTAATCAAGGTATGGGACTATGTTCAGTATTCAAAATAAACATATTTAAAAAGTAAATCTAATGTAGAATTCAATTCAAAAGTAATACATGATGTAATTTTATAAATAACTAAGGGTTTATTAGTTATTTGTAACATCCACAACATTTTAGATTGCACATTTACTTACTTGTATTTCAATTGTTGTATTTTAGTCTTTTATTCTTTCCATATAACTTCTCTGTTTTATGTTTTCTATTCTTTTCTAAAATGCTTAATTTAAGAAACCTTATTTTTAAAAATGATGTGGCAATATATAGAGGATAGTCTGGCACTTTGGGAGAAATGATTGCATCTCAGCTTTCAGTCGGTGCTTAAGGCCTTCTGGAGAAATAAAGATAGTGTTTAGAATAGCCTCCCATATCCTTCTGGAATACCAGAATGTTAAAGAAAAGGAAGATGTTAGAAACCAATGTTTCTAACTAGCCACTTGCATTGGCTTACCATGTAGCAAAATCTTTATCTACACAGATCCTTTGGTAGTCATATGAGAGTGGGAAATAAGCATTATGGAGAGAGAAAAATGAAATGAGAATTATTAACCTTCAATCGCGAACAATACACGAGCACACAAGAGATTTAAGCTTAATGTGAACCGCTCCAATCTTGATTGCAGAAAATATGACTTCAGAAACAGAGTTGTTAATGCCTGGAATGCACTGGAATCCTACAACATCTTGAGTCTCCAAAGACCTATGCAAGGGTCCTTTTTGTAGACTTTAGTTCAGCATTCAATACCATCATTCCAGACATTCTTCTAACTAAGCTAAACCAGCTACAGGTACCGGAACAGACTTGTAAGTGGATCACAAGCTTCCTAACAAACAGGAAGCAGCAGGTGAAGCTAAGCAAGATCACATCAAATACCTGTACAATTAGCACAGGGGCCCCCCAAGGCTGTGTGCTCTCCCACTTCTTCTCTCTGTATACCAATGACTGCATCTCCAATGATCCATCAGTTAAGCTACTGAAGTTCGCAGATGACACAACAGTGATTGGTCTCATTCGAGACAATGACGAATCCGCATATAGACGAGAGGTCGAACGACTAGCCTTGTGGTGCAACCAAAACAATCTGGAACTGAACACACTCAAAACCGTAGAAATGGTGGTAGACTTTAGGAAAACCCTTCCATACTTCCACCTCTCACAATACTTGACAACACAGTATCAACAGTAGAAACCTTCAAATTTCTGGGTTCTATCATATCGCAAGATCTCAAATGGACAGCTAACATCAAAAACATCATTAAAAAAGGACAACAAAGAATGTTCTTTCTGCGCCAACTCAGTAAGCTCAAACTGCCCAAGGAGCTGCTGATCCAATTCTACAGAGGAATTATTGAGTCTGTCATTTGCACCTCTATAACTGTCTGGTTCGGTTCTGCACCCCAACAAGAAAAACACAGACTTCAGAGGATAATTAGAACTGCAGAAAAAATAATTGCTACCAACCTGCCTTCCATTGAGGACCTGTATACTGCACGAATCAAGAAGAGGGCCGTGAAAATATTTGCAGATCCCTCGCATCCTGGACATAAACTGTTTCAACTCCTACCCTCAAAACGACGCTATAGAGCACTGCACACCAGAACAACTAGACACAAGAACAGTTTTTTCCCGAAGGCCATCACTCTGCTAAACAAATAATTCCCTCAACACTGTCAGACTATTTACTGAATCTGCACTACTATTAATCGTTTCATAGTTCCCATCACCAATCTCTTTCCACTTATGACTGTATGACTATAACTTGTTGCTGGCAATCCTTATGATTATATTGATATATTGATCATCAATTGTGTTGTAAATGTTGTACCTTGATGAACGTATCTTTTCTTTTATGTACACTGAGAGCATATGCACCAAGACAAATTCCTTGTGTGTCCAATCACACTTGGCCAATAAAATTCTATTCTATTCTATTCTACCAGACTCTGTGGTCTCTTCCCAAAATCCCCAAAGCTTTAACCAAAAACTATCTACTATTGACCTCACCCCATTCCTAAGAGGTCTGTAAGGGGCGTGCATAAGAGCACCAATGTGCCTACCGTTCCTGTCCTAATGTTCCCTTTGATTGTATACAATTTCATATAGTTATTACATACTTATGATTATATTTATGCTTATATATCGTATAGTTATTTCATGCTTATGCTTATATATACTGTTGTGACAAATAAATAAATAAATAAATGCATCTTTGTTGTGCTTCTTTAGGGGAAAAGAAAGAGAACTTCCCTGATAATGTAGGCTTCTGTTGTTTTAGTGGTTAAAAGAGAGGATGTGGGGATGGCTATACAAACTGAAACAAATTCAGAGTCAATCTCCAATATATCACTCTCATGTTCCTTATTATGGGGGCAATAATTAAATTCTGTAAGGTTGTTTCGTTAATTTTTCCATAGAGAATCTCGTGATCTTTATGACTCGATATACATTCCTAGAGTGAAAATCTGGTTTCGAGAAAGGGCAGTATATAAGTCTTAAATATATTCTTTGTAGTTAAAAATACAGAGACAGTTGTGGGCATGACTGGGATACTGAATTACAGGTTGCATTACTTCATATTTTTTTATCTTTTCCAAAAACCATTACAAAAAAAAAACAACCCCAAAATAGACAAAACATTTAAAATGTGCATTAAAAAGGATAAATGACAAAATAATATATATTTTAGCTTTCTGAATAAAATAATAATTTTTTTTGATCTTATGTGTTTTGAATATTGTAGGAAGTTAGCACCCACTGGTCTCCTAGAAAAATGAAATATTCTAGAAAATATTAAAAAGGCAGAATATACCTCCCTGAATGAGAAGTGAAGAAACATGTTTTTAGCCAGGAAGCAGATTCACTTAATATCCCCCAAGGCGCACACTCTCAATAGCCCACATCAGATGTCAGCACTTAAGAGATAAAGAGATAGCTGGTCTATTCATAAGCAAATGCCCTCACCCAAGATTGAACAAAGGTAAGATTAGCCCTCTACCCATCTAGCAGCAGAATTTACCACATGGCACCTGGGGAGATTGCATAACCCAACAAGGCTCAACCAAGCCTGGGACTCAAAAGACAACCTACAAAGTTACCCCTGCATGGCCCCATGGGAGTCTGACAACCAATCAGAATACAAGCTCAAAATCAAAGCCCAACAGAGGGTATAAAGTTCTCTCTCTCATGTGCCTTTTTGCCCAGGACCTCAAAACTATGTGTCCTGTCCACCATTAAGCCATCTTTTCAAGCAGTCTCCATGTTTCCAGTGTCTTTTCTCCTCACTTGGAACTGAACCCAGATGGACATTTCTTCCAACAATACGTTTTATCTCTTTTAACTATGTGTCAGTGGAGTGGAATGTCCGTGCTTTATTTATTTTATTTATTTATTTTGTCACAACAGTATATATAAGCATAAGCATGAAATAACTATACGATATATAAGCATATATATAATAACTATATGAAATTGGATACAATCAAAGGGAACATTAGGACAGGAACAGTAGGCACGTTGGTGCTCTTATGCACGCCCCTTACAGACCTCTTAGGAATGGGGTGAGGTCAATAGTTTTTGGTTAAAACTTTGGGGATTTTGGGAAGAGACCAGAGTCTGGTAGTGCATTCCAGGCATTAACAACTCTGTTACTGAAGTCATATTTTCTGCAATCAAGATTGGAGCGGTTCACATTAAGCTTAAATCTATTGTGTGCTCGTGTGTTGTTGCAATTGAAGCTGAAGTAGTCTTCGACAGGAAGGACATTATAGCAGATGATTTTATGAGTTAAACTCAGATCATGTCGAAGGCGGCAGAATTCTAAATTTTCTAAGCCCAGGATTTCAAGTCTGGTGGCATAAGGTATTTTGTTGTGATCAGAGGAGTGGAGAACTCTTCTTGTAAAATATTTCTGGACACGGTCAATTGTATTAATGTCCAGAATGAGGTATGGGTTCCAGACAAGCGAGCTGTATTCAAGAATTGGTCTAGCAAATGTTTTATATGCTCTGGTTAGTAGTGTAGTGTTTCTGGAGAAGAAGCTACGCAAGATTAAGTTTACAACTCTTAAAGCCTTTTTTGCGATGTAGTTGCAGTGGGCTTTGGCACTTAGATCATTTGATATGAAAACTCCAAGGTCTTTAACGGGGTGGGGGTCATCTACAAGGTAATGTCCATCGAGCTTGTATTTAGTGTTCTGATTCTTTTTTCCAATGTGTAAGACAGAGCATTTGCTGGTTGAGATTTGGAGTTGCCAAGTTTTTGACCATTCCGACACAAAGTCAAGGTCTTTTTGAAGGGTAGCTGTATTGTTGATAGTGTTGAATAGTTTAACATTGTCAGCAAAGAGAACACAATTATACAATCTATGCTTTAAATTTGTTGGATAAACACATGCTATTGTAGCTTATTTGGAAAATGGTGGTTTAGCATTAATAGGTCAAAATAAAGAACTTTATGGTTGCAATCATGAGCATGCTTCTTTGAAGAGTCATTTGATGCAAATGCTGGGATTACATGCCAACCCAAAAAATGCTGCCACCATAACATATTCCTCCATTTGTACGCTACAGTTTCTTTCACCTGCTATTTGAGTTTTCTGAGAATGGAATTTATACATTAAACTTGTCATAGTTATAAGCTCTATGCAATTTTTCCCATTCTCTGTTCAATCGTGTCCAATTCTCTCAGAGACCAGCTAAGCAAGTTCCACAGTTTCCTTGGCAAGGTTATTTAGAAGTCCTTTGCCATTGTGTAGGACTGAGAAATTAAAGCTTTCTGAACATTTTATTTGTCTCTCAACCACGAGTTCTTTTGTTTCTCTTTCTCCCCTATATATTTTGGGAATTTACCAGATTCATAGCCCTAATTATTTCTGCTACCTTTTCCATCTCCTTATTACAGCCATAGTATCTCTTTTAACTATGTGTCAGTGGAGTGGAATGTCCGTGCTTTATTTATTTTATTTATTTATTTTGTCACAACAGTATATATAAGCATAAGCATGAAATAACTATACGATATATAAGCATATATATAATAACTATATGAAATTGGATACAATCAAAGGGAACATTAGGACAGGAACAGTAGGCACGTTGGTGCTCTTATGCACGCCCCTTACAGACCTCTTAGGAATGGGGTGAGGTCAATAGTTTTTGGTTAAAACTTTGGGGATTTTGGGAAGAGACCAGAGTCTGGTAGTGCATTCCAGGCATTAACAACTCTGTTACTGAAGTCATATTTTCTGCAATCAAGATTGGAGCGGTTCACATTAAGCTTAAATCTATTGTGTGCTCGTGTGTTGTTGCAATTGAAGCTGAAGTAGTCTTCGACAGGAAGGACATTATAGCAGATGATTTTATGAGTTAAACTCAGATCATGTCGAAGGCGGCAGAATTCTAAATTTTCTAAGCCCAGGATTTCAAGTCTGGTGGCATAAGGTATTTTGTTGTGATCAGAGGAGTGGAGAACTCTTCTTGTAAAATATTTCTGGACACGGTCAATTGTATTAATGTCCAGAATGAGGTATGGGTTCCAGACAAGCGAGCTGTATTCAAGAATTGGTCTAGCAAATCTAGAGCTATATGCTCTGGTTAGTAGTGTAGTGTTTCTGGAGAAGAAGCTACGCAAGATTAAGTTTACAACTCTTAAAGCCTTTTTTGCGATGTAGTTGCAGTGGGCTTTGGCACTTAGATCATTTGATATGAAAACTCCAAGGTCTTTAACGGGGTGGGGGTCATCTACAAGGTAATGTCCATCGAGCTTGTATTTAGTGTTCTGATTCTTTTTTCCAATGTGTAAGACAGAGCATTTGCTGGTTGAGATTTGGAGTTGCCAAGTTTTTGACCATTCCGACACAAAGTCAAGGTCTTTTTGAAGGGTAGCTGTATTGTTGATAGTGTTGAATAGTTTAACATTGTCAGCAAAGAGAACACAATTATACAATCTATGCTTTAAATTTGTTGGATAAACACATGCTATTGTAGCTTATTTGGAAAATGGTGGTTTAGCATTAATAGGTCAAAATAAAGAACTTTATGGTTGCAATCATGAGCATGCTTCTTTGAAGAGTCATTTGATGCAAATGCTGGGATTACATGCCAACCCAAAAAATGCTGCCACCATAACATATTCCTCCATTTGTACGCTACAGTTTCTTTCACCTGCTATTTGAGTTTTCTGAGAATGGAATTTATACATTAAACTTGTCATAGTTATAAGCTCTATGCAATTTTTCCCATTCTCTGTTCAATCGTGTCCAATTCTCTCAGAGACCAGCTAAGCAAGTTCCCACAGTTTCCTTGGCAAGGTTATTTAGAAGTCCTTTGCCATTGTGTAGGACTGAGAAATTAAAGCTTTCTGAACATTTTATTTGTCTCTCAACCACCGAGTTCTTTTTGTTTCTCTTTCTCCCCCTATATATTTTGGGAATTTACCAGATTCATAGCCCTAATTATTTCTGCTACCTTTTCCATCTCCTTATTACAGCCATAGTATCTCTCTTTTAGGAGTTCAAAGGTAATTTTTTGTGTTACAGTGCAGGTAGCTTTGCAGATCATCCAAAAATCTGTTCATTTCTTGAAGAGTAGAAATTATTTTCTTTCCTTGAGGCCTTAAGGCCCAAATAAATAAATTGAATACGGACACACCATCTCCAATTATTTTATTCCTTGTTTAGTCAGTTGCTCAATGTGAGATTTGAACATTCTTTTTGATGAAGTAGCTTGGCTGATATTCTGATATAATACCATTTTATTTCCTTTCCAATTTGTTCCTTCCAGCAAATGTGCCTTTTGAATAATGTTGTCTTTCATGGGAGCCTGAAAAATGTTTTTCTGGTGTCTCTGAGTGTATCTTTAGTAGTAGTAGTAGTAGTAGTAGTAGTAATTATTATTATTATTATTGTTGTTGTTGTTGTTGTTGTTATTGTTATTATTTAATTTGTATACCGCCCTTCTCCCGAAGGACTCAGGGCGGTTTACAGCCAAGATAAAATACAATGGAAACACATACAATACTAAAAACAGACGTTAAAAAACTTATTAAATTTGGCCCAATTTTAAAATACAATCAAACCCTATAAAATTAATAAAAATTAAAACCCATAAAATCAACTACAAAATTAAAATTCAAGCCAGTCCTGCGAGACGGAATAGATAAGTCTTAAGTTCGCGGCGAAAGGTCTGAAGGTCTGGTAGTTGTCGAAGTCCAGGGGGAAGTTCGTTCCACAGGGTAGGAGCCCCCACAGAGAAGGCCCTTCCCCTGGGGACCGCCAGTCGACATTGCTTGGCTGACGGCACCCTAAGGAGTCCCTCTCTGTGAGAACGCACAGATCGATGGGAGGTACAAGATGGCAGTAGACGGTCCCGTAAGTATCCCGGTCCTAAGCCATGGAACGCTTTAAAGGTGGTAACCAATACCTTGAAGCGCACCCGGAAGACAACAGGCGGCCAATGCAGTCTGTGCAGGATGGGTGTTACATGGGAGCTCCGAACTGCTCCCTCTATCACTCGTGCAGCTGCATTCTGGACTAACTGGAGCCTCCGGGTGCTCTTCAAGGGGAGCCCCATATAGAGAGCATTGCAGTAATCCAAGCGAGAGGTAACAAGATCATGAGTGACCGTGCATAGGGCATCCTGGTCAAGGAAGGGGCGCAACTGGTGGATCAGGCGGACCTGATAAAAAGCTCTCCTGGAGACGGTCGTCAAGTGATCTTCAAAAGACAACTGCCCATCCAGGAGAACGTCCAAGTTGCGCACCCTTTCCATCGCCCCCAACAGTCAGCCGCGGCTGCAGCTGACTGTACCGGGGTGCCAGCATCCACAGCCACTCTGTCTTGGAGGGATTGAGCCTATTTCTCCCCATCCAGACCCGTACGGCTTCCAGACACCAGGACAGTACTTCGATAGCTTCGTTGGGGTGGCCTGGGGTGGAAAACATGCGTATCATCAGAGTACAGTTGGTACCTCACCCCAAAACCACTGATTATCTCACCCAGCGGCTTCCTATAGATGTTGAACAGGAGAGGCGAGAGAATCGACCCCTGCGGCACCCCACACGTGAGGCGCCTCGGGGTCGATCTCTGCCCCCCTGTCAACACTGTCTGTGACCGGTCAGAGAGATAGGAGGAGAACCACCGATAAACGGTGCCTCCCACTCCCAAACTCTCCAGCCGGTGCAGCAAGATACCATGGTCGATGGTATCGAAAGCCGCTGAGAGATCTAATAGGACCAGGGCAGAGGAATAACCTCTGTCCCTGGCCCTCCAGAGATCATCAACCAACGCGACCAAAGCCGTCTCCGTACTGTATCCGGGTCGAAAGCCGGACTGGAACGGGTCTAGATAGACAGTTTCATCCAGGTATCGGGGTAATTGATGTGCCACCACACTCTCTACAACCTTCGCCACAAAGCGAAGGTTGGAGACCGGACGATAATTTCCTAAAACAGCTGGGTCCAGGGAAGGCTTCTTGAGGAGGGGTCTCACCACCGCCTCTTTCAAGGCAGCAGGAAAGACCCCCTCCAACAAAGAAGCATTTATAATCCCCCGGAGCCAGCCTCGTGTCACCTCCTGCGTGGCCAGTACCAACCAGGAGGGGCACGGGTCCAGTAAACATGTGGTGGCATTCAACCTCCCCAACAACCTGTCCATGTCCTCAGGAGTCACAGGGTCAAAACTATTTGTCACTTAGATGAGACAGGCTGTATAGAAATGCGATGAATTAATACACAAATAAATATAATTTACCTTAGGTATTTTATTTAATAAATTTTATTTTATTTTATTAAATAAATTTTATTTTATTTTATTAAATTTTATTATTAAATTTTATTTAATAATCAATATAATTATTGATTATTTAATCCTCATTGCTGGAGGAGTGCTAAGGCTTGTGTATTAATACAAATACAAATGTACTATGAAGGATATTAAAAGAAGCATAATCCTGTATATTTCCAATCTTATCTACATCTACTGAGATATACTGTAGCTCTGTGGGAGACTTATTACTGGGCAGAAGGATTGTGTCTTATATTTTCTCTGCGCATATTAATATGATACCCCAATAGTTTCCTAATGTCCTAATACCCCAATGGTTTCCTAATGTCACACAAAAACCTTAGACCACAGCAAGCTAGATTAAACAAGAGGGGAAGGTAATGACTCCTAAACATTCAGCTCAACTCCTTGGACTACATGGACATGTTCATGGAGTTTTTCTGAAGAATATACTCAGATAATTCTGGATTTCTTTGTCCTGAGGGAACAGTTAGTGTTGTTAAATATATATAAATATCATCAGTATATTGGTGATATTCAGCTATACAGTATATCTCTGACCTGGGCCAACCAGATGATGCTGTGGAAATGCTTCCCCAGTGCCTGGAAGCTGTCTGAACCTGAATAGGAAGATTTGGCTTTTGTTCATTCTGACAAGACTGAGTGCTGTGGGTTTTAAAGTACCTGTATCTGGTGATCTGAGATCTTTAATTCTGGCCAGGGTGATACTTCCCTAGTCACAGCTGGTGTGCAATCTGGCATTCTCTGGATTTATTGGGTCTTGATCAAAGAACAAGTGCTCAAAGGCAGGAGGGCCTTTGTACATCATGTGCTCCAGTTGCACCCTTTCCTATATAGGGGCTCAATCACTCATGCCTTAGTCATCTCCCAACTGAACCATTTCAATGAATTCTACATGGGACTCCCTTGAATAGTTAGAAGCTACATTTAGTCCAAAAGGTAGCAGCAGCATGGCAGCAGCGGGCACACTTTGTACATCTGTGTAAAACCCATTATTGCATGGGTAGCACTGGCTCCAGGTAGGCGTCTGGCTAAGGGGGTGCAGGTTTGACCATCTTTCCAGAAATTGGGGGCAGCCACAGAAAAAGCCCCTTCCTAGTCTCCATAAAATGAGAAAATGTAAAAGACAGGACCTGAAGCAAGCCCTCTCTATGGGGGCGTGTGGGAGGTACAGATGCACTTGGTAGAAAATCATCCCGCAACGGATCCTGGCCCTGTGGAGACCTAAAGGGTGACAACAGGCACCATGAATTGTGTTCTGACTTAGGCTTCTTCAAAAAGCATGAAGCAGAATCCTGGTCCTGACAAAACCCCTTTTATTAAACAAACAGTGAATTCCTCTCATTCACCTTCAGCAAAGTCTTTCAAGAGAGAATTTATAGTCACAGACCTTATCTGCCAGGCCGATTATCTTCAAAACTTGGCAAAGTCTCAGAGAGTCACTAATCAATTAGGCAAACTAATTGCCTCCTGCAAACTCCACTCCCCTTTCCCTCGTCTTTTATTCCCTCTGGGAGGGGCCATTCATTGTCTACCTGTGGCCTTACTCCCAAGTTGACCCTTGTTCTTTAGCTGTTCCCTTCGTCTGGCAACTCTGTGCATGTGCACACTAGGAACAGGCTCCAGCTGTTCGTCTGCCTCACTGATGTCTGTCTCTGAAGGCAGCTGATAACTGGCATTTGGCCCTGGCCCCCTCTCTGCCTCCGATGCAGAGCCCTCATCTATAGGAAGTTAGCACCCACCCCTCTCCTAGAAGAATGAAATATTTTAGGAAATATTAAAAAGGCAGAATATATTTCCCTGGATGAGAAATGGAGAAACATGTTTTAAAGACAAAGCAGCTCCCACCTTCCTGCCTCCCACCCACCTTTGTCAATGGGCCAGAGGCAGAAACCCAATTCCTCCCCCACCTTTGTCAATGGACTATCATCTGCAACACAATAGGACCCATCTAGCAACAGAAACTCACCACATGGCACCTGGGAAGATTACATCAGCCAGCAAGACTAGCTAACATCCCCCCCCCCCGGGAGTCTGACAACCAATCAGGATACTCTTCCCGTGCCCCAGGAAGTTCAAAGCTCAGAGAGGGCATAAACCCAAAGCACGCTCAGCATCTCAGCCCTTTTCTGTTCAGGAACTCAAGCCATGTGATCTTGACCACCATTAAACCATCTTTCCAAGCAGTCTCCATGTTTCCAGTGTCTTTTTCCCCACTTGGAACTGAACCCAGATGGACATTACTTCCAACACATCAGAGCCTTCCCCAGACTCCAGGACTGGCCCACATTCCTCCCCAACCTCCTCACTGTCCGAATCTGCTGCCAGCTGTACTGGCGGGCCACAACAATTTGCACCTGGAATCCTACTGGAAACAAGTGTACAATAGTGTTACATGGACAAACCAACATGCACTATACTTGCTCTGCTTCACTCTGGATGAACCAAAGCTTCCATATAATCTTCAAGGGCAGAGTAGAGTTTGTTGCATTAGTTCAATCAAGAAGTGACTGAGTGAGCATGAGCAAGGCATCCTGGTCCAAGAATAAGCATGATTTGTATTTCATGTCTCCTAATCACTACTTGAGTGTCCTTGAGTGGCTCAGACTGCTAAGACAGTCTGTTATTAACAGCAGCTGCTTGCAATTACTGCAGGTTCAAGCTCCACCAGGCCCAAGGTTGACTCAGCCTTCCATCCTTTATAAGATAGGTAAAATGAGGACCCAGATTGTTGGGGGCAATAAAAGTTGACTTTGTATATAATATACCAATGGATGAAGACTATTGCTTGACATAGTGTAAGCCGCCCTGAGTCTTCGGAGAAGGGCAGGATATAAATGCAAATTAAAAAAAAACCTACAAAACTTTAAAAATTAAAATGCTTATATATTTTAGTTCTCTAGAATTTCAGTACTAGCTGTGCTCAAAGGGGAAGATTATCCACTCAAAGGGACTGGCTGTATGAAATATTTCTTTGGGACAGTCCCAAGTACTACTCCAGAATAGTTTAGTTACTCAGGCAGAGACACAAAGAGGAGTCTCTATGGGTGGGCCTTTAAAAATTTCTTAGAAATCCTTGAGGAAAATGTAAAAAAAAGGCAACCGTAATGCTAGTTTTAAGCGAAAACAAAAAAGAAAGCTTCACCTATTAACATTTGGAAAGCACGGCTGTACTCTAGCTAAATGGAGATGGGCAAGAAGGAAGGAAGGAAGGAAGGAAGGAAGGAGAAAGGAAAAGAAAAGAAAAGAAAGTTTCAATGGGCTGCAAAATGTATCTTCCTCTGTGATCTTCTTGTCAAGCTAGTTAGGTTGACAAAGTGCCGGATTGTCATTCTTACTGGCTTTCATTCCCA
Organism: Ahaetulla prasina; assembly: GCF_028640845.1. Lineage (NCBI taxonomy): Eukaryota > Metazoa > Chordata > Lepidosauria > Squamata > Colubridae > Ahaetulla > Ahaetulla prasina. The sequence continues at coordinate 197,824,701 of NC_080540.1, forward strand.
GTATCACCAGTACTCCCATGCTTGGGTTGCCCAAACTATTTCATCTTTTTCCTTCCAGTCCTGTCTAAAAAGACTGAGAATTGCAGGCAGTCCCTCAAGCGAAGTGTTTCCAGGAGGAGGCGGAGTAAAGGCTTAAAGGGAGCCAGCCGCCAGCCATGCTCTCGCTTCGAAAAGAGAGTCAGCCAATTCAACAGCCGGTCAAGGAAGCGAGGAAGGAGCGTCTGAACGGGACAAGGAGGGTCTGCGCACCGATCACGCATCTCGAGGTAAAAAAAAAAAAAGGGGGGGGGCGGGGGGAAGGAAGGCAACTGGAGGAGAGCGAGAAGAAGAAACAGAGGCAGGAATCTAGCGGGGTTGCATGCCAAGGAAACCCCGAGACGAAGAAGCACAGAAGGCGATTGCTCTGGTTTGGTTCTTAATGGCTCCTATTGAATTGAACCGGGCACAAATCAATAGCTTGCAGTTGGGAGAAAGTCCAAAACTTGTACCCGGTGCCTCCCTTTTGGTTTTTCCTTCTTCCCCTCTAAATCAAGGATTCGTTAGCTACGAATCTAATTCGGAATATGTGCCCTCCCGGTTAACTTTATGGTTCGGTCGTCTGGCAAAAGTCGTGCACACGTGTCGCCTAAAACCGGATCTCGTAAATCCGGGCAGGTAACACGGTGCTTTTCAATCCGGGCAACTTTAAAGAGACGTGGACTTCAATTCCCAGAATTCTGCCTGGAGATTTCTGGGAGGAAAAGTCCACACGCTTTAAAGTTGCCGACATTGAGAAACATCCCCTTTTTCAATAGCCCCTTTTCAAAAGTTGCATCTGATGTAGAGATCTTACAGAATATAAAACCCCACATAAAAACAATAAAACTAATAAAAGAAGAGACATATAATAAATTAATATACTAAAATAACGCCCCCCCCCCCAGCGAAAGCACCGGACAGTTGCAGCATCCAGGGATCATGCAATCACCTTTTGCAAACCTTCTGACAAGCAAAGTCAATAGGGAAGCCAAATTCACTTACCAGCTGTGCTACTAACTTAACAACTACAGTGATTCACTTAACAACTGTGGCAAGAAAGGTCATAAAATGGGGCAAACCTCACTTAACAACTGTCTCATTTAGTAACAGAAATTTTGGACTCAATTCTGGTTGTTAAGTCAAGGACAAGGGCCTTACAAGGGCCGTGGTGGCTCACGCTGTAAGATAGCCTGTTATTAAAACACAGCTGCCTGCAAATACTGCAGGTTCTAGTCCCACCAGGCCCAAGGTTGACTCAGCCTTCCATCCTTTATAAGGTAGGTAAAATGAGGACCCAGATTGTTGGGGGGGGCAATAAGTTGACTTTGTAAATATACAAATAGAATGAGACTATTGCCTTACACACTGTAAGCCGCCCTGAGTCTTCGGAGAAGGGCGGGATATAAATGTAAACAAAAAAAAAAGGACTACCTGTAGTTCAGGATATCATGCAAAATGTCTACTGGCCACCATATTGGAGTAGGAAAATCAAAATTCTGAGCCAGGTGGCTGAGATTGCATATGGTGTTAAGAAAAAAAAAAGCTCTTTATTGCTCAGATTGCTAAACTCAGATTCCGCCAACTTCGGTGTGGCTCAGCAAATGGTGTGAATCAGACTAGCGGCTGGCAATATTCTTAAGATGTTTACCATCAGAAATTACATTTATCCAGCACACGAAGGAGCAAAAATACAGCACTTAACTGCATAAAATGTTCGATGAAGAATAATATAAGTCAGGGATCTCCAACCTTGGTCCCTTTAAGACTTGTGGACTTCAATTCCCAGAGCAAAGCTGGCTGAGGAACTCTGGGAGTTGAAGTCCATAAGTCTTAAAGGGACCAAGGTTGGAGACCCCTAATATAAGTTATCATAGCTGAGAAAACAGTGTATCAACTTGTTTCTGAATTAAATATTAATATAATAATATTCTCTATTCTCTAAATGCATTGTTGCAAGTCAAGGACTACCTGTAGATAGATTCTACTGATCTGCAATCAGGCAGCTCTGAAGCAGATCCCAGTTCCAGTTTTAAAACCTGGTGTGGAAATGCCCATGCAGGTCTATTATTTCCTTGTTTTGTTTTGTTTTCCTTGCATGCCTGTTAATAAACCCCTATTTTGGAATGCTCTTCCTTAGGACACTGAGAAAAACGTATGCCTGGCTGCTGTGACATAGAAATGATCTCTTTGCCATTGCCTGATGGAGACGATGCAGTGGGAGTTTGCATCTTAACCTCTGCAGACCTTGAGTTGAAAGAGCACCTTCCTTTCCCACCCAGAAGCCATCTTAAGACCAAAGTAGACTGCGGTGCCAAAAAGAAATACACGTCTGCAAAGAAGAAGGTACTTGGCTTTTTGCTGACTGTTCATCAGTGTCTATCACCAGTGAAAAAATAATTGTGTGGCTGAATTTATTCATCCCATTTGTACTCCCATCATAAATGGTCATTCCGAATTTAGTGTTATGACTAATGTGCCAAATTATTTCAGATACATTCCAATTTCTGCTCTAGTAATCCGAATCCAATTACTTGTAAATCATGAGTAACCAGACTGTATCTGGCAATCTGGAGGTTCTCTTGACTGCAAAGCAGCAGGCAAGGGGGAGTTTGCATGTGAAAATGTCCTATCCTCTACCTTCACTGCAATCCTCCTTTTATAGCCAGGATTAAAGATTCCTGTTTGCGATGTGGTTAAAAAAAAACACCACAGGAATGGAGACAGGTAGTGCAGTATCATAGATTTCTGTTTCTTGGTTACACTACAGCAGGATGTTATTTAGAGAGAAGTTCATGACCAGAATTTACAAAAGAGAATTGATATCATAATAACATTGTATGATAAAATGTTTTTCTGATTACTGTATTTCAAATGAATCATGTGAACTTCCATCCTCTTCATCATGCCATTTCTGACCCTCATTTACTTCTTCTCTTTGCCCATTATTTAAAATTAATAGATTCTCTCTGTCAGTGTCTATTTATCTCTCCCCCCCTCTCCCTCCCTCTCTCTCTCTCTCTCTCTGTCTGTCAGTCAACTCAAGTTTACAAACATACCTAATATTTCTTCTTCCTCCTATTTTCCCCACACAACAGAAGTGGGTTCGACTGAGTGACTGGCGCAAGGTCAACCAGTTGAGTTTCATGCCTTAAAGCAAGGAGTAGAACTCAGTCTCCTGGTTTCTAAGCCATCACCTTCACCACTACACTAAGCTGGCTTTCATCAATCCATCATCTCCCTCTACTTCTTCCCGAGGCTCTATGAGTTTGTCTGATTTCTCCAGTTACTATCTGTCACCCTTTGATTATCCATCTGTCACCTTTGCTACCCTATCTGTTTCCTCTTGTCCTGGGATCCTGGTTCATCCTTTCTATATTTTTTCCCATTTGCTGTCTGAAAAAGGTATCTGTTGTGACCTAGGCCCAAGTAGTTATTACCAGACATAATCAGTCCTAAACAAACATATTTTATTAGAACAAATTATTAGTCCAAATTAAGTCCAAAACAAAGTCCCCAGCCTCCTCACTGTCCGACTCCGCTGCCAGCTCCGCAGGCTGCTGGCGGACCACAACAGTATCGGATCATGGAGCATAAGTGATTAATTTTCTGGAACAACATTCAATTTTATTTCTTTCCAGGTTTGAAAAGGTAGAAGCTGGTAAGGTTGTGGCAAATGAAGCTTTGCCTCCTGGCTCCATTTACTAAATCATAAATTAAACTTTAAAAGAAATGCATACTGTATCCTATCAATTCATTGTGCCTATTCAGAAAGATGTGTTCATATCTAGACCACATTTATTGTTGAAGGCTGATTGCAACAAAAGTCTTTGCTGGGGGAATCAGAAGGAGGAGCATGTTCTATACCAGTGATGGTTAACCTTTTCGGCACTGAGTGCCGAAACTGGAGGACATGTGTGCCGGAACCGGAAGAGAGCAGCTGGCCAGTGTGCATGCGCGTGATGGAACCCAGAGGAGCAGCTGGCGACGGTGCGCATGCCCACAGAGAGGGCTCTGTGTGCCACTTCTGGCACACCTGCCATAGATTTGCCATCACTGTTGTATACCTTTTAGAGTAGTCCAATTTGAAAGAAATAACTGGAGAGGGATAATGATTCATTAAAGATGATCACCAACTCACCATCTTCCCTTTTTAACCTGATTCCAGTCCAAAGAAGTTTTGCAGTTTGCAAGATTTGGATTGTGTTGTATATATGAATGCCTTGTGTAAGCAAGGAATCTACCCTGAATAGGGACTAAAGGTAAAGGTAAAGATTCCCCTCGCACATACGTGCTAGTCGTTGCCGACTCTAGGGGAGTCGTTGCTCATCTCCGTTTCAAAGCCGAAGAACCAGCACTGTCCGAAGACGTCTCCATGGTCAGGTGGCCAGCATGACTCAACGCCAAAGGCGCACGAATAGGGCTACAGGGTCATAAAAAAGGAGTTTTGCCTTTTAAATAAATACAAGCCTCTTGCCTGCACAGAAGGAACTCAACTTGCTTAATCAATTACAAATTGGGTTCTTCACCTTTTTTTCCAACCAAATGTGTTTATCTGGTTTTGCTAGTGACGTCATATGTGGATCTAACACTAATTAAGTTAACTAGACAACTTCAAAACTATAAGCATTTCTGAAGCAATGCAACACAAAGGCTTGCAATCTATATTTGCTTAGTCAGTATTCTGCTGGCTGTCGCATACTTTTTGAGTCTCAGACCTTACTGTAGATCGGGGTGTCACGACGACAATGTGACATATCGTGAATTCCCCCTTCGCTAAACCGGGGATGGGCATGGCCAGCGCATGATGCATCTGGTCCACAGGCCACGAGTTTGACATCCCTGCTGTAGATGATTCACAGGCACTGCCCTTACATTTGCTCTTAAACTTCTCTCTGCCTCCTTTGCTGTTGTTTGCAGGCATTTGCTCTCTTTGTGAAAGCCAAGGAACTGGAAGTGGACTTGCCTGCTTGCCAAAGGGAAGTTTCCTGGAGATGCTGTCAACAGACTTTCAAAGATCTGACTGGCATTCACAGACATGTGGCTTCTCAACATTCAGGTGACGTTGGCCAGCAAGCATCTGTGATCTTAAAGCAGATGGTCGGCATCGGAATTAACCCTGCTTCTGTAGATGAAACATCCAGGCCCAACAAGACTCCAAACAGAAACCAAGAAGTGATTTATAAGCTCCCGGATATAAGCCACATTGATACTAATGAAATGAAAAGGTAAGAAATAATTACCTTTATCTTGAGCCAGTCTGAATCTGTTCACCTTTTTCTGTCTTCACTCATCCCACTTCCTAATGATTGATGATCTTCTGCTCTGCTGGTGATTATCACTCATCTATCATCTAGGAAACCTCTGACCACCGAGAGACTGATGATCTTCTGCCCATGATTGAGGCGCATCAGTTCCATGTTCTTGGGAATTTATCACTGCCACCAAAGGACTTTGGTTGATCTCTTATTCAAATGCCTTTGCCCTCCAGTTAGTTTAGTTCTCATGGCTAGGTTTTTAACATGTCCCGTTTATACCCCTTCATGTTCCTTAAGGAAACTATTTCTTTACTTAAAATGGATGACTATAAAATGACTATAAAATGGATGACTATAAAGGATTAGAGATGGTTTCTTGAATTGAGTTTGATAAGTGGTTACAAAACTGAACAATTAACATTTGGTAGGTAATTAAGGGTTGGACATCTAAAGTCTCTTAAGTGTTTTATGAACTTCCGCTTCCTCATTTAAGGAAGGAGAAATGGAGATGGGGGAATGGAAGCAGGGCAGGAGTAGGCTGTTCTTAACGTCTTCCTAGTGTACTCAGGTTACCATCTATTGCAAGGTAGAATAGAATATAATAGAATAGAATAGAATTTTTATTGGCCAAGTGTGATTGGACACACAAGGAATTTGTCTTGGTGCATATGCTCTCAGTGTACATAAAAGAAAAGATACGTTCATCAAGGTACAACATTTACAACACAATTGATGGTCAATATATCAATATAAATCATAAGGATTGCCAGCAACAAGTTATAATACAGTCATAAATGGAAAGAGATTGGTGATGGGAACTATGAGAAGATTAATAGTAGTGCAGATTCAGTAAATAGTTTGACAGTGTTGATGGAATTATTTGTTTAGCAGAGTGATGGCCTTCGGGGAAAAACTGTTCTTGTGTCTAGTTGTTCTGGTGTGCAGTGCTCTATAGCGTCGTTTTGAGGGTAGGAGTTGAAACAGTTTATGTCCAGGATGCGAGGGGTCTGTAAATATTTTCACGGCTCTCTTCTTGATTCGTGCAGTATACAGGTCCTCAATGGAAGGCAGGTTGGTAGCAATTATTTTTTCTGCAGTTCTAATTATCCTCTGAAGTCTGTGTTTTTCTTGTTGGGTTGCAGAACTGAACCAGACAGTTATAGAGGTGCAAATGACAGACTCAATAATTCCTCTGTAGAACTGAATCAGCAGCTCCTTGGGCAGTTTGAGCTTACTGAGTTGACGCAGAAAGAACATTCTTTGCTGTCCTTTATTAATGATGTTTTTGATGTTAGCTGTCCATTTTAGATCTTGCGATATGATAGAACCTAGAAATTTGAAGGTTTCTACTGTTGATACTGTGTTGTCTAGTATTGTGAGAGGTGGAAGTATGGAAGGGTTTCTCCTAAAGTCTACCACCATTTCTACGGTTTTGAGTGTGTTCAGTCTTTATCAATATCTCAGAGACAAAGTCAGGTAGAGGAGGGGCTCTGGAAAAGTGAGGACCAACAAGATGGTTTAACCTAAAGGGTGAACTGCACAATTTTCTTCTCTTTTTAAAAACTTGGGACGTGACAACAACTCAATCCATCATTCCCACTAAACTATCACTCCTGGAGTGACTCCAGTAGTCCTTGACATACGGCCATCATTGAGCCCAAAATTTCTGTTGCTAAGTGAGAAAGATGTTAAGCGGATTTTACCACATCTTACGACCATTCTTACCACAGATGTTAAGTAAATCACTGCAGTTGTTAATTTAGAAACACAGTTGTTAAGTGAATCTGGCTTCCCCATCAACTTTGCTTGTCAGAAGGTCGCAAAAGGTGATCACATGACCCCAGGACACTTCAACTGCCATAAATATGGACCAATTGCTAAGCGCCTGAATTTCAATCACGTAATGCTGCAAACACTCATAAATTTGAACAGCGGTCATAGGTCACTTTTTCCAGTGCTGTTGTAACTTTGATCAGTCAATATAAATGAACCGTTGTAAGTTGAGGACTACCTGTATTCTTTTTTCCCCCTCCAAGTTCTCTGTGTCTGAAATCCTAACGCTTGTAATTAATGTTTGGGACTTGCTGCAAAAATCTAAAAGCAGGTATGAGAAGAAGAGGCAGAATGGTTCAAAGGGAGGTGTGTGTACAGTATATGTGTTCGTGCATGCAAAATACAGTTTTGCAGAACAAAATGCTACCCAAGCAAAGTAAAAAAAAAAAAAAAGCAATGCTTATGACATGCAATTGCTTCAATCAAGAGGCGAGACACAAAATCAAAAGTAGACACAAGGCAAGAATCTAGCACCAAGCTATTAAGGTGCTTGTACATTCAGGCGTGCAAATGTAGGCTTTTGACACTAACTCTTAGAATGACTTAAAATGAAGGAGCTGGAAGGGACCTTGGATGTCTTCTAATCCAGCCCCCTGCTCAAGCAGGAGAAACGACACTATTTCAGATAAGTGACTATCTAGTTTCTTCTTAAAAACATCTTCCTTCCCCTCTTTTCAGTGAAGTTGGGGAAGTTTTGCTATACTATTGCTATTGCGAGGTGGCAGATCCTGTGGGACTTTGTGTGTGGCAGAAGGCTTTATGTCAGCATCTGCATCTAACTGGCAAGGTAAGTGATTCAACACTGTCCCCTCTTTGAAATACTGTATTTTTCGGACTGTAAGATGCACCTGACTATAAGACGCAGCTAAATTTAGAAGAGGAAAACAATAAAAAAAGGTTTTGGCCTGCCTTTTTTCGGGCCTTTTCCGGCCCTTTTTTGGCCTGTTTTCAAGGCTTTTTTCGGCCTGTTTTTCCAAAAAACCAGCTTAAAAAAGCCCCCCAAACAGGCTGAAAAAAAGCCTTGAAAATGGGCCAAAAAAGCCTCGAAAACAGGCCAAAAAAAGCTTCAAATATGGGCCGGAAAAAGCTTCGAAAATGGCCAAAAAGCCTCAAAAACAGGCTGAAAAAAGCCCGGAAAACAGGCCGGAAAAAGCCTGAAAACAGGGCGTGCAGAGGCCCAAAAACAGCTGGTGGGTGGGCGGGGCTTCATAAATATTCAGTCTATAAAACACACAGACATTTTCACCCCCTTTTGGGAGACAAAGAAGTGCGTCTTATAATCCGAAAAATACTGTAACTATTCTATAATCTGAGCTTTAGCTGAGATTTTAGTTCACATGTTTATTCTTTCCTATTCATTTTACAACTATTCGATTTACAACTATTCATTTAGTGACCATTCAAAGTTATGATGCCTCTGCAAAAAGTAACTTATGACCATTTTTCATACTTAGACCGTTGTAGCATCTCCGTGATCACATGATCAAAATTCGGACACTTGGCAACTGGCATGTATTTATGACGGTTGCAGAGTCATATGATCCCCTTTTGCGACTTTCTGACAAAGTCAACGGGGAAGCGAGATTCACTTAACAACTGTGTTACTAATTTAGCAACTGCAGTGATTCACTTAATAACTGTAGCTTGAAAGGTCATAAAATGAGGCAAAAATTCAGTTAAGAACGGTGTTGTTTAGCAGTGGAAATTTTGGGCTCAATTGTAGTCGTAGGTTGAGGACTACTGGTATATATTAACAATGTTAGTTATATTAAACACCATTATCTGGGGAGGAGATCAGGTATAGTTCCAACAAATCATCATCATCATCATCATTATGATAGACAGTCTGGCAATTGTTCTAAATACCTATCTAGAATCATCCCCTGACAGCAATTTTGGACATGCTGATTAGAATAGAATAGAATAGAATAGAATAGAATAGAATAGAATAGAATAGAATAGAATTTTTTATTGGCCAAGTGTGATTGGACACACAAGGAATTTGTCTTGGTGCATATGAAGAAAAGAAAAGATACGTTCATCAAGGTTCAACATTTACAACACAAATGATGGTCAATATATCAATATAAATCATAAGGATTGCCAGCAACAAAGTTACAGTCATACAGTCATAAGTGGAAAGAGATTAGTGATGGGAACGATGAGAAGATTAATAGTAGTGCAGATTTAGTAAATAGTTTGACAGTGTTGAGGGAATTATTTGTTTAGCAGAGTGATGGCCTTCGGGAAAAAACTGTTCTTGTGTCTTCTTTTTCTGGTGTGCAGTGCTCCATAGGGTAGGAGGTTTTGAGGGTAGGAGTTGAAACAGTTTATGTCCTGGATGTGAGGGATCTGTAAATATTTTCACAGCCCTCTTCTTGATTCGTGCAGTATACAGGTCCTCAATGGAAGGCAGGTTGGTAGCAATTATTTTTTCTCTTGTTCACATCCAGACATTATGTAGGAAACAGGTTCACAGTCTTTTCTGGATTTGTCTAAACAAGCCAATAAATAAGGCCTTTATGAGAGGAAATTTGATATATATTAATAGTAGACAGAGGAGAAAACTACAAAAACAGCGTAGGGATTTAGAAGAGGAAATTCAGAGGAAACAACAATTATTGGTATATAATCCACATGATTTAAAAACTACTGAAGCGATAAAGATATTACAGAGTCAATTTAATATGTTAATGGCAGATCAGGTGGCAACCAATATACAATATGCTAAACATAATACTTTTTGTAATGCCAATAAATCAGGGAGGTGGTTGGCTTATATGTTAAGGAAAAGACAGAAAGCACGTACTATTGAAGGAATTGAATACAAGGGTAAAGTGCGATTTCAACAGGATAAAATTAAAAAAGCTTTCTTGGAATATTATACAAATTTATATGCCAGAGATACAATATTGAATATGGATATTGATAAATATTTGAAAGAATATAAGGTTAAAGGTTTAACTAATGAACAAAGGGAAGAGTTGAATCGGCCTATAACTTCTGAGGAAATTATTTTGGTAATAAAGCAATTAAAAATAGGAAATCCCAGGCACAGATGGACTTACAGCAATATATTATAAAAAGTTACAGGATGAGATAGTTGGTCCACTTATGGAGTTATTTAATCAGATATTGATGGGAGGAGGAGTACCACCATCATGGAGGACTACTTTTATTTCATTGATACCAAAAGAGGATCAGGATTGTACTAAGCCTGGGAATTATAGACCGATTTCACTCTTGAATAATGATTATAAGATTTTTGCAAAAATAATGGCAAATAGGTTAATGGAAATTGTACAACAAAGGATTCACACTGACCAGTCTGGTTTTATAAAAGGGAGACAAATGAGGAATAATGTTAGGCAGATAGTGAATTTATTGGAATATTTGGAAAAGAAAAATCAGATTCCGGCAGCGTTTATATTCTTGGATGCAGAGAAAGCTTTTGATCGTTTGCATTGGGAATTTTTATTTAAATTAACAGACAAAATGCAATTTGGAAATGGTTTTACACGAATACTTAGGGCAATTTATGGAGAGCAAACAGCTCAGATAATAATTAATGGTAGTTTGACAGATAGTTTTAAAATTGCGAAAGGAACAAGGCAGGGTGTCCTTTATCACCTTTATTGTTTATTTTATCTTTGGAACCTTTATTGGATAAGATAAGAGAGTTAAGGGAGATAGAGGGTATTAGAATTAGAAGATATGAATATAAAGTTAGAGCATTTGCAGATGATTTGGTTGTTATGTTGACTCAGCCTATAAATTCAGTGTATATTTGTTGGAAGTAATTAATCAATATGGAAGGGTCTCAGGGTTTAAAGTGAATCAAAATAAAACAAAAGTGTTAACCAAAAATATGATTAAGAACCAGAAAGAAAAACTAGAGGAAATAACAGGATTTTGAAATTGTAAAAAGGTTAAATATTTAGGAGTCTTTCTTACTTCATCAAATGGAAAATTGTATAAGAATAATTATGATGTGTTATGGAAAAAATTCAGAAGGAAATGAATACTTGGAAAAATTACAATTATCTTTGTTAGGGAGAATAGCAGCTATAAAAATGAATGTTTTGCCTAAATTCTTGTTCTTGTTTCAGATGATACCAATAATTAAGAAAGATAAAAATTTGGATGAATGGCAGATTGGAATTAATAAATTTATATGGGAAGGGAAAAAAGCGAGAGTCAAAATGAAAATAATGCAAGATACACGGAAAGAGGAGGATTAAAAATGCCTAATTTAAAACTGTATTATGAAGCAGTTGTTCTTTCGGTAATAAGTGATTGGTTTAATTTGACGGAGGAAAGGATTTTGAATATAGAAGGTTATGATTTATTATATGGTTGGCATGCATATTTATTGTATGATAAGAAAGTAGATAAAGCTTTTAAGAATCATGTGTTGAGAATTTCTCTTCTGCGTGTCTGGAAAAAATATTATTATAAGTTAAATTACAAAATTCCTATATGGGTATGTCCTCGGCACGCAGTAGAGAATATAAATATAGAACAGGAACAAGAAATGATTACTTATAAAGATCTTTTATACAATGAGAGGGGAAATTTACAACTAAAATCTTTGGATACATTAAAAGAAGAAGGGAGGAATTATACTTGGTTTCAATATGGACAGTTAAAGGCTAGATGGAAAGAAGATCAGAAAATTGGTATCATTCAAAATGAAGAAAATCTGGTTAAACAAATTAGAAATCAAACTCAGGGGCATATAAAGAGATTGTATACTGTGTTGATAGAAATAGATTCTGAAAGAGATTTAATAAAGGATTGTATGATAAAATGGGCACAGAATATTCAAGAACCAATAATGTTGGAAACATGGGAAAAAATTTGGGTTAGAAATGTTAAATTTACGCAAGCGCAGAATTTAAGGGAAATTTTTATATTTTTATAAGAAGTTTTATAGATGGCATTTAGATCCTAAGAAATTATCATGTATGTATCCAGATATGCAAGCGAAATGTTGGAGATGTAATTGTGATGATGCTACATATTTTCATGTATGGTGGACTTGTAAGAAAATTAAGTCTTTCTGGATAAGAATCTGGTGGATTATGCAGAATGTTCTGAAGAAGAAGATAAAGTTCCTACCGCAATTTTTCCTTTTGGGAATAACAACGGACTGTACAGTGATTGAGACTAAGTTGATTTTGAACTTAATAACAGCAGCACGACTGTTGATTGGACAATATTGGAAGAAAAAAGAATTACCCACAATAGAAGAATGGATATTGAAAGTTTCCAATTTGGCTGAGATGGCTAAAATCTCAGCCTTCTTGAAAGACAGTACTCAAGAAAAATATTTAAATGAATGGAAGAACTGGATTGATTATATTCAAAATAGATATCAGATTAAGAAATTTCGGATTGCTTTTGAATGAAGGATGTTATTTTTGATTTTAATGGAAGAAGTCAGGTTATGTGAGAGAGAAAGATTATAATTGTGTTAGATTTTAAAAATTTAATGTATGACTGTTTTGTTTAAGGAACTATACCTTGTGTTTGCTCCGAGAAGTCCGGGGGGGGAGGGGGGTTTAGGAGGGAGAGGGGAGGGGGAAAAATTTAATTGTTGTAAAACTTTTTCAATTAAAAAAAAAAAAAGCCAATAAATAATCAAAATGTCAAGGGAACGCATGCATTTCCTGCAAGATCTTGCAGGATTTCTGCAGCTGTCAAAATTTTGCAGGATTTTTGCAACTTTAAAAAAATATTGTTTCATTTTCAGGGTGAAGCAGAGATGTTTGTTGGGCACCGTAAGACGGGCCCTGACTCCTGAAAATTATTTTGCTGCCTCAAAACAAGCTTATCACAGTGGATGAGTTGTTAAAAAAAAAGTGTTTCCTACAAATCGAGCTCAGAAGCAAATAGCAACCAGCATCTCCAACACAGATACAGAGCAGGTTTCATTAGACAATCCCAAGATAGTTTTTAAGAATATGAAAAGCCTCTCCCTTTTTTGATGTTGCCTTTGGTTTGGATTAAATTTAGATGCAGTTGAACAAGAACAAATTGTAGGTTTGTGCATAATTGAAATGTTGTGCATACTTTCTTGAGGGAAAGTCCTAGTGAATTCTGTTAGGATCCCTTCTGAATATACAGGTAGTTCTCGAGATACGACCACAACTGAGCCCAGCATTTATGTTCCTGACTGAAACATTTGTTCAGTGAGTTTTACAACCTTTCTTGCAACAGTTGTTAAGTGAATCTGGCTTTCCCATTGACTTTATTTGTCGGAAGGTCACAAAAGGGGATCACATGACCCTAGGACACTGCAACCGTCATAAACATGAATCATTTGCCAAGCATTTAAATTTTGATCACGTGACGAGGGGAATGCTGCAACGGTTGTAAGTATGAAAAATGGTTGTAAATCACTTTTTTCAGTGCTGTAACTAAATGAACTGTTATAAGTCAAGGACTATCTGTAGATAGCAATAGTAATAGCACTTATATGCCACTTCATAGTGCTTTACAGCCCTCTCTAAGCAGTTTACAGAGTCAGCCTATTGCCCCAACAAACTGAGTCCTCATTTTACCGACCTCAGAAGGATGGAAGGCTGAGTCAGCCTTGAGCCTGGGGAGATTCTAACTGCCAAATTGCAGGCAGCCAGCAGTCAGCAAATTAGCCTGTAGTACTGCACTCTAACCACTGTGCCACCCCGACTCTTGGTTGCATATTTTGTAATGACTCTTCCTGCTTGGCTTCTAGGTGCGAATTGCTTCAGAAGGAATTAATGGAACTGTAGGTGGGAGCAGGACATCTACTAACCTATATGTGGATGCAATGCTATCTCACCCCCTCTTCAAAGGCATTTTGACAAAGGAAGATTTCAAGGTGAGATATTGACAAAGGAATCTGACTGCCTTGTGGCCCTTTTTTGACCCCTTTTTTTTTGTTCCCCGAAACTTTTGCTTTGGGAAAGTTTTTATGCTGTATGAATGTATGGTTCTCCCAAGCCCTTTAGCGATGTCAAAAGAAATCCCACCTGCTTTCTTCAATAATTTGAGGCCCATATTTGAGTCCTCTACCCCACTGATGGGATGATTGGCAACCCAGCAAAAGTGCTTCTTGGTTGATGCATTGGTTATATAGATTATGAGTTGGGAACTATATCAAGTCCAAGGGCTGAATATATTACTATATATGCTAAGAGGCTGATGTCAGCAGGTGGAGTTTTGGAGACGGGAACTACTGCTCTCTGACCACAGATGTTCTTACCATTGAGGTGTATATATGGAGCAACGGAGAAAGACCTTTGGCTCCATGTATGATTTATTTCATCTTGTGTGATGTTTCTCTGCAGACATGAAAAGGAGGAGGGCAATGATCTCCCTCTTCCTTTTCCTGGGTAAAGAAATATTCTTCAACTTCAAGAAAAAAACAGAGTATCTCCCATCTTCTCCTGCATGGATAAGGGCTAAGTAAGAAATAAGGACTTAAAGTTTAGTTTTGTTTGTAAGTGTTATGTTGGATTATTCTCAAGTGTGCTCCTGCTGGTTTCACCCACCCTGCACCCTACCTTGGCAAAAAAGGAGGAGCCAGCCAAACTGTGCTTAGATAATTTCATCTGGAATGAATGCAAACTTAGCTTATCAGGGCAGGAAAGTTACTTGACAGCTTAATGGACTGTGCTAGGTCTCCAATGAAAATTGTGCCCTTCAGGAAAGCTCCTATAAATGTCTTCACTTTGAGTGTCTTCATTCTCAAAACAGGACGAGTAAATTATTTAGAAAATCAAACCTTGTCAAACTTTATTGAAGAGGGTTGCTTCTAAATCTTTTTGACTAAATTAAGCTGGAGGAGGAATTCATAACCTGTTGTGACTCCAGCCCCCAAACCTGGCCCCATGCACAAGAGTGACTCAGAAAGTGAGGGGGAAGGGCCGGTAAGCCTTACCTCAGGAGCACCGATTCCTGTGGCTCGGCTCCAGGAGCCAAAACCAGACCAGTCAGAGGACGTAATGAAGCCGTCATCCCCTGATTCCTCCTTTCCCCAGGCTACGCCTTCAGACCCAGCTGATAATAATAATCAAGCTTGGCTTGACCCGCACTTCAGAAGATGAGAGGCGGTGTCATCAAAAGGAAGGGTGGAGCAGGAGCCCCACCCCACGGATATATAAGGAGCTTTGGGACTGCTCTCACTCCACGGGAAGCAAAAGTTTAGCTGAACCGTTTCAAAAAGAGCTAAAAGTCTTGCTACGTGAGTCATTTGTTTGAATTTTGGCAGGCAGCTGCGATTTCTCTGCCAGGACTGATAAGAGCTGTGAATCCACTGGCTGAAGGCCAGCTCGTGGGTCTGAAGTGGGGAAGGAGACAGAACATAACCACTGATTTTCTCACTTTTGATTTCCAGGGGATTGGGGCAGATGAGAGGGGAGGGGATGACGGGGCAGGGAAGATTATTGACTGTCTTATTAAGCCTACATGGCAACTAAAGTTTCTTGCGATTGCTTCTTGGTTTCCTTCCCTTGATTCCTCAGACCAGTGCAGGAGGAGCCCACTGTTTCCCAGATCTTCGAATTGGTGTGTTTGAAGAAATAGTGCCTATGGGAATTCACCCAGAAAAAGTCTCTTACAAAGAAACTGGTATGGAACTGGTCATAGGTGATCAGGTTTTTTTTGTTTATGTCAAGGGTTGAATTCTCCCATAGTACAGGTAGTCCTCGATTTATAACAGTTCGTTTAGTGACCGTTAGAAATTCAACGGTACAGAAAAAAGTGACTTATAACCAGTTTTCATAGTTACGATCGTTTTAGCGTCCCCACGGTCACATTATCATAATTCAGATGCTTGGCAACTGACTTATATTTATGATGGTTGCAGTGTTCTGGGATCATGCGATCACCTTTTGTAACCCTCTGACAAGCAAAGTCAATGGGGAAGCCAGATTCACTTTGCAACCGTGTTACTTAACAACTGCAACGCTTCACTTAACAATTGTGGTAAGAAAGGTCATAAAATGGGGCAAAACTCACTTAACAACTGTGTCTCTTAGCAACAGATACGTTGAGTTCAATTGTGGTCATTAAGTTGAGGACTACTGAACCTGTAATTTCTCGTGGAAACAAATGTGCTGTGAAAGGTGGAATAAAAGTATAAAGTGGGTGTGGCCACTGCATTGTCCCTCTTCTTCCCGCCCCTTTTTATTTTCCATCCTCATTCCTCCCAGCCAATGAGCTGACATGGGGAACTCAGAATGTTTTTGCTGGAAACCCAAACTTATCCCTTTTGAAACAAAGCCAATTGTGCTTTACAAACGGGAGCCAGTAATCTCAAGAAACAAAAAACAGCAGCTGCAGAGCAGGATTAAACCCATGTTTGAAGTCTACTATACAATTATTTAGAGAAAAAAAAAACCTTCCTAGAATAAAGTAGGATTTGCTGAGGAGAGGTGTGTGGGTTAAATATGCAAGTTTGGCTCACTGCAGTGACTTACCTTCTTAATGTCTTTTAATTCTTGGTAGGAATCCGCTTGGCTCCAAAGGAGTTTCATGCAGAAGTAGAGAAATACCTTTCTCAGGGTCATAATGCCCAAATGGACACAATTTTGCTGGACTGCAGGAACTTCTATGAAAGTAAAATAGTAGGTAGCCTTAATTTGGGTGTGTTGTTGTTTCCTCCTTTGGATTTACACATTTGAGACTGAAAGAATACATAGTAGGATACATGTCCATCTTAAGAGGCTTTTAAACACCAATTTAGTAGTACATTGCCTGTTTCCGGTTCCTCTTCCTGTCAGACCTGCCCCAACTTAGATTCTTAGGAAAGAAAAAACCTCGACTTCATTTGGTTGAAGTGATAGCTGGCAGCGTGAGGGTGGGGATTTTGGAGTTTGTATTACTGAGGGAGGAACCCGGATCCCCAGATTCGGATTTCCACCAACTGTGCCAGATTACCTATGCTAGTAAAAGAACTTTGAAAGATGTTTGCTTCCGAGTCTTTTCTGCAAGGGGGGTTTTCTGGAACGCTGACTTTAGCTTCTTTTATAAAGTTAAGTGGTGGCAGCGAAAGTAAGGCTAGATCTGAGTATTCCCTTGCAAAAGGTTACAATTTTCCCCTATCCCTTATCTTCCCCCCTTGATCTGTTCAACAGTGTCCAATAGCATCCCGGTTTGTTGTTCCGGGAACTGCTTTGAAGCTGGGCACTTCTTCACATTCCATTCCCAGACCATTATTTTGGTTTGACAAGTCTGGTCCCTGTCAGCTTGTCTCCTTCCCCTCTTTCATTTGTCTTCTTCTCTCCAGCCCAAGTTCCCCCAAATTCCTCCCAAATTCCAAATTCCTTTGTTGGATGCCAACAAAGCAAAGCAGCTGAAAATGGCAGACCTGACACCTCCCTTTTGTTTAAACTTTGAGATGTATAACCTGTCTTTTAAAAATGGGATTTTTACATAATCTTGAAGATGGAAGACAAGATATACAGTAGTTATCAGCTTTGTAGATGACACCAAGTTAGAAAGATTGGCTAACTCTTTACAGGGCAAAACAAAATTCCCTTCCAAGGTCTGAAAACTGAGTCATATGCAGCAATAGTGATAAAGGGAAAGAGATCCTGCCTCTGGTAGGAAAAAATGAATTCATTAGTACAAAATTGGGGAGACCAGGTGAGGGGCAGTGTACATGAGCTCCATATGGGAATACCAGTAGACCCTTGGTGTTATATAGCAATTAAAAAGACTGGTGTAATCTTGAACTGCATTAATGATAGAATTACGTGCAGACCATGATAGGTGTGTGCTGTATCGAACTCTGCATTGGTTAAACCATATTTAGAATACTATTGAGAAGTCTGTAATGTTAGGAAAGGTGGAAGGAAAGAGGATGAACATTAGCAAGGAGGATGGACTTGATTACAATGGCAATAGATGCACTGCTGGAGAGCTGGAATGGGGATAGTCTGCCTATGTCAGCCCTAGAGAAAGTCTGCCTATGTCAGGCCTGTCAAACTGGTGACCTGCGCAGGCAATGCCCACCCTGGTTCCGCAAAGGCGAAAAACATCTCGATACGTCACGATGCGGCCCGCAATGCGATTGGGTTTGACACCCTGTGGCCCCTACCAACTGGACAGCAATTGAATACTATGCCTGGTTCAGGAGTTACACTTCGGAAGAGATTTGGGGCAGTTCTGGGCTTGGAGGAGAGCTACCAAGATTCTGAAAAATACTACAGTCACTTCTTCAGCATGAACACTGCAGAAGCAGTCCTGATCTGCTTGGTGAAGTAAGGAGAAGTGTGTGGTCAGCAATTAGCACTGGAAATTAGCATCACTCAAGTGACCCTGATGACACAGATAAACCTCTAGGTGACCTTAAAAACTTGCGCTAAAAGAATGCAAATGATCAGCTGTCTGCAAGGAATATAAATCCTTCCACTCCCCACCATCCAGTCAGAGCTGAAGAAGCTTCTTGAATGAGAAGCGAACATCTTCGAAGAAAAACCAGAAAGTCCAGTTGAAAAAGCACCTTTGGGATCTAAGCACTAGAAGAACTATCAAAATATCAGGCTTCAGCCTACAGGCAGGGCTGGAACTTTATTCAGTCCAGCTCACCTGCACTCTGTTGTAATTAGTTATGAATTATGTACTCAAGATGAGCAGCTATACAGTGTAAATGTTCTAAATCGGGTGTCAAACTCGATTTAATTGAGGCCCGCATCAGGGTTGTGTTTGACCTTGGGGGGCCAGGGTGGGCATGGCCAGCTTGATGTCACTCGTGTCAGAGTGCCTGTGGTGATCTGAGCACTCTGCCAGCAAAAACCGGCGCCCAAGCTCCATTTTCGGCTGCGATAGCCTCCTGCAACCCTCTGCCAGCGAAAACAAAGCTTGGGAGTGCCGCTGGTGACCCTTGCAAGAGCCGTTTTCGGCTGTGATAGCCTCCTGCAACCCTCTGCCAGCGAAAACGAAGCTTGGGAGTGCCACCGGTGACCCTTGCAAGAGCCGTTTTCGGCTGCGATAGCCTCCTGCAACCCTCTGCCATCGAAGACAGAGCTCAGGAGGGCCGCATGCAGCCCTCACAAGCTCTGTTTTGTCTGGCAGCACTGCGGGCCAGTCCTTCACTAAGTGGAGCTTTTCAACCAGGGCCTGGATGGCTGCTTGTCAGGAATGCACAGAGTAGGAGCCTGGTCTAGATGGCCTGTAATGGCCTTCCAACTCATTCTTTCTACATTCTGAAGAAATCCAGCAGTGAGACGTGGTACCATAATATCTGCATTTGTTCCTGATTTTATCTTTTAATATCACAAGTTAAGTAATGTCTTTTTTTTTTTTAATTGCAGGGGCATTTCCAAGGCTGTCTGGCTCCCAACATTAGGAAGTTCAGCTACTTCCCCATCTACATAGATGAGAATTTGGACCTTTTCAGGGACAAGCGCATCCTGATGTACTGTACGGGAGGAATCCGCTGTGAGCGGGGCTCAGCCTACCTCAGGTCTAAGGTGAGTCA